>NC_073406.1:4473809-4848809 GCF_028641065.1 Leucoraja erinaceus | reverse complement strand
GATGCTGCCTGCACCATCTGAGTTTCTCCAGCTATTTCTGTCTACCTTCGATTTAGTGACTGTTTGATCAGTGTGTCAGGGAAAGAGAGAGTGAGAGATATATTGCGAGAGAGAGTGCGATAGGAAGAGGAAGAGAGATAGAAATAGAGAGATCGAAAGGGAGAGAGTGAGTGTGTGAGAGAGATTGAAAGAGAGAGAGAGAGAGTGTGACAGGAAGAGAGTTAGAGAGAGAAAGATAGAAATAGAGAGATAGAGAGAGGGAAAGAGAGAGAGAGAAACATGCACGTGCAGAGCAGGAGATACAGGATAGAGAGAGAGAGAGAGAGAGAGAGAGAGAGAGAGAGAGAGAGAGAAAGAGAGAGAGGGGGTAGCAAGAGAGAGAGAGAATTGGCGCTGGTCACCACGTGGGGTTGAGTGTATTGTGAAGAATGAATGCAATGTATTATAATGATATTTGATATAGTGTAATTTTTGGTTATGATTTGATGTGCTGTATCATATGTTTGTGTCGAATAAAGTCTTTGAAAAGAAAAAAAAAAAAAAAAAGAGAGAGAGATCGTGCAAACTCCACACCAACAGCACCCGCAGTCAGGATCGCAGCCAGGCCTCTGGCACTGTGAGGCAGCAGCTCGACCAGCTGTGCCACTCCATTAGCTCTATGGCTCCATGGCTGTGACTTGGTTCCTTCTTGTCAGCAGTCCGCGGGTTCAACCCCCACTACAGAGACACAAGTAACCAGTAGCACCACAGGATGTACTGGATGTTCTGCCCCCCCCCAGGTGGAAGATTAAACCCAATCATTCCCAAAGTGGACCAGCCAACTCATAGTTTGGAAGAAGGCTAACACAATGATACAGGTAGCTCCAGGCAACATTTATTGGCCAAGGCGATGTTTCATTAGAATGTACGAGCTGGCGTTGTGAAGCGTTGGGGAGTCAGGTCAGACGTTACACGTCTCACTCACAAGTGAGGAACCTGTGTGATGAGCTTTTAAAGTGGAGACAGACGAGGAGCATGCCAGCTGCATGGAGGACAGAGATGTGTGGTGCATCCATCGCCGTGCCCCGTCGGAAACCAGCGCCACTGCGTCGCTAATGTTGTCAATGATTTAATAATAATATTAATAATAAGATTCTTCATTAGTACGGGTGTCAGAAGGCAGGGAGGATGGGGTTGGGAGGGAGAGATAGATCAGCCACGATTGAATGGCAGAGTAGACTTGATGGGCCGAATGGCCTAATTCTGCTCCTATCACTTTATGATGTTGGTAGCGGAGGGACAAGACTCGCACACACAGATATTCGCAACTTGGCCGTCGTGTTGCGTTGGGTCAGAGTGTGTACTGATATGTTGTGAGATGGCTCCGCATTTCCTTGCGCCTCCTTGATGGATGGCATGGATATGTTGGGCCGAACAGCCTGCTCCAGGATGGTATGAATCTGTGACCCACCCACCCAAACCCTTTTGCTAATCTCACAGTCTGTATCCCTTCCTCATCACCTCGTCTCCAGCCAACAATGGACCATTGTGGGCTCCACCCCTTCCTGAGTCAACGTTGCGGGCTCTGCTTTGTCCGGTCCCTTTTCGTACCTCGAGGTTTCACCTCTCCCCTGACTCTCTTGTGATGAAGGGAATCGACCCAAAGGAAACTTCGGCCATTCCTTCTCTCCAGAGATGCTGCCCGACACACTGAGTTCCTCCAGCATTGTGTGTTGCCGTTGGTTGTGTGATCAGTTCAGCCCAGAGAGCTAGGCCCACTCTGTGGTGCAGTATCAAGCGGCCACTGTGTGGTGTGTCGACAGGATGGAAGATATCTCACTGCTGGTGGGTCTCAGAGAACACACAGCACCAAAGATCCTATAGCGGAGCAAGATAGACCACTCCTTCTAAATGCAATGGGCTGACGTGTAGTACGCAACGGAGCGGAACGTGGGCCTTTTTTACATCCATTTCAGTAACCGGACCCGACCCGACCCGCAGTGTAATCAACGTGCGGGGGAACAGTGTTTAAGAAGGAACTGCAGATGCTGGAGAATCGAAGGTACACAAAAAAGCTGGAGAAACTCAGCGGGTGCAGCAGCATCTATGGAGCGAAGGAAATAGGCAACGTTTCGGGCCAAAACTCAAAGGAAATAGGTAACGTTTCGGGCCGAAACCCGGAAGGGTTTCGGCCCGAAACGTTGCCTATTTCCTTCGCTCCCATAGATGCTGCTGCACCCGCTGAGTTTCTCCAGCTTTTTTGTGTACCTTGCGGGGGAACAGTTTGTGTTAATAAATTAAAATTCTGAAAATGAGGAGAAGTTTTTTCCCAAATAACTTTTATTTTTACGAGGATGTTTCCGTAAACCGGCTTCCGTCTCCGCACTAGTATCTTTGCTCCGCCCGCTACGGGATCTTTGGTGCGGAGACGGAAGCCGGTTACGGGAATGGGGGCCGAAAATTACCCGTGAATCGGCCCATGAATGTACAATGTCTTTTTCGTCGAGTGGACCATCTTGCTCCGCTAGAGGATCTTTGCACAGCACCGTGTCAAAGCAGAGCAGCAGAGTTATTCCCTGTACTCCAGCCAATAGTTCTCCCTGTGGGGGATGGCTGTACACACACTAGCTGATGTAATATCAATGTGAGAACACTTTGAAAGGAGCTTATTAGCTGCAAAGGCTGTAAAAAAAGCAACAACTAAAATGCCGATACTGGAATTTAAAATAAAACAGAAGAAGCAAGTCTTTGTTTTAACTGGTTTATGTAGGAGTTGTGGGGGGCAGCATGGTGGCCTTCCAATGCCAGGGACCCGGGCTGATCCTCACTATGAGTGGATCCTCAGTGATCCTCACTACCTTCTCCCTGTGACCTCGTGCGTTTTCCCCGGGTGCTCCGGTTCCCTCCTTCATTCCAAATCTGCTGCTCCTGGGGGGGGGACAGGGGGGTCACAAATGTTTTGTAATCCGGACTTTATCAGACGCTTTCTAAGGGCTGAATCGGCCCGTTCGCGGGGCCTATCAGCGCCCGGCGCGGCTTAAAATCAAACTGCTGCATGGAGCCGATCGAGGCTCCCGATGTTGAAGCCCCCGCCGCCCGATGAAAGACCCCGTGAACGGGCCGATTCAAGCCCCATGATTCGGGGCGGACGAAGCTGCTGTTGCTGGAGTTCAGAGTCGGTCACCAACCAGGTCAGCTCCCGGTGTTACCGTCCACAGGGCCCATGGCCGAAGCCTAGCGCACGTGTGTGTGTGTGTGTGTATATGTGTGTGTGTGTGTGTGTGTGTGTGTGTGTGTGTGTGTGTGTGTGTGTGTGTGTGTATGTGTGTGTGTGTTTATGTGTGTATGTGTGTGTGTGTGTGTGTGTGTGTGTGTGTGTGTGTGTGTGTGTGTGTGTGTGTGTGTGTGTGTGTGTGCATGTGTGTGCGTGTGTGTGTGTACGCGTGTGTGTGTGTGTGTACGTGTGTGTGTGTGTGTGTGTATATGTGTGTGTGTGTGTATATGTGTGTGTGTGTGTGCGTGTGTGTGTGTGTATGTGTGTGTGTGTGTGTGTGTGTGTGTGTGTGTGTGTGTGTGTGTGTGTGTGTGTGTGTGTGTGTGTGTGTGTGTGTGTGTGTGTGTGTGTGTGTGTGTGTATATGTGTGTGTGTGTGTATGCGTGTGTGTGTGTGTGTATATGTGTGTGTGTGTATGTGTGTGTGTATGTGTGTGTGTGTATGTGTGTGTGTGTGTGTGTGTGTGTGTATATGTGTGTGCGTGTGTGCGTGTGTGCGCGCGTGTGCGTGTTAGTTTAGATATCCCTAAACTAAACTAAAAATAGTTTTTTGTTGTGCGTTTCACTAAGTAGAGGATGTGCTGCAAATATAGATCAGATGTTGCCCCGGGATTGTCAGCTTGAATCAGTCAAGGCAGGGCAGGAGTAAAAGCCAAGAGGTCAAAGAATGATCACAGGTGCCTGACACAATGGAAGAAGTACAGAAGAAGGAATGACCCGGCAATCTATCTTTGTCACAGAGATTAATTGTCCACTCTGTCAAACAGCTGTTCAATTCTCCCAGTAATTATTCCGTACCATCTCCCTCCCAGAGCAATCTGCTGTGACGGTCTTGCAGTTTGGTTTATTGTCACATGTATCGAGCTGCAGTGTTAAAGTTTTTGTTGCGTGCTAACCAGTCAGCGGAAAGACAATCCATTACAATCGAACCGTTCACAGCGGGCAGGGATATGGATCACGTGTGGGCAGATGAATGTTGTTGTTGGCATTATGTTGAGCACGGACATTGTGGGCCGAATGGCCTGTGCCTGCACCGTACTGTCCTATGCTCTATGTCCCATGTAAACGTAGCATAAAGTGGAATAAACTTTTTAGTTTCGTTTCGAGGTACAGCACGGAAACAGGCCCTTCGGCCCACCGAGACCGTGCCGACCCATGATTCCCCGCACACTGTGACTCTATCCTACACACACAAGGGAGCTGGGGGCAAGTTACAGTGATACCAAGACAATTAACTTGCAAACCTGTACGCCTTTGGAGCGGGGGAGAAAAACCAGATAACTCGGAGAAAACCCACGCAGGTCACGGGGAGAGCGTACAAACTCTGTACAGACAGCACCCGGGTTCTGGGTCTAACCTGGGTCTCTGGCACTGTAAAGCCCCCGTCCCACTTAGGAAACCTGAACGGAAACCTCCGAAGACTTTGCACCCCACCCAAGGTTTCCGCGCGGTTCCCGGAGGTTGCAGGTGGTTGCCGGAGGTTGCAGGTAGTGGAAGCAGGTAGGGAGACTGCCAAAAACCTCCAGGAACCGCACGGAAACCTTGGGTGGGGCGCAAAGTCTCCAGAGGTTTCCGTTCAGGTTTCCTAAGTGGGACAGGGGGCATTTTAAGGCAGCAGTTCTACCGCTGCGCCACTGTGTGGACCTTCTCAAACTGACTCCATCCTGCACACACAAGGTGCAGAGCTGCCCGCTAACAGGGAGCTGGAGCTGGCTCTCGGTTTAGACATCTTTGGCCTACTTGGTCGTAGATAGAAACTGAAGATTTTTTTTAATAGTACTTTAAATCACAGGGAAAGGAACTGTTTACTGAAAGGGCATTACAAATGTCGCCAGACTTAACATCTTAAATTATCGTGAAATATTTTGCAACAGAGATCTGGAGACTCAATGTCTGGCAAAGATTAAAAGATTCACAACAGCATTGTGAAATGTGGAAGGAAAGTTACAGGCTGAACAGACCTGACATGTTCACCCCAGTCACATTTTTTTCAATGGGCGGCACGGTGGCGCTGCGGGTAGAGCTACTGCCTCACAGCGCCAGGGACCCGGGTTCGATCCTGACGACGGGCGCTGTCTGTACGGAGTTTGTACGTTCTCCACCGTGACCTGCGCGGGTTTTCCCTGAGATATTTGGTTTCCTCCCACACTCCAAAGACGTACAGGTTTGTAGGTTAATTAGATGTAAAATAGTTCCTAGTGTGTGTGTGTGTGTAGGGTAGTCTTAATGTGCTGGCCAATAGACAATAGACAATAGGTGCAGGAGTAGGCCAATTGGCCCTTCGAGCCAGTACCACCATTCAATGTGATCATGGCTGATCATCCCCAATCAGTACCCCGTTCCTGCCTTCTCTCCATATCCCCTGATTCCGCTATCTTTACGAGCCCTATCTATCTCTATCTTTCAAGCATCCAGAGAACCTGCCTCCACTGCCTCTGAGGCAGAGAATTCCACAGACTCACCACTCTCTGTGAGAAAAAGTGTTTCCTCGTCTCCGTTCTAAACGGCCTACTCCTTAGTCTTAAACTGTGGCCCCTGGTTCTGGACACCCCCAACATCGGGAACATGTTTCCTGCCTCTAGCGTGTCCAAGCCCTTAACAATTTTATATGTTTCAATGAGATCCCCTCTCATCCTTCTAAACTCCAGAGTGTACAAGCCCAGCTGCTCCATTCTCTCAGCATACGACAGTCCCGCCATCCCAGGAATTAAGCTTGTAAACCTACGCTGCACTCCCTCAATCGCAAGGATGTCCTTCCTCAAATTAGGGGACCAAAACTGCACACAATACCTCAGGTGTGGTCTCACTAGGGCTCTGTACAACTGCAGAAGGAGTGGTCGGTGCGGACTCGATGGGCCGAAGGGTCTGTTTCCAAGGAATGACTCGGCAATCTATCTTTGTCGCAGAAATTAATTGTCCCCTCTGTCAAACAACTGTTCAACTCCACCGATAATTATTCCGTACCATCTCCCTCTCATAGCAATCTGCCCCCTGACGATCTTGAATTGAGTTTATTGTCACATGTATCGAGGTACAGTGAAAAGCTTTTGTTGCGTGCTAACCAGTCAGCGGAAAGACAATACGTGATTACAATCGAGCCATTCACAGTGTATAGATACATGATAAGGGAATAACGTTTAGTGCAAGGTACAGTCAGCAAAGTCCGATCAAGGATAGTCCGAGGTAGACAAAAATGTTGGAGGAACTCAGCGGGTGAGGCAGCATCTATGGAGAGAAGGAATAGGTGAGACCCTTCTTCATAGATGCTTCCTCACCCGCTGAGTTCCTCCAGAATTTTTGTTTACCTTCAATTTTCCAGCATCTGCAGTTCCTTCTTATACAAGGATGGTCCTAGGGTCAGCGATGAGGTAGATAGTAGTTCAGGACCGCTCTCTAGTTGTTGATGGGACGGTTCAGTTGCCTGATAACAGCCGGGAAGAAACTGTCCCTGAATCTGGAGATGTGGGTGCAGAAAATGGATCCGTTTTGTCGCCCACTTTAGAATCTTCTCCTTGCTCCTTGCATCGATGCCGTGCCATGGATACGCAGAGAGATCCTCTCCTTGGTTCTCTTCCAGAGTTGCACATAAATCACCATACTCCCATCTTGCCCCGTGACCTCCAACGCAGCGGGTTCACAACCCCGATATTTCACAAGATTAACTTTCAAAACATTACAATGTCCTTGCGTCGATGGTCTCGCACTATCTAAACACTCGATGGTACCAAGTGCCGAAGAAGCACAAATCTATCAGCGACTGATGGAAAGCAGAATGAATGCCAGGAGATGATTGTCTAACTGATTTAGGACGAGCAGATCTGGCTGGCGAGCATTTGTTTATTGCTGGAATTCACTGGGATGATGCCTCCCACGTCTGCCTCAACTCACTCCCATGTTATTGCTCCCGACACAACGTCACTGCTGATCGTCTGCATTCGACGATCTCAGAAGATTTTTTCTCCTTTGCATCATAAAATGATACTAATGTGAAAGCCACTGAGAAATCGCTCAGGATTCTTTCAATTTCAGCAAAGACCCTATAGCGGAGCAAGATAGACCACTCCTGCTAAATGCAATCGGCTGACGTGTAGCACGCAACGGAGCGGAACGTGGGCCTTTTTTTCATCCATTTCAGTAACCCGACCCGACCCGACTCATAAAATCATGGGAGACCCCTTCCACCCCTGCAACGGACTGTTCCAGCTGCTACGGTCAGGCAAACGCCTCCGTTGCCATGCGGTGAGAACGGAGAGGTTGAGAAGGAGTTTCTTCCCAGAGGCAATTCGGACTGTAAACGCCTATCTCACCAGGGACTAACTCTACAGAACGATTTTCCTTCCATTATTTATTATGTAAAAGAATATGTGTGTTATGATTGTGTTTATAATTTGTTTGGTTGTTTTGTTGTTTGTCTTTTGCACAAAAGTCCGCGAGCATTGCCACTTTCATTTCACTGCACATCTCGTATGTGTATGTGACAAATAAACTTGACTTGACTTGACTTCACTTGACTTGACTCGAACCGTAATCAACGTTGCGGGGGAACAGTTTGTGTTAATCAATTATAATTCTGAAAATGAGGAGAAGATTTTTCCCAAATAACTTTTATTTTTATGAGGATGTTTCCGTAACCGGCTTCCGTCTCCGCACTAGTATCTTTGCTCCGCTACGGGATCTTTGGTGCGGAGACGGAAGCCGGTTACGGAAATGGGGCCCGAAAATGACCCGTGAATCTGCCCACGACCGTACTGCATCTTTTTCGTCGAGTGGACTATCTTGCTCCGCTAGAGGATCTTTGGCTTTCAGTGCCGAGATTATCAGGAGAATCTCCTCTGGTTATTCTCCAGATATGGAACCGTGCACCTTATCTCCCTCCTGCACTAATGTGGTGACCCACTGGGGAATGAAAGATAGACACAAAACGCTGGAGTAACTCAGTGGGACAATATCCTTCATTCATTGTTCCGTATCTCTCTGCATCATCATCTATGTGGGGGTGGGAGATTGCAACCTTCACCTGGTCCGCCCTGTTTCGACGAATGCAATCAACCTGGCGTGCACAATCAAATAAGATCAAATAGAACAAGTTGTCCAGCAACTTTAGGCTGTGCCGCCATACGCAAGGAGAAGAAGAAGACCATCTATATCTCTCGTTTCCCTTCCCCGTGGCTTTCAGTCTGACAAATGTTCTTGACCCGAAACATCACCCATTCCTTCTCTCCAGAGATGCTGCCTGTCCGGCCGAGTTACTCCAGCATTTTGTGTCTTATCTTCGGTGGAAACCAGCATCTGCAGTTCCTTCCTCCACCCACACACACACACAAACACACACACACACACACACACGCACTCACACACACACACACACACACACACACACACACACACACACACACACACACACACACACACACACACACACACACACACGCACACACACACACACACATCCACACACACCCACACACACACCCCACACTCCCCTAAGAGCTCTATCTAACTAGTTTGTTGATTTGGGGGGAAAGCAATAGCCCTGTCCCACTGTGCGAGTTCATTCCAAGAGCTCTCCCGAGTTTAAAAAAAACTCAAACTCGTGGTAAGCACGGAGAATGAACCTAGCGGGTACACCGGAGCTCGGGGGCGTCTCTTAGCGGCTCGTGGCCCTAACGGCAGGTACTGGGGAAGACTCGCTAACGGCAGGTAGGCACGGGAAGACTCGTGAAGATTTTTCAACATGTTGAAAAATGTCCACGACAGCCCCGAGTACCTACGAGCGGCAATTACCGTAAATCTCCGAGTTCGAATCAGGGCAAACGCGGGAGAGCTCTTGGAATGAACTCGTACAGTGGGACAGGGGTTTAAGCAACGCTTGGACAGAATACCATTGGGCCGCTGTAGCTGGGTGCACAACATGGTTCTTAATGCTTAAACCTTGAGGATATCCATTCTAGGCGCTAGGTTTCAACCTAGCAGTGGGTTTGCAGGGACACTTTCCCCAGTCTAACCTGCACTGCCCTAAGCTGGCTTCGTTTTTGTGCCTTTTTGTCAGATCCAGTGCTGAATACTCAGACACACAATAGCCTTCGTCTGTCACCTGAGCCCACAGAAGCAAGCCAAGATCGTGCAGGCCCCGATATTACAGGACATTGGTATTTATCGCAAACAAACAAGGGGAATAACTGTAATTGCAGCCACAGTGTCGCTACAAGTAAAGTCCTGGTGATTGCAAGGCGATGACAATGAATGGTTCCTTTGTGATGAACTGACGGCGTGCCAAATAGCGCACTGGGTAAACGAGTGTGGCTGGCTCAGTCCTCAATCAGAGATTAATTAGCAAATTCCATTCATCTGAGCAAGACATCTTCTGTGATGGATGCAGCGGCTTCTAACCATCCCACATCCCCCCTGAAGGCCCGTCAAAGGCTCCCAAACGCTGGAGAAAAAATAGATTTCAATCGCTCTTCATTGTCATGTGTGTGCTCAGCCCAGTGAAATCCCCCCGCACAAACGAGCTGCAATTTTGGAGCAATTTTTTAAAAAAGAGTAAAAAAGAAAAGAAAAAAAACTGAAAACACAGGGCAGGGTGGCTCGGTGGCGCAGCTGTAGAGAGCTGCCTCCTTACAGCCCGTACTGACCCAGGTTCGATCCCGACTACGGGCGCTGTCTGGAAAGAGTTTTTACCTTCTCCCCATCTACGACCACGTGAGTTTTCTCCAAGATCTTCGGGTTTCCTCCCACACTCCAAGGACGTACAGGTTAGTAGGGATAATTGGCTTAGTATGAGTGTAAAATTGCCCCTGGTGTGTGTAGGGTAGTGCTAATGTGCGGGGATCACTGGTCAGCACGGACTTGGTGGGCCGAAGGGTCTGTTTCCACACTAAACTAAACTATCTCTAAACTAAACAGTCCAAAGTGCTAACTGCAGTCAATAGACAATAGACAATAGGTGCAAGAGGAGGCCATTCGGCCCTTCGAGCCAGCACCGCCATTCAATGTGATCAGGGCTGATCATCCCCAATCAGTACCCCGTTCCTGCCTTCTCTCCATATCGCCTGACTCCGCTATCTTTAAGAGCCCTATCTAGTTCTCTCTTGAAAGTATCCAGAGAACCGGCCTCCACCGCCCTCTGAGGCAGTGAATTCCAGAGACTCACAACTCTCTGAGAGGAAAAGTGTTTCCTCGTCTCCGTTCTAAATGGCTTACCCCTTATTCTTAAACTGTGTGTGGCCCCTGGTTCTGGGCTCCCCCAACATCGGGAACATGTTTCCTGCCTCTTGCATGCCCAGACCCTTAATAACCATGTTTCAATGAGATCCCCTCTCATCCTTCTAAACTCAGTTGGAGGTCCTGGCGTGCCCCCCGGACCAGGTCAGCCGGAGCAGACATCCCCTCTTCTCTGTCGACCACCTCTGTGTTCCGGGGCCCGTCTCCTGCAGCCGACCCTGAAGCTGTTTGAGGCAAAACCCCTGACTCCAGTCTCCTCCCACACTCCAAAGACGTACAGGATTGTAGGCTGATTGGGCTCGGTATCAATTGCAAATTGATCCTTGTTCCCTGCGGCTATCAAACTGTACAATCCCTCCCCCTTCTGTCGTGGGGTCGACTGACTCCCCTCCTCTCCCCTCCCCCCCCCCCCTCAAATTTTTGCACGCCCCCAAATCCTTTCCACTTGTCACTTTAATTTCATGTTTCATTGTGTTTTACGACTGTTGGCAGATCCATTTCCCTCCTGGGATAAATAAACTTCCATCGTATCGTATGTACAGAGGGATCGTAGGGTCCAAATCCATAGTCCCCTGAAGGCAGATAGTAGGCACGCCTTCACCGGTCGAGGCAGTCGACTTTAAGAGTCGGGAACTTACGTTGCAGTTTTATTAGACTCTGGCCAGGTGTGGTTGAAATATTGTGCGTTGCTGGTTGTCCCATTACTGGAAGGATGTGGGGGCTACGGAGAGGGTGCAGAGGAGGTTTACCAGAGTGATGCCGCCTGGATTAGCAACAATTAGGTTGGACAAGCCTTTATGATCTTCTCTGGAGCACGGGAGGTTGAGGGGAAACCTGTTTTGACGGGTATAACAATATGAGGGACAAGGATGGAGTCCATGAGTCAGAATCTCTTTCCTGGAATGGCGGGGAGAGAGGAGGAGAACTTGCTCAAAGTAGGCATGCCTTGAGTCGGGATTTCACAGTGGAGCAGACAAATGAAGACACAAGGAACTGCAGATGCTGGATTAGAAAAATAGACACAAAGTGGTGGAATAACTCATCTCGTCATAACTCATCAATAACATCGTAACTCACAACAACTCATCATAAGGCAGTATCTCTGGAGAACAAGGATAGGTGACGTTTCAGATCAGGGTCCTTCTTGGGAACCTGAAATGTCACCAGCCCATGTTTTGCAGAGATGTTGCGTTACCCTCTGAGTTACTCCAGTACTTTGTGTCGCCCCCGAGGTTTTGTTTACTCGCGGATGGCAATTCGAATAGGTGGGAATATGTTGGAAAGATAAATGAAACGCACTATGGGTTGAAATCTGACTCCCGCACTGGCATGGAGTAGAGACTTAGTTCAGACCACAGCGAATCTGCATCTGTTACTTGTTGAAGCATGCACTGTTGCATTGCCATCAACTCCTGTGTGAAGATAGGCACAAGATGCTGGAGTAACTCAGCGGAACAGCCAGCACCTCTGGAGAGAAGGAATGGGTGACGTTTCGGGTCGAGACCCTTCTTCAGATTCTGAGATGAGGAAAAACCTTTTTGCCCAGAGAGTTGTGAATCTGTGGAATTCTCTGCCACAGAGGGCAGTGGAGGCCAGTTCACTGGATGCATTCAAGAGGGAGTTGGATTTAGCTCTTGGGGCTAATGGCATCAAGGGATATGAGGAGAAGGCAGGAACGGGGTACTGATTGGGGATGATCAGCCATGATCACATTGAATGGCGGTGCTGGCTCGAAGGGCCGAATGGCCTACTCCTGCACCTATTTTCTAAGTTTCAAAGTCTCGATCCAAAACGTCACCCATTCTTTCTATTCACAGTCTGAGGAAGGGTCTCGACCCGAAACGTGACTGAGTTTTGGCGGGGGGTTTTGCGAGCGAAGATCGCGGGTGTGTCCTCCAGCATTTTGTACTCAGCCGGGCGCAGCGAAATTATTTCTGTTTTTGCCGACAAGTTCACAAAATGTACTCCTCCCTTCTTCATGCCCACCAAGCCGGGTCCTCCTTAGTTATCCGTTACCCCCCCCCCCCCCCCCCCACCCTCCCCCCTGTACAGATACATGATGATACACGGAATATCCTGGTCTGAGGGTCTCCAATGAAGAGAAATATGAAGCTTGAGGAAGGGGATGGAGGGGAAGGGGTTAAGGGGTGCGTAGGTTAACATATGATGAGCATTTTACGGCACTGGGCCTGCACTCGCTGGAGATTAGAAGGATGAGGGGGGGCCTCATTGAAATAGTGAATAGGTCTGGGCAGAGTGAATGTGGAGAGGATGTTTCCACTTGTGGGAGAGTCTAGGACCAGAGGTCAGAGTCTCAGAATAAAAATACGTGGCTTTAGAAAGGACATAAGGAAGAATTTCTTTAGTTGGAGGGCGGTGAATCTGTGGAACGTATTGCCACACAAGGCTGTAGAGATGTGTACCTTTTAAAAAACTTCCTTTTAAAACCGAGATGAAAGAACTTTTTTCAGCAGAGAATGTGGAATCTCTGGAACTCTCTGCCACAGAGGGTAGTTGAGGCCAGTTATTGGCTATATTTAAGAGGGAGTTAGATGTGGCCCTTGTGGCTAAGGGGATCAGGGGGTATTGAGAGAAGGCAGGTACGGGATACTGAGTTGAATGATCAGCCATGATCATATTGAATGGCGGTGCAGGCTCGAAGGGCCAAATGGCCTACTCCTGCACCTGATTTCTATGTTTCTATGTTTCTATGGAGGCAGTGAATGGATATTTCAAGGCGGATTCTTGATTCGTCAGGGTGTCAGGGGTTACGGGGAGGAGGCAGGAGAATGGGGGTTGAGAGGCAAAGACAGGTTAGCCATGATTGAATGATAGAGCAGACTCGATGGGCCGAATGGCCTAACTCCGCTGCGAGAACCTATCAACCTCTGTGAAGCCGGTGGGAGGAAGGGATAGAGGTGGAAGGGGATGGAGGGGAATGGGAAAGGGTTGATGTCGGGTAGTGAATGAAGGAAGGTTGGAGAATTCTGTGATCATCCCGTTGTTATGAACCTAAAGAAAAGTGAAATGGAGGATTTCCTTATTCAGCTGCCAATTGTCCACTTCCTGCTGTGGCCAAAAGCATATCCTCGCACCCCCCCCTCCCCGTGTTCACGTCGGAGCAGGGCCT
The DNA here is from genome assembly GCF_028641065.1 of Leucoraja erinaceus. Lineage (NCBI taxonomy): Eukaryota > Metazoa > Chordata > Chondrichthyes > Rajiformes > Rajidae > Leucoraja > Leucoraja erinaceus. Next base: position 4,835,203 of record NC_073406.1, on the reverse strand, counting down.
GAGGTCCTGCTGTCACCAGTTGAGTGATTGGTAGCAATGACTCTGTGTTCTTTAGGCCTGGAAGCTGTTTGTGTGGACATCCATTAACTGGCTTCCCAATCTGCTGCGATGAAGAGTACTCCTTGTACCTTTCGGAGCAGCCTCCATCAGTTACAATTAACCATCTGTGGGCCATTGGCCGTAATAAGTCAATCATCTCACGGTCTGTCCTTCTCGGAGGCTTCCCTTCCGACCCCGGCAGATAACGAGTGGGACCTCCCAAGAGCAGGCGAAGGATTCTCCGCTGGTGGTCCCCACCCATCCCCCACCCACCCCCATCTCGACTGCAAAGTTTCCAGTGGCTGCAGACTCGCTCGCGAGGCAGTGTGGCTGAAATGCAAGGAATTTAGATCAGGAGTCGGATCACGGAGCGGGGACTTGGAGAATGGTGGCCGAGAGGAGACGCTTGCCAAGAATGGGTCACGTTGGCGCTGGGAGGAAGGAGAGATCACGCAATGCATCAAGGAGGCAGCCACCGGTGATTCCGACTATTGAGGGCCTGTCATCATAGAAAATAGGTGCATGGGCCAGCACTGCCATTCATCGTGATCATTGCTGATTGTCCCCTGTCAATAACCCGTCTCCCCATATCCCTTGACTCCACTAGCCCCCTAGAGCTCTATCTAACTCTCTCTTAAATCCATCCAGTGACTTGGCCTCCACTGCCCTCTGTGGCGGGGAATTCCATAAATTCACACAACTCTCTGGGTGAAAAGGTTTTGCGATTTGTTTTCAGCGACTTGCCGGCACCCGTCACAGTCGTAGCGATCGTACAGCGGTCACGTGTGTCGACATGTGGCGGGGTGGCGCCCGCATGGCCGTGAGTAGTCGCCCAAAGAGTCGTACCTTGTTCTGGTCGCCGCTGGATTTTCAACACGTTGAACATTTCCTATGACGGGAAAAATCTCGTGAGTGGGACAGGCCCTTTACTCACCTCGAGGAATAAAGAGGGAGAAGTCTAACACTACGTTGCTATGGGCTCACACTGGGTTTCTGCACCCACCACCATGGCTAATAGGAAGACCATGGTCCAGGGAATCCAAGGAGATTTCTTCAGTGGCGGCTCAGCTGGTCGAGCCGCTGCAGAAATCCGGGCTCCATCCTGACCTTGGGCGCTCCCAGTTTCACGATCTCCCAGGTGATCATGTGGCTTTCCTCCAGGTGCTCCGGTTTCCTCCCTCATCCCAAAAGACGTGCACGTTAGTAAATTAATTGTCCCTCTGTAAATCGGCCCCTTCATTCCTTCCTCCCCCCCCCACGCTCCCGTCCGGCAGAAGGTGCAGAAGCTTGAAAGCGCGCACCACCAGACTCAGGAGCAGCTTCTTCCCCTCTGTTGTCAGGCTCCTGAACGGCCCTTCCGTTAGTCAGTCGGGGCCACTGTCCGATTCACCCCTTCCCCATTGCGGACGTTGGACTTTGTCTGTGGAACTGATGCGCTACAATGCTGAGAACTATATTCTGCACTCCGTATCTTCCCCTCTGCTCTACCTATTGTACTAGCGTTTGACTTGATTGTATCGATGTGTGGTCTATCTGATTAGATTGGATAAAACATGCAAAGCTTGCAAAGCTCTCCACTGTACCTCACTAATAAACCTGAGCCAAGTTTAGACGCGCCTTCTGGTGACGGAAGGCTGCGGGATTTACAACAGGCATGACAAATGCAATAAGCGCAGCAGCAGCAGCAACAGCAGCAGCTGGGAGCTGGTATGTGCTTGCTCATCCATTTTTGGATGGCGATTTTAAACTTGCAGCTTTGGGATTGAGTTGAAGATCTCAAATAACAATAACAATAATAAAATCCTTTATCTGCAGTCAATGAAATTATCACACATCGGCCCGCATCGCGGATTAGAGTCTGGTCATTCGCAACCCTGGCGCGCTCAAAATGTAGTCAGCGCCGAAATGAGCAACAGCTCAGCATCCTTCCAGGTACGGGCAGACCAGGTTTTCATGAGAATCTTATTTGTCTTTGCATTTCGCCTGTCGAAATCTCAGTGGCTCAGGCACACATCATCTGCAGCTAACTGGAGCCCTGCAACAGATGCAACAAACACTGCCGTAAATGGAGGCAGCCAAGATCTTTTCTCTTGGTTGCAAATGTTGGCTTTTCTCGCTGAGCAAGGCCCCCTCCTTCAGTAGTCCAGTTCAGTTTATTGTCATGTGTGTCGAGGTACAGTCAAAGCAGTCGAGGAGAGAGAAGGTAGCGGAACTCTCGTCGGGGGAGAGGAGGGGAACATCTTCAAAGTGGTCATTACCAGAATGTTGCCTGGGTTTCAACAACTAAGTTACAGAGATAGGTTGAATAAGTTAGGTCTTTATTCTCTGGAGCGCAGAAGGTTGAGGGGGGACTTGATAGAGGTCTTTAAAATGATGAGAGGGATAGACAGAGTTGATGTGGACAAGCTTTTCCCTTTAAGAATAGGGAGGATTCAAACAAGAGAACATGACTTCAGAATTAAGGGACAGAAGTTTAGGGGTAATATGAGAGGGAACTTCTTTACTCAGAGAGTGGTAGCGGTGTGGAATGACTTCCAGTGGAAGTGGTGGAGGCAGGTTCATTGGTATCATTTAAAAATAAATTGGATAGGCATATGGATGAGAAGGGAATGGAGGGTTATGGTATGAGTGCAGGCAGGTGGGACTAAGGGGAAAAAAAAATTTGTTCGGCACAGACTTGTAGGGCCGAGATGGCCTGTTTCCGTGTGTAATTGTTATATGGTTATATGGTTGTTATATGGTCATAACTCGAGGGGTCTCGACCCGACACGTCGCCCGTTCCTTCTCTCCAGAGAAGCTGCCCGTCCCCACTAAGTTACTCCAGCTTGTTGTGTACAGTGAAAGGCTTCTGTTGCGTGCTAACCAGTCAGCAGAAAGACAATACGTGATTACCATCGAGCCATTTACAGCGGAACCGCAGGTGCTGGTTTACAACGAAGATGGACATAGAATGCTGGAGTAACTCAGCGGGACAGGCAGCATCGCTGGAAAGAAGGAATGGGTGACGTTTCGGGTCGAGACCCTCTTCTTCAGAGCCATTTACAGTGAACAGATACATGATAAAGGCACTGCTCTCTAGTTGTGGGTACCATGGTTCATTTGCCTGCTAACACTGACCTCTCTGCCCTAGGTCTCCTCCATTGTCAGCTTGAAGCTAAATACAGGTTGGAAGAGCAGCATCCCATATTTGGCTTGGACAGCTTACATCCCAGTGGTATCAATATTGATTTCTCTAACTTCAAGTAACCAGCCCCTCATTCTCCATCCACCCCACCCAAGTCACCCCAACTTCTCATTTTCACCCAACAAACAGCTAACTATGGGCTGTTTCAATTATCATCCTTACTTTATTGCATATCTTTCGTTCGTTGTTCTAGATCTCTCGACATCGCCATGTATATGTCTCTCGTTTCCTGTTCCCTTCACTGTCAGCGCGAAGAAGGGGTCTCGACCCGAACCGTCTCGGCCCCGTTCCTTCTCTCCAGAGATGCTGTCGGTTCCCGCTGAGTTACTCCAGCTTTTTGTGTCTATCTTCAACATAATAGGTTTGGAACTGGTGAAGACCAGAACATCACTGCCTCGTTGTCTGACCAAGGATTAAGCCTTTGACAGGGTAGAAGAGGCAATATAAAAACCCAGGAACATCTGGAAAATGGTTCGAACTGATGCCCTTAGCAAACAAAATAAAATTGCTGGCCACTGTGGATCACTCCAGGCCCTACTGTAATGTCTGTTTGTTTGCTTTGGTGATATTTCAGAGACTAATTGCTCTCCAGTAAAGTATTTTGAGACATTTTACTACGTGCCCTGTTATTGACAGCGCGGGCTGGAACAGCCACACGTCTGACTTCTATTCCATGGCATGCCTTGGCTGATGGAACAGGGAACAGCAGATGCTGCTCTATACCAATAAAAGACACAAGATGCTGGAGCTGGAGTAACTCAATAGACAATAGACAATAGGTGCAGGAGGAGGCCATTCGGCCCTTCGAGCCAGCACTGCCATTCAATGTGATCATGGCTGATCATCCACAATCAACTCAGCGGGCCAGGCAGCATCTCTGGAGAGCATGGACTGAAACAGATATCACAATGAAACTCCAGTGGTTGGCGATCTAATGGTTCTTTCTACTGTCATGTGTACCAGAGGTACAATAGACAATAGACAACAGGTGCAGGAGGAGGCCATTCGGCCCTTCGAGCCAGCACCACCATTCAATGTGATCATGGCTGATCATCCCCAATCAGTACCCCGTTCCTGCCTTCTCCCCATATCCCCTGACTCCGTTATTTTATAAGAGCCCTATCTAGCTCTCTCTTGAAAGCATCCAGAGAACCTGTCTCCACCGCCCTCTGAGGCAGAGAATTCCACAGACTCACCACTCTCTGTGAGAAAAAGTGTTTCCCCGTCTCCGTTCTAAATGGCTTACTCCTTATTCTGAAAACAGTGAGATACAATTGCTGCATATAGATCGGAGAGGTTATTGCGATGCATAAAGACATTCCCTGGTTTGTTATTGTGTATTGTGTGTTCTTTATCATTGTGCCGCTGCTGGTAAATTCATTTCACTTGCACTTTATGTGCAACGTGACGAATAAAACCGTATTGTATCGTTAAGTACCCCATTCGGCTCTTCGAGCCAGCACCGCCATTCATTGTGATCATGGCTGATCGTCCCCTGCCAATAACCCGTGCCTGCCTTCTCCCCGTATCCCTTGATTCCACTAGCCCCTAGAGCTCTATCTAACTCTCTCTTAAATCCATCCAGCGACTTGGCCTCCACTGCCCTCTGTGGTAAGGGAATTCCACAAATTCACAACTCTCTGGGTGAAAAAGTTTTTTTCTCGCCTCGGTCTTAAATGACCCCCCCTTCACAACTCTAGTTCCCAACACTAGGTTCCTCCCCCGCTCCAAAGACGTACAGGATTGTGTTTAAGAGGGAACTGCAGACTGGAGAATCGAAGGTTCCTGGAGAAACTCAGCGGGTGCAGCAGCTCTATGGAGCAAAGGCAACGTACGGGCCGAAACCCTTCTTGAAGAAGGGTTTCGGCCCGAAACGTTGGGTTGCACCCGCTGAGCAGCTTTTTTGTGGTACAAACTGTAGGTTAACTGGCCTGTGTGTAGGTGTAGGTGTCCTGTGTGTGGGGTGGTGGTGTATGTGTGTGTGGGGTCGCTGTGTGCGGGGGTCGTGGTCGGCGTGGAATCGGAGAGCCAAAAGACCTGTTTCCGCGCTGTATCTCTAAACTAAACTAAACTTTGTCTGGGTATTTTTTTTTAAACATAATGAAGGTTTCTGTTCACACCTGTCTGTCGACAGTGTGTTTCAGACAAAGTCTTGCTAAGGATGTTTAATGAATCTCCTCAAATTCCTCTCTCATCACTCTACTATTCCCATCAACCTAAGGACCTGGGTCAGAAAAATCAGTCCTTCCTTTTCACCCTGCTTAAGCCTCTCACTTCTCTTCTTCTTGCGAATGAAACATAAATAGACAATAGACAATAGGTGCAGGAGTTGAGGCCATTCGGCCCTTCGAGCCAGCACCGCCATTTAATGTGATCATGGCTGATCATCCCCAATTAGTACCCCGTTCCTGCCTTCTCCCCATATCCCCTGACTCCGCTATTTTTAAGAGCCCTATCTAACTCTCTCTTGAAAGCATCCAGAGAACCTGCCTCCACTGCCCTCTGAGGCAGAGAATTCCACAGACTCACCACTCTTTGTGAGAAAAAGTGTTTCCTCGTCTCTGTTCTAAATGGCTTACTCCTTATTCTTAAACTATAAACCAAACATAGAAACATAGAAATTAGGTGCAGGAGTAGGCCATTCGGCCCTTCGAGCCTGCACCGCCATTCAATATGATCATGGCTGATCATCCAACTCAGTATCCCGTATCTGCCTTCTCTCCATACCCTCTGATCCCCTTAGCCACAAGGGCCACCTCTAACTCCCTCTTAAATATAGCCAATGAACTGGCCTCGACTACCCTCTGTGGCAGAGAGTTCCAGAGATTCACCACTCTGTGTGTGAAAAAAGTTCTTCCCATCTCGGTTTTAAAGGATTTCCCCCTTATCCTTAAGCTGTGGCCCCTTGTCCTGGACTTCCCCAACATCAGGAGCAATCTTCCTGCATCTAGCCTGTCCAACCCCTTAAGAATTTTGTACGTTTCTATAAGATCCCCTCTCAATCTCCTAAATTCTAGAGAGTATAAACCAAGTCTATCCAGTATTTCTTCATAAGACAGAGGAATAGTTAGATCTCAAGCCTGGTGTTGAGCAGCCAGGTTGGTGTCTGTTGGCTTCAACGTCTGCCAGGCCCTGACAGAGCTCTATTTGGTGGGTGGTAGAGCGGGCACCCAGAGATGACATGGTTGGCTGCCTGTTGTTCTGCTCCGCATTCACAGGCTGGGCTCTGGAGGAGGGAGCCCCCATCTCCACACGCTGGCTTCGAAACGCCCAACTCCAGGCAGGACAAAGTATGTTGAGCTTCACCCATGCTCCTCTGGGGAGGTCAGACCCTGCCTCTCACGATGTTACGCCATTATATATTCCCCCTCAACGCCCACTGTGATCAGTATCCTATTGAAAGGTTAAATAATGCATTCTATCAGTTGTGATCATGCCTGCAACGGCCAGGGTCAAATTAAAATGGAAATGGCACACGGAACTGCAGATGCTGGAGCCTCTAACAAAACACAGAGTGCTGGAGGAACTCAGCGGGTCAAGCGGCATCTGTGGAGGGAATGGACAGGAAAGGTTTCAGGTCAAGTTCAAGTTCAAGTGAGTTTATTGTCATGTGTTCCTGATAGGACAATGAAATTCTTGCTTTGCTTCAGCACAACAGAACATAGTAGGCATTGACTACAGAACAGATCAGTGTGTCCATATACCGTAATATAAATATAGACAGTATATGATCAAGTGCAAATAACAGATAATTGGTTATTAATAATCAATTATTAATTGATTAAGGGTCGGGACCCTTCTTCAGATTGATTGGAAACATAGAAACACAGAAAATAGGTGCAGGAGTAGGCCATTCGGCCCTTCGAGCCTGCACCACCATTCAATATGATCATGGCTGATCATCCAACTCAGTATCCTGTACCTGCCTTCTCTCCATACCCCCTGATCCCTTTCGCCACAAGGGCCACATCTAACTCTCTCTTAAATATAGCCAATGAACTGGCTTCAACTACCTTCTGTGGCAGAGAGTTCCAGGAATTCACCACTCTCTGTGTGAGGGGGGGGGGGGGGGGAGAAAGCTGGAAAAGAGAGAGTTGGGGTCAGGCCGATGTGATCAGTGGAAGATAGACACAAAACGTTGGGGGAACTCAGCGGGTCAGGCAGCATCTCTGGAGAAAAAGAATAGGCGGTGTTTCGGGTCGAGACCCCTCTTGTCATGGGGGGGAGAGTGCAGTGGAGAGATAAATTTTTTGGCCTTCCATCACAGCGATGTGATGGATGTTTATGTAAATTATGTTGTGTCTTGGGTCTATTTGTTTGTAATGTATGGCTGCAGAAACGGCATTTCGTTTGGACCTCAAGGGGTCCAAATGACAATTAAATTGAATCTTGAATCTTGAATCTTGAATCTCTTGGTCGCCCAATTATAGGAAGGATGTCAACACAATAGAGAGAGTACAGAGGAGATTTACTAGAATGTTGCCTGGGTTTCAACAACTAAGTTACAGAGATAGGTTGAATAAGTTAGGTCTTTATTCTCTGGAGCGCAGAAGGTTAAGGGGGGACCTGATAGAGGTCTTTAAAATGATGAGAGGGATAGACCGAGTTGATGTGGACAAGCTTTTCCCTTTGAGAATAGGGAAGATTCAAACAAGAGCACATAACTTCAGAATTAAGGGACAGAAGTTTAGGGGTAATATGAGGGGGAACTTCTTTACGCAGAGAGTGGTGGCGGTGTGGAATGAGCTCCCAGTGGAAGTGGTGGAGGCAGGTTCATTGGTATCATTTAAAAATAAATTGGATAGGCATATGGATGAGAAGGGAATGGAGGGTTATGGTACGAGTGCAGGCAGGTGGGACTAAGGGGAAAAAAAATGTGTTCGGCACGGACTTGTAGGGCCGAGATGGCCTGTTTCCGTGCTGTAATTGTTATATGGTTATATGGTTATATGGTTAAACGTCACCCATTCCTTCTCTCTCCGGAGATGCTGCCTGTCCCCCGCTGAGTTGCTCCAGCTTTTTGTGTCTGTCTTCGGTTTAAACCAGCACCTGCGGTTCCGTTCTACACGAGTGATGGGTGGATGTGGGGGAGGGGGAGGGGGTGACAGAGACTGGGCATGCAAAGGAGACAAAAAGGTAAGGAGAGAAGGCTGAAAGGTTTTCAACAATGAATCTCTTGGCGACTCCATGAAATTCAACCTTCTGGCTTGTGTTGGATTTGAACTCGTCGGTGAACTAGTTGCATGCTGCCTTTCAGAGCACGACCAAAAATGCTTTTAACTCCCTTTCTTAACTTTATTGCTGTCCTGTAAAAAAGCAAATCGTTTCTCCATTCCACCACGTTTAATGCACTTGTACATTTCAGTCCAAATAGGGACATTAAAGAACAGCAAAGAGTCGTTTCAGAAGGAACTGCAGATGCTGGAAAATCGAAGGTAGACAAAAAAGTGCTGGAGAAACTCAGCGGGTGCAGCAGCATCTATGTGGAGCGAAGGAAATAGGCAACGTTTCGGGACGAAACCCAAAGGGTTTCGGCCCGAAACGTTGCCTATTTCCTATAGTGGAGATTGTTCAACTCTTTGCATGGGGCAAAGGAAACATTGCCTATTTCCTTTGCTCCATAGATGCTGCTGCACCCGCTGAGTTTCTCCAGCACTTTTGCCTACCAGCAAATAGTTGTGAGCTGTGATGACAGCAGTGTTAGCTGTGAGGAGGATGCTCGGAGGCTGCAAGGTGACTTGGATAGGTTGGGTGAGTGGATGCATTTATAACCATATAACCGTATAACAATTACAGCACGGAAACAGGCCATCTCGGCCCTACAAGTCCGTGCCGAACAAATTTTTTTTCCCCTTAGTCCCACCTGCCTGCACTCATACCATAACCCTCCATTCCCTTCTCATCCATATGCCTATCCAATTTATTTTTAAATGATACCAATGAACCTGCCTCCACCACTTCCACTGGAAGCTCATTCCACACCGCTACCACTCTCTGAGTAAATAAGTTCCCCCTCATATTACCCCTAAACTTCTGTCCCTTAATTCTGAAGTCATGTCCTCTTGTTTGAATCTTCCCTATTCTCAAAGGGAAAAGCTTGTCCACATCAACTCTGTCTATCCCTCTCATCATTTTTAAAGACCTCTATCAGGTCCCCCCTTAACCTTCTGCGCTCCAGAGAATAAAGACCTAACTTATTCAACCTATCTCTGTAACTTAGTTGTTGAAACCCAGGCAACATTCTAGTAAATCTCCTCTGTACTCTCTCTATTTTGTTGACATCCTTCCTATAATTGGGGCGACCAAAATTGTACACCATACTCCAGATTTGGTCTCACCAATGCCTTGTACAATTTTAACATTACATCCCAGCTTCTATACTCAATGCTCTGATTTATAAAGGCTAGCATACCAAAAGCTTTCTTTACCACCCTATCTATATGAGATTCCACCTTCAAGGAACTATGCACGGTTATACCCAGATCCTCTGTTCAACTGTATTCTTCAATTCCCTACCATTTACCATGTACGTCCTATTTTGATTGTCCTGCCACCCAGCAACGTCAGCTGCAGCAGAGTTGGGGACAGTCTAGTCCCTCCACCCACCCAGAGTCTCTGACCGGCACCGGCTCCCCAGCACCCCCCCACCGACCCCAGACCCCCCCCCCCCCCCTCCCCTGGTTGCACCGACAAGGTCCTGTTTCTGAGCTGTATCTTTAACCTGAACTAAACAGAGAGTGGTGAGTCTGTGGAATTATTTGCCTCAGGCAGGTTCTCCGGATGCTTTCAAGAGAGAGCTAGATAGGGCTATTAAAAATACCGGACTCAGGGGATATGGGGAGAAGGCAGGAACGGGGTACTGATTGGGGATGATCAGCCGTGATCACATTGAATGGCGGTGCTGGCTCGAAGGGCCAAATGGCCTCCTCCTGCACCTATTGTCTATTGTCTATTGTCTAAACTAAATTGCAGATGCTGATTTACAAAAAAGAAAGACAAAGCGCTGGAGTAACTCAGCGGGTCACAGGAGAATGTGGACAAGTGGCGTTTGGGGTTGGGACCCTTCGTCAGACGTATGGTAACCCTGCCCACATCGGTCTGGGCATCGAGTGGATGAGGCAGGCGGGCATGTCAACCATTTCTCAGGGGCGGCCAAAGGAATGAGTCTGAAGAAAGGTCTCAGCCTGAAACATGTCCTCTAGAGATGCTGCTGCCTGACCCGCAGAGTTACTCCAGCACTTTGTGCTAATTGACTTTTTTTCACCTCTCACATCAATCATCGTTTTTAATTTAATTTTTTCCGTGAAGACTGGTGAAGCCGTTATGGACAGACGTGCAGTTTGGAATTTAGCAAACATATCGTTAACTGTGGCGGAGTGTTTTATTTGGCCCTGGGTTTTTACTGTTGTCTGCATCATCAAAAAGGACATTGTCTTTCAGTGTGGCACCGATATTGACAGCATAGCTGGCCGGGGTCAGGGTATTTGTGTGTGGGGGGGGGGGTCAGGCAGACAGCTTCCCATCTCTATAATCCCAGCTGAGTGCGGACCTTCTTAACTGAGCTGCAACTATTTTTGCTGCAAGCATCAATCAGTGATTTGTCTGCACTGACATGTTGGCTGCCTGGGACAGTCTGGGATGACTATCAACGGCTGCATCAGACATCGGAGACTGTAGTCTACGCTGCACTTTCTCCGAATGGCAAAACAGCCTTCCATCCATCGTCACCCGGGCAGCAGACTGGTGGGAGATTTCACGTTCGAAATTGCCAAAATATAATTGCCAAAGACTGGAAATGTTCCCGAGTATCACGTTCCACGCTCGTTCACCGAGTGTGTAATTTTACAGGAGCCATCATCGCATAGTCTCGTCTGGAGGACCACTCTCTCCTTCCCCCCCATCCTTTAGAGCGCCAAGTGTCAGAACGTTGGAAGTAACTTGGAAACGGTCCCAGCGTTTCACAAGGAAACTTACTGCTCGTTCATTGGGGATTTACGATCGACAGAAACAGTAGATGCTGGAAAATTAATTCATAGCTTTGATAGGCGGCGCGGTGGTGCAGCAGGCAAGAGCTGCTGACTCACAGCGCCGGAGACCCGGGTTCAATCCTGACCTCGGCTGCTGTCTGTGTGGAGTCAGCACGTGCTTCCCGTGTGTTTCTTCCGGGTGCTCCGGGTTTCCTCCCACGTCCCAAAGACGTGCGGGTTTGTAGGTCAATAGGCCATCTGTAAATTGCCTCCCCTCCCCCCTAGTGTGTAGGGAGTGGATGGGAAAGTGGGATAGCATGAAACCAGTGTGAGCGGGCGATCGCTGGTCAGTAGCGACTCATTGGGCCGAAGGGCCTGTTTCCACGTCGTATATCTGTCAGTCAACCACTTATTTTGCTGGTCTGCACTGGCATGGTATTCCAGCCACTCTGGTTAAGCCATGGAGCAAAAGAGGTCCTTCTGCAGTTGTACAGAGCCCTAGTGAGACCACACCTGGAGTATTGTGTGCAGTTGTGGTCCCCTAATTACCGGGATGGTGGGACTGTCATATGCTGAGAGAATGGAGCAGCTGGGCTTGTACACTCTGGAGTTTAGGATGAGAGGGGATCTCATTGTAACATATAAGATTGTTAAGGGTTTGGACACACTAGAGGCAGGAAACATGTTCCCGATGTTGGGGGAGTCCAGAACCAGGGGCCACACAGTTTAAGAATAAGGAGTAAGCCATTTAGAACGGAGACGAGGAAACACTTTTTCTCACAGAGAGTGGTGAGTCTGTGGAATTCTCTGCCTCACAGAGGGCGGTGGAGGCCGGTTCTCTGGATGCTTTCAAGAAAGAGCTAGATAGGGCTCTTAAAGATAGCGGAGTCAGGGGAGATGGGGAGAAGGCAGAAACGGGGTACTGATTGGGGATGATCAGCCATGATCACATTGAATGGCGGTGCTGGCTCGAAGGGCCAAATGGCCTACTCCTGCACCTATTGTCTATTGTCTATTGAAACAACACATTTTGTGCTTCGATGCTCTCGTAGAGAGAGCGGAGCTGAGCAGACAGACCGGCTAACGTTGAAGCTTCTCCCTGGACTGTGTTGGGGAGGTCAGGATTGAACCTGGGTCTCCGGCGCTGTGAGCCAGCAGCACTACCCGTTGCACCACTGTGCCTGCCGCCTATTAAAACCATTCATCAATCCTACAAAGATAGACACAAAAAGCTGGAGTAACTCAGCGGGACAGGCAGCATCCCTGGAGAGAAAGAATGGGTGACATTTCAGGTCTTGACCCTTCTTCTCCTATTAAGGGACAGAAGTTTAGGGGTAATATGAGGGGGAACTTCTTTACGCAGAGAGTGGTAGCGGTGTGGAATGAGCTGCCAGTGGAAGTGGTGGAGGCAGGTTCATTGGTATCATTTAAAAATAAATTGGATAGGCATATGGATGAGAAGGGAATGGAGGGTTATGGTATGAGTGCAGGCAGGTGGGACTAAGGGGAAAAAAAAATTTGTTCGGCATGGACTTGTAGGGCCGAGATGGCCTGTTTCCGTGCTGTAATTGATATATGGTTATATGTTATATGGTTCTTCGGACTTTTCCAAGTCTGAAATCAATTTTCCAGCATCCACTGTGTGTCAGATTCAGATTCAGATTCAATTTTAATTGTCATTGTCAGTGTACAGTACAGAGACAACGAAACAGTTGCGGCCTATTGTCCAACATCCCGAGAGGTAAACCGTGTGGGACTGCGCTACTGGCCGGGTCACCCATGGAGGGCAACGCTACGGGGAGGTTCCTGGCGAGACCTCAGTGGTGGAACTGGCGGAGGGTGGGGTCTCGCTGGGGGGGGGTGGGGGGTGGAGATCACAGTCGCTGGGAAGTTTGCATCACAGCTTGGGTTCAAACAGCTCTGCCCAAGACCACGAGAAACTGCAGAGAGTTGTTGCCGCAGCCTAGTCCATCACACGACACAGAACAGACTCCCCACCATTGGCTCCATCTACATTTCACGCTGCCTCGGGAAAGCAGCCGACATCACCCTCCGACTAAAGAAATTTCTCCTCATCTCCTTCCCAAAAGCAGCCGACATCATCATAGTCTACTTGCACCTCAGTCCTTCCTTCTTCTCAGATGGGGACAAAATGCAGAAGCTTGAAAGCGCGCCCCACCAGACTCAGGAACAGCTTCTTCCCCTCTGTTATCAGGCTTCTGTATGGTCATTCCATGAGCTAGGCCCGATTCACCTCTCCCCCATTGAGGACATTGGACATTGTCTATGGAACGCCAATAGTGAGCACTATATCCTGCACTCTGTATCTTCCCCTTTGCTCCACCCATTGTACTTGAGTTTGGCTTGATCGTATTGATGTATCGGGTTATCTAATCTGATTGGAAAGCAGGTAAAACAAAGCTTGTCAAACCTGCACGTCTTTGGAGTGTGGGAGGAAACGGGAGAACCCGGAGAAAACCCATGCACGTTTCCCCGAGGGTTTTCTCCGAGAGCTTCGGTTTCCGACAGTGACATCACAGAAACGTGTCATTCAAGGGAGCGGTGCACGGACTCTGGAGGCGAAGGAGTTGAGGACGATGAGAGTTGTGGCCTATTGTCCAGCATTGAAGTGAGGGAGTGTGCAGGAAAGAACTGCTGACTTACTCCAGCTTTTGGTGCCAGTCTGAGGTGAGGGAGGGAGGGAGGCCTTCACTTTAAGTGGGGCACCATGGGTAGGCAATGAAAGAAAGGTCATAAGGTCATAAGGGATAGGAGTAGAATTAGGCCGTTCGGCCCATCAAGTTTACTCCGCCATTCAATCAAGGCAGATCTATCTCTTCCTCCCAACCCCACTCTCCTGCCTTCTCCCCATAACCTCTGACACCCGTACTAATCAAGAATCTATCTATCTCTGCCTTAAAAATATCCACTGACTTGGCCTCAACAGCATTCCGTGGCAAAGAATTCTACAGATTCACCACCCTCGGACTAAATACATTTCTCCTCATCTCCTTCCCAAAAGAACGTCCTTTAATTTCCGAGGCTGTGACCTCCAGTCCTCGACTCTCCCACTAGTGGAAACACCCTCTCCAAATCCACTCTATCCAGGCCTTTCACTGTTCTGTCTGTTTCAAGGCCTCATTCACCTCAACTCCAGGGAGCGCGGGTCTAGTGCCGACAAACGCTCATCGTAGGTTAACCTGCTCAAAGGCAGGGATAAATGGGCCTCATTTATGCAATTAGACACTAAATCCAAGAGCTACAGGCATAAGATATGCAAGGCCCCCCAAGAAGCATTAATAGTCGCAGTGAATAATTGCTTCACCGTTTATCATGTGTGGACGTGCACTGGAGGCGATAACATCTTAAACTAAGTGTTCAGTAATGAGTCACACTTGGCAGGTGACGAGAGGGGGAGTGAGGGGGTGGGGGGGGCGTGGAGCGAGGGGGGGGGGGGGGGGGAGGGGGGGGGAGGAAGAGGAGCAGGGGCGGCAGTCTCTCTTATTTAAATCAACCCGCTGTAAGAGTCAAAAGACCAGGGCCATGGAATGTTTAGGGAACTCGGGAATATTCAAGAAATGTAATTCTGGGAAAGGAAGTGGAGAGAGATTGAGTGGTTGTTTAGTAGGGTCAATATTAGACAGACAATAGACAATAGCTGCAGGAGTAGGCCATTCGGCCCTTCAAGCCAGCACTGCCTTCATGGCTGATCATCCACAATCATTGTCCCAGAAGAAGGGTTTCGGCCCGAAACGTTGCCTATTTCCTTCGCTCCATAGATGCTGCCTCAACCGCTGAGTTTCTTCAGCATTTTTGTCTACCTTCGATTTTCCAGCATCTGCAGTTCCTTCTTACCCAAATAGTTGTGATGTTTCATTGGTGCAGAATTAGGCCATTCGGCCCATCCAGTCTACTCCACCATTCAATCTATCGCTCCCTCCTAACCCCATTCTCCTATCTTGTCCCCATAACACCTGACACCCGAACTAATCAAGAATCTAGCTATCTCTGCCGTACAAATATCCCATGAAAGATATTTTGAGGATGTTCTCCTGAATTTCGGTCACTTCCAGAGTATTCGCTGGGAGGTTTACCAATCTTCTGTCCAAACACCGAGTGCTGGAGTAACTCGGTGGGTCAGGCGGACATCTACTGGAGGGAAAGCGGGACGGGCGATTTGAAAAGTCACCCATCCTTCCCCTCCACTGAGCGGTTGGGTAGACGGTGGTGCAGCGGTAGCGTTGCTGCGTAGGACATCAGGGGGATAGAATAGAATAGAATAGAATGCCTTTTATTGTCATTCAAACAGACAAGCCTTGAACGAAATTTCATTCCTGCAGTCATGACATTACAAAAAAAAACCAAGACACACACTTAACACAATTTACACAAACATCCATCACAGTGAATCTCCGACACCTCCTCACTGTGATTTAAGGCAAAACTCTTGTCTCTTCCATGGAAACATAGAAACATAGAAATTAGGTGCAGGAGTAGGCCATTCGGCCCTTCGAGCCTGCACCGCCATTCAATATGATCATGGCTGATCATCCAACTCAGTATCCCGTACCTGCCTTCTCTCCATACCCCCTGATCCCCTTAGCCACAAGGGCCACTTCTAACTCCCTCTTAAATATAGCCAATCAACTGGCCTCGACTACCCTCTGTGGCAGAGAGTTCCAGAGAATCACCACTCTCTGTGTGAAAAAAGTTCGTCTCATCTCGGTTTTAAAGGATTTCCCCCTTATCCTTAAGCCTTCCCTTTGTTCTTCATGTCCAGCAGTCCAACTGCAGCGTCGAGGCGACTGGGGCAATCTAAGACACAACGTGTTGGAGTAGCTCAGCGAGTTAAGCGGCATCTCTGGAGAACATGGATCGGGGTGATGTCTCGGCAGTGGAGGTTGGTTTGTGCGGTGGTCTGTAAGCCATGACATGATATATGTGGCAGAGATTTGGCTACAGGCGGCTGTCTATGGATTTATACAACATGGAGGCATTATTCATTGGTTGACATAAATGCTCACCCCCATGGCAAACCGAATCATTTATAATTTAAGTGTAGAGAGTGAAAACACTGGTGAAAAAACGAATAATTTGCAAGCGCGATGCTGGGCTACACAGCAGTTTAACAATAAAATGAAATATTGGGAACATTTTGTTCCTGAAGTACAAATACGCATTTGTGTTATTCTTAGAATCAGCGGTCTACAGTGCATTCTGAAAGTATTCAGACCCCTTCACTTTTTCCACATTTTGTTACGTTACAGCCTTATTCTAAAATGGATTAAATTCATGTTTTCATACTCAATCTACACACAATACATAACAATAAAAAAGTGAAAACAGGTGTTTAGACATTTTTGTATCGTAATTAAAAAGAAATAACAGATATATCACATTTACATAAGTATTCAGACCCTTTACTCAGTACTTTGTTGAGGCACCTTTGCCAGCGATTACAGCCTCAAGTCTTCTTGGGTATGACACTACAAGCTTGGCACACCTGTATTTGGGTAATTTCTCCCATTCTTCTCTGCAGATCCTCTCAAGCGCTGTCAGGTTGGATGGGGAGTGTCGATGCACAGCTATTTTCAGGTCCCTCCAGAGATGTTCGATCGGGTTCAAGTCCGGGCTCTGGCCGGGCCACTCAAGGACATTCACAGACTTGTCACGAAGCCACTCCGGCGTTGTCTTGGCTGTGTGCTTAGGGTCGTTGTCCTGTTGGAAGGTGAACCTCCGCCCCAGTCTGAGGTCCAGAACGCTCTGGAGCAGGTTTTCATCAAGGATCTCTCTGTACTTTGCTCCGTTCATCTTTCCCTCGATCCCGACTAGTCTCCCAGTTCCTGCTGCTGAAAAACATCCCCACAGCATAAGGCTGCCACCAACATGCTTCACCGTAGGTATGGTATTGGCCAGGTGATGAGCGGTGCCTGGTTTCCTCCAGAGGTGACCTTTGGCATTCAGGCCAAAGAGTTCAATCTTAGTTTCATCAGACCAGAGAATCTTGTTTCTCATGGTCTGAGAGTCCTTTAGGTGCCTTTTGGCAAACTCCAAGCGGGCTGTCATGTACCTTTTACTGAGGAGTGGCTTCCGTCTGGTCATTCTACCATAAAGGCCTGATTGGTGGTGCTGCAGATAGAAACATAGAAACATAGAAATTAGGTGCAGGAGTAGGCCATTCGGCCCTTCGAGCCTGCACCGCCATTCAATACGATCATGGCTGATCATCCAACTCAGTATCCCGTACCTGCCTTCTCTCCATACCCTCTGATCCCCTTAGCCACAAGGGCCACATCTAACTCCCTCTTAAATATAGCCAATGAACTGGCCTCGACGACCCTCTGTGGCAGAGAGTTCCAGAGATTCACCACTCCTCGTGTGAAAAAAGTTCTTCTCATCTCGGTTTTAAAGGATTTCCCCCTTATCCTTAAGCTGTGACCCCTTGTCCTGGACTTCCCCAACATCGGGAGCAAACTTCCTGCATCTAGCCTGTCCAACCCCTTAAGAATTTTGTAAGTTTCTATAAGATCCCCTCTCAATCTCCTAAATTCTAGAGAGTATAAACCAAGTCTATCCAGTCTTTCTTCATAAGACAGTCCCAACATCCCAGGAATCGGTCTGGTGAACCTTCTCTGCACTCCCTCTATGGCAATAATGTCCTTCCTCAGATTTCGAGACCAAAACTGTATGCAATACTCCAGGTGTGGTCTCACCAAGACCCTGTACAACTGCAGTAGAACCTCCCTGCTCATATACTCAAATCCTTTTGCTATGATGTAGTTGTAGATGTAGATGTCCTTCTGGAAGGTTCTCCCATCTCCACAGAGGAAGTCTGGTACTCTGTCAGAGTGACCATCACAACAAGGTGACAATCCACAGAGACAAACCTCACTGTAAATACAATGATATCTGCACCAACAAGCACCAGCCTCACATAAATGCAAGCAAAACTCCAAATCAAAGAACTAATCCCACCATTACATGCAACATGTTCTCTACATTAAAACACCTCAATTACCATTAAATGCAGCAACACCTCCAATAGACAATAGACAATAGACAATAGGTGCAGGAGTAGGCCATTCGTCCCTTCGAGCCAGCACCGCCATTCAATGTGATCATGGCTGATCATCCCCAATCAGTACCCCGTTCCTGCCTTTTCCCCATATCCCCTGACTGCTATTTTTAAGAGCCCTATCTAGCTCTCTCTTGAAAGCATCCAGAGAACCTGCCTCCACCACCCTCTGAGGCAGAGAATTCCACAGACTCACAACTCTCTGTGGGAAAAAGTGTTTCCTCGTCTCCGTTCTAAATGGCTTACCACTTATACCTAAACTGTGGCCCCTGGTTCTGGACTCCCCCAACATCGGGAACATGTTTCCTGCCTCTAGCGTGTCCAAGCCCTTAACAATCTTATATGTTTCAATGAGATCTCCTCTCATCCTTCTAAACTCCAGAGTGTCCAATTATCTACTGACCTTACCATGGCACCTTTTGTCAGCCCAACAGACCAGACACAGGAGCGCATCTTCCTTGAATGATGGTAAAGGATATAGTGAACGTTGGCATCAGTTTCTTCAGTGAGATGGAGGGGATTAACTGCAGTCAGGTCACGGAGGGAAAAGTCAGATGTGTTTTGTTGTAGAGCCACAATTCCTAGTCGCTTGAGTTTTGCGGAAAAAAAACCCCTGTAACTTTCTCAGGAGGAACCAACTTGTCTATCAAGGGGAAGATTCGAAAGAAAATCCATGAAACTCACAGAGACGACCCTTCAGCATTAGAGTGTGCGTCTGCTGCTCTTCAATTAAAGGGCACGGAGTTGTTCTGTGCTGGCGCTAAGGGCAGCACGGTAGCACAGAGGTGGAGTTGCTGCCTCACAGCGCCAGAGACCCGGGTTCGATCCTGACTACAGGTGCTGTCTGTACGGAGTTTGTATGTTTAGTGTAGTTTAGTTCTTCATTATTGGCTTTTGACACTAACGTGAGAATTGACACAAATTTATTTTCATTATTTAGAGATACAGCACGGAAACAGGCCCTTCGGCCCATCGAATCCGTGCCGGCCAGCGATCCCCGCACATTAACACAATCCTACACATACTAGGGGCAATTTTTTACGCATACACCAAGCCAATTAACCTACATACTGCACGTCTTTGGAGCGTGGGAGGAAACCGAAGATCTCGGAGAAAACCCACGCGTTCACGGGTGGAACGTGCAAACTCCGTGCAGACAGCACCCGTAGTCGGGATCGAACCCAGATCTCTGACGCTGCAAGCGCTGTAAGGCAGCAACTCTACCGCTGCGCCACCGTTGCCGTCCATACGTTCTCCCCGTGACCTGCGTGGGATTTCTCCGGTATCACCGGTTTCCTTCCCACACTTCCAAGAGGTACAGGCTTACAGGTTAATTGGCTTGGTGTAAATGTAAATTGCCCCTAGTGTGTGTCGAATCGTGCTAGTGTGCGGGGATCGCTGGTCGGCGCGGACTCGGTGGGCCGAAGCGCCAGCGTCCGTGCTTTTCCTCTAAAGTAAACTAAACTAAACTGAACTGAAATGATGAAGTACCTGATACAAAGGAAACCGCAGGTCCACAGAGCGATGGCTGAGCTCTGAGATGAGGTGTGGATCATTTTAACAAAGAGTTGGCAGATGCACAACAGGCTTTTGTGTTGGGAACTTCAATGAAATAAAACAAAAATATTCATATGGGATCAATTTGATTTCTAGGTCAGGTTTTGGCGTGTTTTGGTTTCAGATTAAAATTCCCCAACGCAGCCAGAAACTGTCTGGAAATAATATAATACCCTTGGACACCATCATGTTGATGGCAGGTTCCCTTGCACATACTGGGGACAATTCTTTACACGTACACCAAGCCAATTAACCTACATGCTGCTTCCTCATCCTCAGTAACAATTAGTACGGGAGCACCTCAAGGCTGCGCGCTCAGCCCCCTGCTGTACTCACTCTATACTAATGAATGCTCAGCCCCCTGCTGTACTCACTCTATACTACTCATGAATGCTCAGCCCCCTGCTGTACTCACTCTATACTCATGAATGCTCAGCCCCCTGCTGTACTCACTCTATACTCATGACTGCGTAGCCGGCCATGGTGTGAACTCCACCATCAAGTTCGCCGACGACACCACTGTTGTGGGACGAATCACAGATGGGGCCGAGTCAGAGTGTAGAAGTGCGATTGACCGACTGACCAAATGGTGCCAGCACAACAACCTGGCTCTCAACATCAGCAAGACCAAGGAACTGATTGTGGACTTTAGTAGGGGATGGATGAAGACCCACCATCCTTGTGGAGAGGGTCAATAATAAATTCTTGGGCCTGCATATATCAGAAGATCTTTCCTGGACCCAGCACACCAATGCAATTGTAAAGAAGGCACATCAGCGACTCTACTTCCTGAGAAGATTACGGAAATTCGGCATGTCGAAGAGGATTCTACTAAACCTCTATAGGTCCACGGTAGAGAGCATTCTGACTGGTGGCATCGTGGCCTGGTTCGACAACTTGAACGTCCAGAAGCGAAAAAGACTACAAAAAGCTGTAACCACTGCCCAGTCCATCACCGGCTTTGACCTGCTGACCTTCTACCGCTCGTCCATCGAGAGCCTGCTGACATACTGCATTACAGCATGGTATGGCAGCTGCACCATGGCAGACAGGGAGAGGCTTCAGAGGGTAACTAGGACAGCGCAGAAGATCATTGGTTGCCCTCTCCCCTCCCTGATGGATATTTACACCTCCCGCTGCCTTAGCAGGGCAAAGAATATCATCAAAGACAGCTCCCATCCTGCGTTTGGACTGTTCGACCTGCTGCCCTCTGGAAGGCGCTATAGGTGCATCAAATCCAGGACAAATAGACTCAGAAATAGTTGCTTTCCGAAAATTATAACTACTCTTAATTCAAATTCACACATGCACTGACTTCACTGCCCAACACCCGGACTTCCATCTGTATATATGTATATATGTACGTAGCGCCGCAGAATTGTGCACCTATCCCCCCCCCCCCCCCCCTCTCCCTTCTGGTTTTTGTTATCTGTTTCTTCTTTTTTGTACTAAATTATATGTATGCACTGAGTACGAGCAGCTTTCAATTTCACTGTACATGT
The DNA here is from genome assembly GCF_028641065.1 of Leucoraja erinaceus. Taxonomy (NCBI): domain Eukaryota; kingdom Metazoa; phylum Chordata; class Chondrichthyes; order Rajiformes; family Rajidae; genus Leucoraja; species Leucoraja erinaceus. Next base: position 4,813,879 of record NC_073406.1, on the reverse strand, counting down.
ATAGTGACAATAAATGGCATATCATATCATACACATGTCAATAAACAAAATAATCCCCTCCCCACCGTTGAAGGGATCTATCGTAGTCGCTGCCTCAAAAAGGGCAGCCAACATCATCAAGGACCCACACCATCCTGGCCACACACTTATCTCACCACTGCCATCAGGAAGAAGGTACAGGAGCCTGAAGACTGCAACGTCCAGGTTCAGGAACAGCTTCTTCCACACAGCCATCAGGCTATTAAACACAATGATTAAGCTATGAGCTCTGAACTGCAAAAGGCTATATTATTATTTGTTATTTGCACTGTCTTTGTTGTTTATTGAACTTTTTCTGTTTTTCCCCCCGTTTTATACAATGTTTCCATATTCACATATTGTGTTGTGCTGCAGCAAGTAAGAATTTCATTGTCCTGTCCGGGACATATGACAACGAAACTCTCTAAACTCTTGACTTAAACCATACGTGGACAAGCTGGAGTCTATAACTTTTAATCCCACTTGCTCAGGCACCGAACCTCTCCCCCACTTCCCATGTTTCTTTCATTTTCTTTGAACCGTTTCCTTGATTTCTGGAGAAGTGATTTAAAGAGTCTTTATAACTTCCCTTCAACTCCCAACCCTACCATGAAACTTTGCGTGGGTGAGACAGCTCCTTAAGAAATTCATCCAGGAAATCCCACTTAAGGGCCGTGGCCATCACTGACCCGCGTACCTCGATAACTTTAACCACATCCACCCATTTCCAAGATGTCACTCGCACCAGCAACAACAGCACCAAAAATGACCCAAAAATGTAATTATTTTTGACAAGATACAGATACAAATTTCCTTCCCCACTTTGTTAGTGTGCATTGTCACTATTAGAGGAAACAGTTCCCTTCCTACAGGCGGCACAGTGACGCAGCGGGTAGAGCTGCTCTCTCACAGCGCCTGAGACCCGGGTTCCATCCTGACCTCGGTTGCTGTCTGTGTGGAGTTTGCACGTACTCCCCGTGACCCGCGTGGCTTTCCCTCCGGGTGCTTCGGTTTCCACCCACATCCCAAAGACGTGCGGGTTTTGTCGGCTATTTGGCGACTGCAAATTGTCCCCAAGTGTGTCGGGAGTGGATGAGAAAGTGGGATAACATAGAACTAGTGTGTACAGGTGATCGTAGGTCGATGTGGGCTGGGTGGGCCGAGGGGCCTGAGCCTCTGCTGTGGCTCTAAACTAAAGTTCAATAAGTCTGAAGAAGGGTCTCGGCCCCAAATGTCACCCATTCCTTCTCTCCAGAGATGCTGCCTGTCCCGCTGAGTTACTCCAGCATTTTGTGTCTACCTTCGATTTAAACCAGCACCTGTTTAGTGTTTTCTGAGCCATTCGTAACTGTCACTGTATGTCATGTTGTTGCTTGTGGGCGGAGCACCAAGGCAAATTCCTTGTATGTGAATACTTGGCCAATAAACTTACTTACTTAAACCTGCACGTCTTTGGAATGAGCTAGATGCAGGAAGATTGTTCCCGGTGTTGGGGAAGTCCAGGACAAGGGATCACAGCTTAAGGATAAGGGGAAAATCCTTTAAAACCGAGATGAGGAGAACTTTTTTCACACAGAGAGTGGTGAATCTCTGGAACTCTCTGCCACAGAGGGTAGTTGAGGCCAGTTCATTGGCTATATTTAAGAGGGAGTTAGATGTGGCCCTTGTGGCTAAGGGGATCAGAGGGTATGGAGAGAAGGCAGGTACGGGATACTGAGTTGGGTGATCAGCCATGATCATATTGAATGGCGGTGCAGGCTCGAAGGGCCGAATGGCCTACTCCTGCACTTAATTTCTATGTTTCTATGTTTCTATGTGGGAGGGAAGCGGGAGCACCCGGAGAAAGCCCACGCGGTCACGGGGGAGAATGTGCAAACTCCGTACAGACAAGCACCCGTGGTCAGGACCGAACCCGGGCCTCTGGCGCTGTGAGGCAGCAACTCTACCGCTGCGCCACCGTGCCCGCCCCGACTGAACGTCTAATGAAATATTTTTGCATTCACTGATACAACAATGCTTTAGGAATTCCAACATTTGAGTTTAATTTCATGTTTCAACTTGATTCAGGGGAATTGAAGCTGTGAGGATATTCAGGCAGCAATAAAAGGCTGATGCCTTTGCAATGCTTCACACCTCCTAAAACAGGCTTAGTCCTGTCTCGCATCAACTCAGTGCGGACTGCCGTGAACCGATCATGTTACCAAATGTCTTTATTTGACAGCGAAAAAAAAAAAAAACTCCATACAGTCTTCTACCTGGTCTCAGTGAAAATAGTTTTTTGGAGTCTGGAAGTTGCTGTCTGCTGGCTCACTCGAAGTTCCCGGGGAAAATTTACACCCTCGGACTCACCCCCAGTCTCACAGTAGGACCAGGAGCAAAACCAAACCTCAAACTGGCTTGCAAACTTCAGATGTCTGTCAGTGAAGCCACTGGAACAGCAGTGGTGTGTGGCAGCAGCACTACCCGCTGTGTCGTCCACATGTACATGGTCTGTGTGTATGGTGTTGGAAGGAACTGCAGGTGCCCGGTTTGCACCGAAGATAGACACAAAATGCTGGAGTAACTCAGCGGGGTCAGGCAGCATCTCCAGAGAGAAGGAATGGGCGACGTTTCGGGTCGAGACCCTTCTTCAGGCCATGTGCAGTTTCTGAAGAAGGTGTCTCGACCCGAAACGTCACCTGTTCCTTCTCTCCGGAGAAACTGCCAGACCCGTTGAGTTGCTCTGCCTCACAGGGCGGTGGAGGCAGGTTCTCTGGATGCTTTCAAGAGAGAGCTAGATAGGGCTCTTGAAGATAGCGGAGTAAAGGGATATGGGGAGAAGGCAGGAACGGGGTACTGATTGGGGATGATCAGCCATGATCACATTGAGCTGTCTCGAAGGGCCAAATGGCCTACTCCTGCACCTATTGTCTATTGTCTATTGCTGTGTCTAGGTATATCTATGTGTATCGTGTTACAGGTCCGCTGCAAGTAGGAATTTAAATATTCCATTGACGGTACGTACTACAATGAAACACTCTTCACTCTGCTTTGACTAAGGACTGGATCGGAGAGAGAAAGACAATGAGACGATACCCGTGGCTCTGCTGTGCGTCTCCGACCACTTGCGTCAATTTAAACGGAACGCAAAGGGGATCAGGTTCAGTCTGATCAACAATTGAGTCATGATTGAAATACTCCTCCGTGGCTGATCCTCATAAAGTGTGAGCAGGAATATTTCATGGCACTGGGAACTGGGCCAAAAGTGGGATAAACATTCCTCATCGTCTCCTCTCCAAGTGCTCCATTTGTACCTGGTTAGCTTGTTCAGTGTGGCTGTATTACAAGCATTGAGACCACGGGGTCTTGTCCCTTTACCAGAGGATGGAGTCTCACACGCTGGGGTAGACGAGGCAGCCAAGATGCTTCACAAAACATTCACATCGACTCTCACTAAAGCCCAGAACAGGAACAAAAAACCCCCAACTTCTTGCATTAAGACACGAAATGCTGGAGTTACGCCCCTATCCCACTTAAAAAACCTGAACGGAAAACTCTGGAGACTTTGGTGTCCGTGCGGTTCCCGGAGGTTGCAGGTGGTTGCCGGAGGTTGCAGGTAGTGGAAGCAGGTGGGGAGACTGACAAAAACCTCCAGGAACCGCACGGAAACCTTGGGTGGGGCGCAAAGTCTCCAGAGGTTTCCGTTCAGGTTTCCTAAGTGGGACAGGGGGCAATAACTCACCGGGACAATTATAAAATTATAAAAAGCACTGGACAAGCTAGATGCAGGAAAAATGTTCCCAATGTTGGGCGAGTCCAGAACCAGGGGCCACCACAGTCTTAGAATAAAGGGGAGGCCATTTAAGACTGAGGTGAGAAAAAACTTTTTCACCCAAAGTGTTGTGAATTTGTGGAATTCCCTGCCACGGAGAGCAGTGGAGGCCAAGTCACTGGATGGATTTGAGAGAGAGTTAGATAGAGCTCTAGGGGCTAGTGGAGTCAAGGGATATGGGGAGAAGGCAGGCACGGGTTATTGATAGGGGACGATCAGCCATGATCACAATGAATGGCGAATGGTGCTGGCTCGAAGGGCCGAATGGCCTCCTCCTGCACCTATTTTCTATGTTTCTATGTTTCTTTAACAGGCAGCAACTCTGGAGAGAAGGAATGGGTGACGTTTCGGGTCGACCCCCCCCTCTTCAGACCAGTCCCAACCCATTCCTTCCCTCCAGAGATGCTGCCCGTCCAGCCGAGTTACTCCAGCTTTTTGTGTCTCTCTTTGGTCTAAACCAGTGTCTGCAGTTCCTTCCCACACAGACCTCTTGCGTTTAGTTGCTGGCTGCCTCCAACATCCAAAACCACTCCCACATACTTCAGGGAAGCTTAATAAAAAATATATATATATATATATAGAGGCATCAGACTAGAGAAGCTGTTTACATAGAAACATAGAAACATAGAAATTAGGTGCAGGAGTAGGCCATTCGGCCCTTCGAGCCTGCACCGCCATTCAATATGATCATGGCTGATCATCCAACTCAGTATCCCGTACCTGCCTTCTCTCCATACCCCTGATCCCCTTAGCCACAAGGGCCACATCTAACTCCCTCTTAAATATAGCCAATGAACTGGCCTCGACTACCCTCTGCGGCAGAGAGTTCCAGAGATTCACCACTCTCTGTGTGAAAAAAGTTCTTCTCATCTCGGTTTTAATGGATTTCCCCCTTATCCTTAAGGTGTGACCCCTTGTCCTGGACTTCCCCAACATCGGGAACAATCTTCCTGCATCTAGCCTGTCCAACCCCTTAAGAATTTTGTAAGTTTCTATAAGATCCCCTCTCAATCTCCTAAATTCTAGAGAGTATAAACCAAGTCTATCCAGTCTTTCTTCATAAGACAGTCCTGACATCCCAGGAATCAGTCTGGTGAACCGTCTCTGCACTCCCTCTATGGCAATAATGTCCTTCCTCAGACATCATGTACAGACACACAAAATGCTGGAGTAACTGAGCGGGTCAGGCAGCGTCTGTGGAAGTCGTGGATGGGTGAGGCTTTGGGTTTATACGCCGACTGCCCCGGTAGCTGGGTCGAAGGGTCGAGTTTTAAAGATGTTCTCGAAAGTGGAGATAATGTTCCCGATCGGGAGTGGTTTGGCAAAGGAATTCCAGAGAGTGGGAAGAGGAGGAAACAAGCAGGCCGGAATTAAGGGAAGGGTGGAGGATGAGACGGGACTAGAGAGAGGGGAAAAACATTCGTGAGAGGCTTAAACAGATTTCAGTCCGATTCACTAAAGCTCGACGCGAATATCATAGAAACATAGAAAATAGGTGCAGGAGGCCATTCGGCCCTTTGAGCCGAAAAACGTGGTCTTCACGAGTCTTCCCGTGCTTACCTGCCTTAAGCGAGTCTTCCCGAGTACCTGCCGTTTGCGTTACAAGTCGCTAAGAGACGGCCCCCGAGCTCCGACGTATTCGCTACGTGTTTACCGTGAGTTCGATTTTTTTTTTTTTACTCGGGAGAGCTCTTGGAATTAACTTGCACAGTGGGACAGGGCTTTACGGCTGTTGTGTTTAAGAAGGAACTGCAGATGCTGGAAAATCGAAAGAGCTGGAGAGACTCAGCGGGTGCAGCAGCACCTATGCAGCGAAGGAAATAGGCAACGTTTCGGGACGAAACCCTTCCGGGTTTCGGCCCGAAACGTTACCTATTTCCTTTAAGTTTCGGCCTGAAACGTTACCTATTTCCTTTGAGTTTCGGCCCGAAAAAGTTGCCTATTTCCTTCGCTCCATAGATGTTGCTGCACCCGCTGAGTTTCTCCAGCTTTTTTTGTCTACCCAGGGCTTTAAGACTATTCTACACACATTGGGGCCAATTTACAATCTTTACTGAAGCCAATTAACCCGCACGTCTTTTGAGTTTGGGAGCACCCGGAGAAAACCCACGCTGTCACAGGGAGAAAACGTGCAAACTCCGTACAGACAGCACCCGTGTCTCTGGCTCAGCAAGACAGCAACTCTACCGCTGCGCCACCTTGCCGCCCAAATTAGAAGGAGGTGAAAGAAAACAACGACCAGTCAATAATTGAAATTATTTATATACGTTCATGAATAAAGTAAATGATTTAAAGAGTTGCAAAATACATAAAAGTATACAAATTAATTTATCTATATATGCATGGGTGTGGGACATATATGTTTTGGCATGTGTGGGTGTATGTGAGAATAAATACTGTATATCAATACATCAGTTATCTTAGTTCTCCAAGCAAGGACATTATAAACACATACGTACACATACAATAGGGCTTGTTGGGATGAACATGTCATATTTCTGGGACAACACGCAGACATAAACTTAATACAAAGAGCGGTAGACGTGAGGAGTGGTCGGAGAACGTTAAAACCATTTTGATCATCCAGAATACATTTCCAAAATATCATTTTATGCAGCACAGTGGCGCATCTGGTAGAGCTGCTGCCTCCCAGCGCAGCGCCAGGGACCCGGGTTCCATCCTGAACCTCAGGTGCTGTCTGTGTGGAGTTTGCACGGAGTTCTCCCTGTGACCACGTGCGTTTCTTTCAGGGTCCTACACCGAGTCATGCAGCACGGAAACAGGCCATTCGGCCCCGCTCGTCTGAGATGCCCCATCTAAGTTGGTCTCGTTTGCCTGCATTGGTCCCTCTAAACCTTTCCTATCCACGTATTGCCCCGGTTTTCTTCCACATCCCAAAGTCGTGCGGGTTTGTAGGTTAATTGGCATTGGTGTAATTCCCCAAGTGTATAGGGAGTGGATGGGAAAGTGGGATAACATAGAACTACTGTGCATGAACGGGTGATCGATGGTCGGCGTGGACCCGGTGAGCTGAAAGTGAAGGAAGGAACTGCAGGTGCTGGCTTACACCAAAGCTAGACACAAAATGTTGGAGTAACTCAGTGGGTCAGGCAGCATCCCTGGAGAAAGGTAATAGGTGACGTCTCGGGTCAGAACTCTTCTTCAGACTGTAGGTTGGAGGTGGGGAGGTGGGGAGGGGGGTAACTAGAAGTGTGAAAGGGGCTTTCATGCCTATCTTTCAGTCTGAAGAAGGGTTCCGACCCGAAACGTCACCTCTTCATTTTCTCCAGAGATGCTGCCTGACTTGCTGAGTTACTCCAACATTTTGTGTCTAACATCAGTGGGCTGAAGGGCCTATTTCTATGCTGTATCTTTCCATCATTAAATCAATCAATCAATCATTTACCCACCACCTGGTTCCCAATAACTGAGAGTAATAATGTCCAAATACACAGAATTAATTGCAAGTGGCATATTTCATAATTGGAATCATCCACAGAGTTTTATCGTGCTTGTCGCAATAACTTATCTGAATTTTCAAACGTTTAGTATTTTGCATCACAGTCCGAGGCCTCTGCTTTCCCCCACACAGAGCCTTGTTTCTCTCCTCACTCCAACATCGCACTGCTTGCAGTTCAAACACCAGCACACATTCTGTCCTTATGGGGGGGGGATGGCAGGAGAATGGGGTTGAGGGGGAAAGATAGATCAGCCATGATTGAATGGCGGAGTAGACTTAGACATAGATGCATAGAAAATAGGTGTAGGAGTAGGCCATTCGGCTGTTCAATATTCAATATGATCATGGCTGATCATCCCAAATCAGGACCCTGTTCCTGCCTTTCCCTTGACTCCGCTATCTCTAAGAACCCTATCTAGCTCTCTCTTGAAAGCATCCAGAGAACAAGCCTCCACTGCCCTCTGAGGCAGAGAATTCCACAGTCTCACAACACTCTGTGAGAAAAAGTGTTTCCTCATCTCTGTTCTAAATGGCTTATTCTGTTAGCCCCAAGAACTATCTCTTTGATACAACCAGTGTTTCACGATGGGCCGAATGGCCTAATTCTGCTCCTAGAACATAGAAACACCCGGACAAAACCCACGCAGGTCATGGGGTGAACGAACAAACTCTGTGCAGACAAGCACCCGTGGTCAGGATCGAACCCGGGTCTCTGGCGCTGTGAGGCAGCAACTCTACCGCTGCGCCACCGTGCCCTAATGTGTGACGTTCACAGAATTTGGAACATGGAAAATTAAAGTGGACATTTCCAGCAACTCTCCAGGGTTGGAAGATTTACTTTCCGCCCACAATACACAAGCGCATGCATCTGTTTTTGAAAATAAACCGGAAAGCCCCGAGCTTGCTATTTTTTATTAGGCAGCAACTGGGACACGCTGGGCAAGTTGGGCCGAAGGGCCTGTTTCCACGCTGTATCACTCCTACGACTCTAGCGATCATTTGTGAATCACAACTGAAGTCCTCACAGTGGGGAGAGTTCGAGGACTTTGCCTTTATTCTCTTAAAGGTTTGAGAGAGACAGGGTCTTGTAGCGGAGGCTGGGTGTTGGAGGGGGCAGGAGTCACGAACCCGTTGAGGGAGCTGGGAATATTGGAGGTAGGTTCGGAGTGCGGGTGGCAGAGAGAGCATCTAGCGGTGGTGGTGGTGGTGGCGAAGTGTTTGTGTCAAACTGAGCTGTTGGGACATATGGTCCCGTGGAGCTTGTTAAGAGTTTAATTTGACAGGATTTAACAAAACACCAGCAAAGAAAAAACGCAGTCAACAGAAGCCCTTTTGACCAGGACTCAAAATAGCCGGGCTTCGAATGTTTTATACTCCCTGCATGAACATCGTCCAAGAATTGCAGTCTGCAAAAAAAGCTTCTCTTTAGTCACACTAGTTGGACAAATCACCCCCTGCTCTGCAATTACTCTCCCTGCTCATATAATTATGGGGTCATAAAACTGCCAGAGGAGAAGTCAGAAATAGAGGCAAGAGAGGGACAGAAAGAAATAGAGAGAGAAAGGAGGAGAAATAAGAGAGAATGGAGCACAGGAAGAGGCCCTTCAGCCCACAACGTCCGTGCCGAGCATGATGTTAAAGTCATTCCCTCTGCCTGCGTGTGATCCATATCCCTCCGTGCCTTGCATGTCCAAGCAGCTATCTAAAAGCCTCGCAAACACCACCACCCCTGGCAGCCCGTTCCAGGCGCCCACCACCCAGAACCTGCCCCGCGCATCTCCTTTAAACTTTGAGTGGGAAGGAACTGCAGATGCTGGTTTAAACCGAAGATAATCGCAACATGCTGGAGTAACTCAGCGGGACAGGCAGCATCTCCGGAGAGAAGGAATCGGTGATGTTTCGGGTTCGAGACCCTTCTTCAGACTAGTCTCGGCCCCATTCCTTCTCTCCAGAGATGCTGCCTGTCCCGCTGAGTTAGACAATAGGTACAGGAGCAGGCCATTCGGCCCCTCGACCCAGCACCGCCATTCAATGTGATCATGGCTGATCATCCCAAATCAGTACCCCTTTCCTGCCTTCTCCCCATATCCCTTGACTCCGCTATTTTTAAGAGCCCTATCTAGCTCTTTCTTGAAAGCATCCAGAGAACCTGCCTCCACCGCCCTCTGTGGCAGAGAATTCCACACTCACCACTCTCTGTGAGAAAAAGTGTTTCCTCGTCTCCGTTCTAAATGGCTTACCCCTCATTCTCAAACTGTGTGTGGCCCCTGGTTCTGGACTCCCCCAACATGTTTCCTGCCTCTAGCGTGTCCAAAACCCTTAATAATCTTATATGTTTCTCCAACATAGTGTGCCTGTCCTTTAAACGTTGCCCCCTCTCAGCTTAAAACATTGCCCTCTGCCCTTTGTCACTCCCACCCTGGGGAGATGATTCTGACTGCCCCCCCCCCCCCCCCCCCTCCCCTGCCCCATCCATGCCTCACCGACAGAGAAGTGGAAAACTAGAAGAGATTTTAATACAACCGTGGGAGCTGCATTCCTCTCTTTCCATTTCCTGGTTCGGCAGCATTCAAGACAAGGAATGTTTTGCGATTCCCTGCCACGAAAAAACAGAAAATGAAAAACCGTGTTCAACGATGCTGGAACCTGGAGCTAGAAGCAGAGTCTCGGAGGAACTTGACCTGTCAGTCAGCATCTGTGAAGGGACGTGGGCGTGTGTGTGTTTCGGGTCTTCGACCCTTCTCTTGTGCTACCGATTATAGTCTGACGAGCTGGCTGCTCCGTGTTGCCGTTTATGATGTGGACTCAGCATGGACACAAGCCCTTCGGCCCATCTGATCCATGCTGACCAAGTTGGCCTATTGGGCTGGTCCCTTTTAGTCCACAGGCCTCTAAATCCTTCCTATCCGTATATCTCTCTAAATATATATCTGTTAAACGTCAACATTGCATCCTTTCCTATAGCTGCCTGAGGCATCTAATTCCAGATGTGGCCTACCCTCTGAGTGAAAACAATGCCCCCAGAGGTCCCTCCTAAATCTCTCCCCTCTCGTCTTAAGCCTTTACCCTCTAGTTTTAGAAACCTCTATTGTAGGGGAGGGGGGGGAGAAAGACTGTGAACCCTCGGTTTATCCCTCGTGACCTTGTACACCTCAATGTGGTCATCGTTCAGCCTCCTAGGCCCCAAAGGAAAAAAGTCCCAGTCCTTGTGTCGTCCTGAGGCAGCTGCCAAGATCTAAAGGTGATAAAACATTAGTCAAGGCATCAAAAGCCCAAAATGATGGCCATCATGGGCACTGGGCCTGTACTTGCTGGGGTTTAGAAGGACGAGGGGGGGAGGGGAAACTTACTGAATAATGAAAGGCTTGGATAGAGTGGATGAGGAGAGGATGTTTCCACCAGTGGGAGAGTCTAGGCCCAGAGGTCACAGCCTCGGAATTACAGGATGTTCTTTTAGGAAGGAGATGAGGAGGAATTTCTTTAGTGGTGGCGCAGGAGGCCAAGTCAACGGATATTTTTAAGGCAGAGATGCATAGATTCTTGATTGGTACGGGAGTCAGGGGTTATGGGGAGAAGGCAGGAGAATGGGGTTGGGAGGGAGAGATAGATAGATCAGCCATGATTGAATGGCGGTGTGGAGTCGATGTGCCAAATGGCCTAAATCTGCTCCTATCATTTACGAGCTAAATTGCTAGGAATGTTTCTTTACCAATTTGTAATAACTGTGTTTGCGATCTCCTTTGTGGCTACTTAATATTGCAGCAAGGACATTGGAGGGCATTTTGAGTATTTCGCTGGGAAGAGACAATATTGCCAACTTGTAGAATGATAAGTTACAGTGGAATCCCCATTTGGGTGTCAGAAACTAACCTCAATGTTCCCATCAGTCGAAATGTTTGAGAAGGAACTGCAGATGCTGGAACAATTGACGGTGGCCAAAACTGCTGGAGAAACTCAGCGGGCGAGGCAGCATCTATGGAGCGAAGGAATGAGTGACGTTTCAGGTCGAGACTCTTGAAGGAATGGGTGACGTTTCGGGTCGAGACTCTTGAAGGAATGGGTGACGTTTTGGGCCGAGCCCCTTCGGGTCTCGACCCGAAACGTCACCCATTCCTTCGCTCCATAGATGCTGCCTCACCCGCTGAGTTCCTCCAGCATTTTTGTCCACCTTTGACATTCCCATCACATCTGCTTCTGAACAAGGGTTCAATGGTCTATAGTTAAAACATAAGATTAAAGATAAGGTATGCATGGAAGGGCAGATATCAAGTGTTTTGGTTCACAAATGTTTGAAATTATATCACAAAGTCACACATTTAAACTGATGGAAAAACATGTTCTATTTCCCCCGATCGTGTTCGGTTGAGTTTATGGTCATGTGTACAGAGGTTACAACGAAAAGCCTTTTAGACACAAAATTGCTGAAGTAACTCAGCGGGACAGGCAGCATCTCTGGATAGAAGGATTTCGGGTCGAGACCCTTCTTCAGATTCAGCAAAAAGCTTTTGTTGGGGGTCAGAACTCGCTCGAAACTCCACTTACAAATCCTGGAAGTAAGTTGATATATAAGGTTGCATATCTTAAAATTATTTCTAATATATCAGAATTTGTAGTTAACCTAGATACTTCCTTTGAAAACTGCGACATGCCTCCAGAAATGAGAGTACCTCGTTTTTGCACGCCGGGATATAGTGTACGTTTTTTTTTTCTGGGCACACTAGAAGAAATATCCATCATTTCGATTCCTCAGCACATCATTCAGTTTGACAGTCCGACTGACATTCCTCCTGAGTCGAGTGTCCACTGAAGACATCTGAAAGTTGGCAGGGAGCTCCGTGTTTAAAGCTGAAAGGCGGCTCACACCACTGAGACCACACTAACCTGGCTCTAATGTGCCGATATTTAATCAAAACATTTGTTTCATCTTGTTCCGAGCAATGTCTAAAACCAGCCTTTCCGTAGTGTTGTCTTGATGGAAGTTTGATACACTCGCTGCGGAATGTACCAGTCCAATGTTGAAGACTTTATCTTCCAGCCTGGCATTGTCTTTAGTTTTGAAGTCAAACACTTCGAATGAAATACAGATCAGTTAAGAACCGATGAAAATTTGTTGGCAAGGATACGACTTCTGATGCCAAGATCCCACCAGTCTTATTTCACCTCAGCTGTTATGGAATTCTACCTTCGCAAATTTTTTCCCTCTTCTTAAGCTGGCAATATGGTTTGTTAGCGGGATACATCGTGCTACACACCAACCAGTAAACCCATGAAATCCGAGCCACTCTGGATAGACACTGATGCACCAGCACTGTTGTCCACAAATATGGAGGTGTATTGATCAGCCTGGAAAACACAGAGGAAAATATACATTTAACGACAGCTGATCCATCCTGCAATCCAACCTCCCTTCCATTGACACCATCTATACTTCACCTCGCCTCGGAAGGCCAGCAGCAAAGATCCTAAAGCAGCTTTGGCCAGCAGCATGATCAGGGACCAGTCTCAACCCTGGCCACTGCCTCCTCTCCCCCCTCTCCCATCAAGCAAGAGGTACAAAAGTCTGAAAACGCACACCTCCAGATTCAGGGACAGTCTCTTCCTGGCTGTTATCAGGCAACTGAACCATCCTATCATCAACTACAGAGCAGTCCAGTCCTCCCAGGAGACCTTGGAACTATATTTAATCAGACTTTACTAGACTTTATCTTGCACTAAACCAGGGGTGGGGAACCTTTTCACGTTGGAAGGCCGCATTAAGTTAGTTGTAATCGAATGAGGCCTCATCCAAGAAACTTCTATTAGATATAGGATTATTTTGTTGAATCTTCTTTTACTCGTTGGTATTTTAAATACGTTCATTTTAAGATTAAAATAAAAATAATGAAAGACGAACAAAAACATATTAATAAAAATAAAAGGATTTGTTCTACCAAATTTGGATTCATTCAAAAGGCCGCACTTAATGGCCTAGAAGACTGCATGTGGCCTTAGGTTCCCCACCCCTGCATTAAACATTGCTCCCTTTATTCTGTATATGTACATGGCGGGCAGCCTGATTGTGTGCATGTGTAGTCTTTCTTCTGGCTGGAGAGCACGCAACAAAAACGCTTTTCATTGTACCTCGGTACACTAGCCAACACACAATGCACCAAAGTTACCTTGGGTAACTTACCTTGGTGGAGGCAGGTTCATTGGTATCATTTAAAAATAAATTGGATACGCATATGGATGAGAAGGGAATGGAGGGTTATGGTATGAGTGCAGGCAGGTGGGACTAAGGGAAAAAAAAAAAAAAAAAAAAAAAAAAAAAAAAAAAAAAAAAAAAAAAAAAAAAAAAATTTTGTTCGGCATGGACTTGTAGGACCGAGATGGCCTGTTTCCGTGCTGAAATTGTTATATAGTTATATGGTTAACTGATTCTGTACATTCACCCGATCTATTCCCCTCATGGCTTTGTACACCTCTATAAGATCACCCCCTCACCCTCCTGCGCCCCCAAGGAATAAAGTCCGAGCATCGCTGGGCAAAAGGAACAGGTGACTTTCTGGGTTGCAACCTTTCATCAGATCAGGTTTGCAGGTTGTGTGAAGGAAGGAGTGAGGCTGGGAGATCATTGACCATGTGGGCCACGGGCTGGGAGATGGAAGCTGACCCTTGCCTCTCCATCCAACACGGAGGGTTTGGGCCTCCCCACTTGGGGCGGCACGGTGGAGCAGCGGTAGAGTTTCCGCCTCACAGCGCCAGAGACCCCCCCCCCCCGGTTCGATCCTGACCACGGGTGCTGTCTGTACGGAGTTTTACGCTCTCCCCGCGACCACGTGGGATTTCCCCCGACATCTTTGGTTTCCTCCCGCACTTCAATTCGTAAATGTACAATTGTCCCTAGTGTGTGTGTGTGTGTAGGACAGTGTAAGTGTGCGGGGATCGCTGGTCGGTGCGGACCCGCTGGGCCGAAGGGCCTGTTTCCGTGCTGTATGTGCAAACTATAAGCATGAAAGCTCCACATCTGCTGAAGGATCCAGGGGCAGGTCAAGGGTGCATTTTGTTTTGTTGGCACCTCAGGAGTTTTTTTGTTCTTCTGCTGGGTTTCAGATCTCTCTCTATTTGCTTTTTAAATTTGCACATGTCAGCATCACATATCTGGGGCAGGTCTGTCTACCTGGATTAAACCAGTTACAGATGCTCTCCGCACTCTGCACTGCCAGTTCCGCTCTGGGCCCAGATACAAACAAACGCGCTTCTATCTCAGTTTCTTTTGTTGCCGACACTTTTATTCAATTAAACTTCTGGCTTCCCACTTTGATGCCTCTCACACAGCATCTGCTGTAACTGCAGTCTCAATAGACAATAGACAATAGACAATAGGTGCAGGAGTAGGCCATTCGGCCCTTCGAGCCAGCACCGCCATTCAACGTGATCATCCACAGTCTGATACAGCGAGGCATTAAAAGGACATTTTTTAAACAGTGTATTTTGAACAGATCAGGTTGTGTGGGAAGGAACTGCAGATGCTGGTTTACACTGAAGATAGACACAAAAAGCCGGAGTAACTCAGCGGGACAGGCAGTATCTCTGGAGAGAAGGAATGGGTGACGTTTCGGGTCGAGACCCTTCTTCAGATTCGGGATCTCGACCTGAAACGTCACCCATTCCTTCTCTCCAGAGATGCTGCCTGTCCCGCTGAGTTACTCCACTAATTTTAATGCAGCACCTGATCACAAGATGCCGGTAGGTACGCCTGTAATAATCCACGTGATGCTAGCAGCTGTGTATCAATGTGGTTTTTAACATTTTCGAGATACTGCCACACTATAGTCACAACAAAAGTCACTGATCGAAACCCATACACATTGTAATGAAATAAATGCTAACGGCAATAGACCCACATAGAATCAAACTTATGAAGTCAGTCTTTTGCTTTAAATTTCATTCATGTAACTTATACAATCATAGGACGTTGTACAGCACAGGAACAGGCCATTCAGCCCACGATATCCGTGCCTTAAATAATTCCACGATCAATTAATCTCACCTGCCTGATCCATATCCCTCCATTCCCTGCAGAACCTTGTGCCTCTTAGACGCCATGATTGTATAACAGCCTCCACCACCAACCCTGGCAGCGTGTTCCAGGCGCCCAACACCCTCTGTGTAAAAGCACTTGCCCTGCACATCCCCTTTGAACTTTGCCCCTCTCGCCCCACTCACGCCATTGCCTCTAATTTTAGACATTTCCACCCTCGGGGGGGGAAAAGATTCGGACTGTCTCGCCTCTCTCCGCCGCTCATAACGTTGTCTTTGAATGGATCAAAGGTGACGCACTGACCTGTAGCTGAAGTAGCCCATGCACATAGACAGTGAATATCTTGCTGTTGCTCTCCAGACCAGCGATGACCTCAAGCGACCTGGAAGACAAACAAAGCGCAGAAGGTCACGTCAAGGTACCCACGGCAGACTGAAGTAGACAGGGCTCGCAACAATTCAAAATTAACCAAGTATCGCGTTTGAAAATCGAATATTTTGTGTACTGAGGTACAGTGAAAAGCTTTTGTTGCGTGCTAACCAGTCAGTGGAAAGACAATACATGATTACAATCGAGCTGTCCACAGTGTACAGATACATGATAAAGGGAATAATGTCAATAGCGTCTAGTGCAAGATAAAGCCAGTAAAGTCCGATCAAAGATAGTCCGAGGCTCTCCAATGAGGTAGATAGTAGTTCAGGACCACTCGCTAGTTGTGGGTAGGATGGTTTTGTTGCCTGATAACAGCTGGGAAGAAACTGTCCCTGAATCTGGAGGTGAATGGATTCAGTGAATGTGTAAGAACATTGTAGTAGTGTTCCTACACCTCTCCTCCAGTGTGTGTAGGATAGTGTTAGCGTACGGTGATTGACTCGCTGGTCCGGATGGCCTCTGTCTGTGCTGTGATCTGCGTGGACCGACGCCTTCCCTTGCATTGAGACTGCAGACGACCTAACAACAATACAAGCTGAGCGCGTTCAGAAATAACACGGGCACTCACGTGTTCCGCTGGCAGAGCGACTCGATGCAGATGAGAACGCGCACATTATCTCTGGGCCGCAGCGGTCCTTTGCTCTTCATCTCACTGTGATCTACAGCCGGCGGAGAAAAAAAAACCCATCAGCTGATAAAAGGCCGTTTTGAATTGTCTGCATTTAGTTCAGTTTAGTTTAGTTTATTGCCACGTGTACCGAGGTACAGTGAAAAGCTTTTGTTGCGTACTAACCAGTCAGCGGAAAGACAATACACGATTACAATCGAGCCGTTTACAGTGTACAGATACATGATAAGGGAATAACCAGTTAACCATATAACAATTACAGCACGGAAACAGGCCACTCGGCCCTACTAGTCCGTGCCGAACACTGACTCTCACCTAGTCCCATCTACCCGCACTCAGACCATAACCCTCCATTCCTTTCCCGTCCATATACCTATCCAATTTATTTTTAAATGATAAAATCGAACCTGCCTCCACCACTTCCACTGGAAGCTCATTCCACACAGCTACCATTCTCTGAGTAAAGAAGTTCCCCCTCATGTTACCCCGAAACTTCTGTCCCTTAATTCTCAAATCATGTCATCTTGTTTGAATCTTCCCTACTCTCAATGGAAAAAGCTTATCCACGTCAACTCTGTCTATCCCTCTCATCATTTTAAAGACCTCTAATCAAGTCCCCGCTTAACCTTCTGCGCTCCAAAGAATAAAGACCTTTAACGTTTAGTGCAAGGTTAAAGCCAGCAAAGTCCGATCAAGGATAGTCGTCGGGTCACCAATGAGGTAGATAGATGGTAGTTGAACACTGTTCTCTGGTTACACTAGGATGGTTCAGTTGCCTGAGAGCATTGTGCTACTGCTGTTAAAATTCAGACAAGCATCTCAATTTCTCCCCCTTTGAGAGGGATTTGCAGAACATTTTTTCACCAGTCACGTTGTAAACAAAGTCCCAGCTCGGTCTGAACGCTTGTCAAGAGACTGCGAGTCTGCGGCAATTATTCCCCATTAATATTGTCTGCAGGATTCTACAGGGCCGCGCGGCTCCAGCAATGTAGACGGCACGTCTGCTCCCAGATCTCTATCAAAATGCCTCAGCTCTGAAACACAATAGAAGCTGGCCTTGTCTTTGACGAGAGGAATGTGCCTGCTTCCCATTCCTGGGAGACAGTCACCTACAGTCTGAAAGGAACTTACTTCTGTCTGCAGCGAGTGTAGACAGACACAAGAAGCCGGAGTATCTGACCAGACATCGTCACTGGAGAAAAGGAACAGGTGATGTTTCGGGCCGGGCCCTTCTTCAACTTCAAGGCCTCAACTGCCTCCTCTACCAGCTCGTTCCATGCACCCACCCTTGGCGTGAAAACGTTAACCCTCAGGTTCCATTGAAATCTTTTCCTCCCCCCCCCCTCACCTTAAACTTTAAAGATTGTTAAGGGCTTGGACACGCTAGAGGCAGGAAACATGTCCCCGATGTTGGGGGAGTCCAGAACCAGGGGCCACAGTTTAAGAAGAAGGAGTAAGCCATTTAGAACGGAGGCGAGGAAACATTTTTTCTCACAGAGAGTGGCGAGTCTGTGGAATTCTCTGCCTCAGAGGGCGATGGAGGCCGGTTCTCTGGATGCTTTCAAGAGAGAGCTAGATAGGGCTCTTAAAAATAGCAGAGTCAGGGGGATATGGGGAGAAGGCAGGAACGGGGTACTGATTGGGGATGATCAGCCATGATCACATTGAATGGCGGTGCTGGCTCGAAGGGCCAAATGGCCTATTCCTGCACCTATTGTCTATTGTCTATATCTGATGTAGACAGGCTACTGAGCTTTGAATGGTGGGACCCAGTGTAGTTTCACCCCACTCCCTTCCATCTCCAAACTAAACCATGACTTTCAATGTAATGCTCATTTGGTTCAGATTACTCCTGTGTTGTATTGGGACCAAACGTTCCAATCCTAGCATTCTTGGCTTCTCATCAGGATTACATTTTTAAAATATATTTCACAGAAAAGTTGGCAGGATGTCAGCCAATGTCATTCCATTTTCCTGGTCTTGCTGCACACCGCTCATACAAGCAATAAATATTGTTTTAAACAGCCAGTCTGAGGAAGGGTCTCAACCCGAAGCGTCCCCTGTCCAGAGATGATGACTGACCCGCTGAGTTACTCCAGCACTTTGTACTTTAATGCTCACAATTCCAGCGCCTGCAATTCCGAGTGTCTAAATATCCGACATACTATCTTGCCCAAAGCAATTTGGTTTAGAGTTTGGTTTAGTGATACAGCATGGAAACAGGCCCATCGGCCCATCGAGTCCACACCGCCCATCCACCTCCCGTTCACACTAGTTCCATGTCATCCCACTTTCTCATCCACTCCCTACACACTAGGGACAAACCAGTACGTCCTTGGGATGCGGGAGGAAACCCACATGGTCACAGGGTGAACGTGCCAACTCCACAAGGACAGCACCCGAGGCCATGATTGATCCCGGGTCTCTAGCTCTGGCAGGTTTGGTAGCAGCGCCATCCAAGACCGCAAGGAATCGCAGAGAGTTGTGGACCATCACGCAAACCAGCAAGGCCACAGGCATAGTCAAGGACCAGCCTCACCCCGGGCACATCCCTCTTCTCCCCTCTCCCCTCAGGTACGAGGTACAAGAGTTTGAAAACACATATTCAGGGACAGTTTCTTCCCAGCTGTTATCAGGCAACTGAACCGTCCTCTCAACAGCTAGAGTGGGGTCCTGACCAAAGATCCTACAGTGGAACAAGATAGACCACTCCTTCTAAATGCAATGGGCTGACGTGTAGTACGCAACGGAGCGGAACGTGGGCCTTTTTTCCATCCATTTTAGTAACCGGACCCGACCCGACCCGCAGTGTAATCAACGTTGTGGGGGAACAGTTTGTGTTAATAAATTATAATTCTGAAAATGAGGAGAAGATTTTTACCAAAGAACTTTTATTTTTACGAGGATGTTTCTGTAACCGACTTCCGTCTCCGCACTAGTATCTTTGCTCCGCTACGGGATCTTTGGTGCAGAGACGGAAGCCGGTTACGGAAATGGGGCCGAAAATTACCCGCGAATCTGCCCATGACCGAACTACGCCTTTTTCGTCGAGTGGCCTATCTTGCTCGCTATAGGATCATTGGTCCTGACCTTCCATCTACCCCATTGGAAACCTTTGAACTACCTATAATCGGACTTCATCGTACACTAAATGTTATATCTTTGCATTAACTGTTGCACCCTTTATTCCTTTGTCTGTGTACAGATTTTATTTTATTCATGCCCAATAGTATTTTTATGACTGGATAACACACAAACAAAAGCTTTTCCCCGCATAATGGTTCACGTGACAATTGTAAACAAACAAGCTACAAGCTGAAACAGCCCCGCCACAGTGCCGCCCAAACGTTGGAGTCAATCTTTGACACTAAATGCTGGAGTAACTCAGCGGGTCAGGCAGCATCTCTGGAGAGAAGGAATGGGTGGCCTTGCGGGCCGAGACCCTTCTTCAGACTGAGTCATGGGAGAGGGGAAACGAGAGATATAGAAGGTACAAAGAAGAAATGAATGAAAGAGATGCAAAAAAAAAAACCCCCACCGATGAACAAGAACAGGTGGAGCCCACAATGGTCCATTGTTGGCTGTGGGGGAAGGTGATAACGAGGGATACAAACAATGAAACTCAGCAGGACGGCCACTAGGATAGTTGTTACCCCCTGACTCTCAGTCTGAAGAAGGGTCCCGACCCAAAACGTCACCTATTCCTTTTCTCCAGAGATGCTGCCAGACCCGCTGAGTTCCTCCAGCACTTTGTGCCTATCTTTGGTGTAAACCAGCATCTGCAGTTCCTTCCTACACATTTGGAATCAATGTTGTTTCTCAAGCACAGTTTAAGGTTGGTTCATTCGGCAACCAGCATCCACTGTAGTCTGGCAGAGTGCAGCGATGGTACTTACCAATATGGATGTTGGCAGAAAACTGGTAGATGCCCGTCACTGGGGCGGTAAAACGCCCGGTTGCCAGATCCATCCCAGATCCTCTCAGGAATGCCCCCTTGGCAAGTGGCTGCAGGACAAACAAACCAGTAACGAGTTAGTGTTATTGTCACGTGCTTCGAGGTACCGCGGAAAGCTTTTTATTTTGTTGTTGCGTGCTGTGCGGTCAGCGAAAAGACGACACGTGATTACACTCAGCCCGTCTACTGGTGTACAGGGACAGGAGTTTGCCACCAGGAGGTTTCCAGCTTTACTGTTGACATTGCAGATATGCAAGCACATCTTTCGCAGAGCGATAGAGTCATGGAAATAGGCCCTTCGGCCCAACCTGTCCATGCTAACCAAGATGTCCCAACCACCCCAAGGAGATCTGGTACAAGTACAGAAAATATGGAGAGGTGTGCTTAAGGTAGACAGAACATTTCACCAAAGCTCAACACTATCTTATAGAAATTTACAAAATTCTTAAGGGGTTGGACAGGCTAGATGCAGGAAGATTGTTCCCGATGTTGGGGAAGTCCAGGACAAGGGGTCACAGTTTAAGGATAAGGGGGAAATCCTTTAGGACCGAGATGAGACAAAACATTTTTCACTCAGAGAGTGGTGAATCTCTGGAATTCTCTGCCACAGAAGGTAGTTGAGGCTAGTTCACTGGCTATATTTAAGAGGGAGTTAGATGTGGCTCTTGTGGCTAAAGGGATCAGGGGGTATGGAGAGAAGGCAGGTACAGGATACTGAGTTGGATGATTATATTGAATGGCGGTGCAGGCTCGAAGGGCCGAATGACCTACTCCTCCATCTATCTTCTATGTTTCTATGTTTCTAAACGCTGGAGTAACTCAGCGGGTGAGGCAGCATCTCTGGAGAGAAGGAATGGGCGACGTTTCGGGTCCCCCGAGGCAGGGGCTACAACAGCGAAAAACAAGGCTGGCATTTCGGAAATGGCCGAGTGAGAGGAGAACAGTGTTTTGGGAGTATCGGCGTGCAGCTCTGGTGGCCCCCATTACAGGAAGCATGTGGGGGCTTTGGAGAGGGTGCAGAGGTGGTTTGCCTGAATGCCGCCTGGATTAGAGGGTATTACCTACAAGGAAAGGTTGGAAAAACTGGGTGTTTAAGAAGGAACTGCAGATGCTGGAAAATCGAAGGTGCACAAAAAAGCTGGAGAAACTCAGCGGGTGCAGCAGCATCTATGGAGCGAAGGAAATAGGCAACGTTTCGGCCCGAAACCCTTCCGGGTTTCGGCCCGAAACGTTACCTATTTCCTTTGAGTTTCGGCCCGAAACGTTACCTATTTCCTTTGAGTTTCAGCCCGAAACGTTGCCTATTTCCTTTGAGTTTCGGCCCGAAACGTTGCCTATTTCCTTTGAGTTTCGGCCCGAAACGTTACCTATTTCCTTTGAGTTTCGGCCCGAAACGTTACCTATTTCCTTTGAGTTTCGGCCCGAAACGTTGCCTATTTCCTTTGAGTTTCGGCCCGAAACGTTACCTATTTCCTTTGAGTTTTGGCCCAAAATGTTGCCTATTTCCATCGCTCCATAGATGCTGCTGCACCCGCTGAGTTTCTCCAGCTTTTTTGTGTACCTTGGACAAACTGGGATTGTTTTCCCCGTAGCATCGGAAGCCGACTTAACGATCTAACTTTGCAGCGGAAAGCATTCTTAGCCCTCACCATTATTGATCATTCTACGTAAACTGCCTGTAATTCTGCTATTCTTGTTTGGTCAACCTTGCTGTGGCTTTATAAGCACCCGGTTGGAGTGTGGATGTAAATTATACCCTACTTTACAAAAACCATATTACATTACATGTGCACAGTGTGGGTAGGGTGTAATTTTATCGACGTGGTAATTGACTTGGCACTCTGCTACGCTACTTACTAACGAGGAGAGACCCGTCACGTCAGCCACAGTGCACAATGGTGGACAGGTTCGTACCAGACTTTTACCAGATCTCATTACCTTGACCATCGCGGTGCAATTAACTTAAACACCCTTCCACAATAAGATGCAACCCGACCCTGCAAAGCCCTGTGATTATCATACCATTGCATTCCATAATCTGTTCATTAACAGCTTCTAAACATGAAACCATTTCATATTCCTCATATCTTTGCAAGGCTTATCACAAAAGTTCCCTGCCTGACGCGATGCCCCCTCCAAGTGACAACAAGCCTGCCGTGCCGCCAACTTGATTTTGCAAACGCAGCTAACGTCTTTCAGGGGTAGAGGTATCATTAAGGGCATTCATCGCCATGGGAACCGCTCACATGACTGCATTAATCCCCTCGTTCCATCACCCCTCCTCTATTCTCCTGAAATTTCTCTTTTCCTTGCTTAATCTCGGCAGTAAATCGACCCGCTTGCAAATTCTGTTTCAATTCTCTCCGCCGCTTAGTTGCGGTAATGTGAACGGGAGATTGATAGGGGTGGGGATGGGTGACCCGGGGTAAAGGCTCCTGGGCCTACAGGCCGGCTGCAGGAGGTTGCCCTGGGATACAAGATGGCCGACGAGGAGAGCAGAGGAGACGATGGCCCGTTGGCCTAGCGGGTCATGAGCTACTCCGGTAGAACGAACACGCGGCAATCGATAAAATTACGCCACACATGACGTCGCTGGCATTATCAAATGCAAAATGAATTTCACTGTGTAATGTTTAATTGCACATGTGACAGTCTGAAGAAGGGTCTCGACCCGAAACGTCACCCATTCCTTCTCTTCCAAGATGCTGCCTGTCCCGCTGAGTTACTCCAGCTTTTTGTGTCTTATCTATGTGACAATAAATAAGCATTTATTAATATGGTCAAAATACGCAATGGGATTAAACTTTGTGGTACATGTTTGCCCTTCATAATGGTGTTACTTTATGCTACCAGCACCGTTCATCTAGAACTGTGATGGAACGGAGATAGATCTTGTATTGGTGGGGTGGTGCAAGATGAGTCAGTCACATTACTTGATCAAAGCTTAGTCTACGAGGTACATAATCATGAGAGGAATAGTTGCACAGGGTGGATACACAGAGTCTTTTGCCCAGAGTAGGGGAATAAAGAATCAGAGGATATAGGTTTAGGGTGAAGGATTTAATAGGAACTTGAGGGGCAACTTTTTCACGCAGTGGGTGGTGGGTGTATGGAACGAGCTGCCAGAGGAGGTAGTTGAGGCAGGGACTATCGCAACGTTTAAGGAACATTTGGACAGGTACATTGATAGGACAGGTTTAGAGGGATATGGGAACTGAGGAACAAGCTAAAGAAGGAAATCACGGAGGGCAAAAAGTGGACAGGAGATAGCTCTGGAAAATAGTTTTCAGGATAAATAAATCCAAGCGATTTTATAAATACATTAAAAAGGGGGAAAAAAGACATTGGGAGATACGTTAAGAAAACGTGCAAACTCCACAAAGGCAGCACCCGAGGCCAGGAGCGAACTCAATACACTGTTAGCGCCCCATTCCCGCTAGGCGATTGGTGGGAGGTTTGCGGTAGTTGAGAGCCTCTCAGCTTCCTTACCGCCTGGAAGTTCTGCAGTTCCCGCAGAGTCCTTTTGTCCACTGTGACCACCCCTCTCAGCTTGCAGTGGAACGCCTCGTCGACCCGTCTGTAAGGATGGACGTCGGCATCCGAGAGAGAGGGCGGCGTGCGCACTTCGCCGGGAACTTCCGCTCGTCTCTCTGTTGCTTCTGAGAAGGGCAAGGGAGAGGATCTCAGCTTTGCCCAGGCAGCTTCAATAGAACCGGTCTAAGCATCTTATCAGTTCCATCCATTACTCCACATGAATCCCCCTTAGAGATTTGGCCAGCCGGCGAACAGTCTACTGAACTTTCAATGTGAACTTTCTACTGAACTTTCTACAGGACTTTCATGTGAAGAAAGACTGGATAGACTCGGTTTGTACTCGCTAGAAGTTAGAAGATTGAGGGGGGATCTTATAGAAAGTTACAAAATTCTTAAGGGGTTGGACAGGCTAGATGCAGGAAGATTGTTCCCAATGTTGGGGAAGTCCAGGACAAGGGGTCACAGTTTAAGGATAAGGGGGAAATCTTTTAGGACCGAGATGAGGAAAACATTTTTCACACAGAGAGTGGTGAATCTCTGGAATTCTCTGCCACAGAAGGTAGTTGAGGCCACAGTTCATTGGCTATATTTAAGAGGGAGTTAAATGCGGCCCTTGTGGCTAAAGGGATCAGGGGGTATAGAGAGAAGGCAGGTACAGGATACTGAGTTGGATGATCAGCCATGATCATATTGAATGGCGGTGCAGGCTCGAAGGGCCGAATGGCCTCTACTCCTGCACCTATTTTCTATGTTTCTATGTTGAACCTCAGGGACTGCAGATGCTGGAAAATTGAAGGTAGACAAAAGTGCTGGAGAAACTCAGCAGGTGCAGCAGCATCTATGGAACGAGTTTCTCGCTCCATAGATGCTGCTGCACCCGCTGAGTTTCTCCAGAGCCTGTAGTTCCATCTGAAACACTCTACTGAACCCTCTACAGGTGTACAGTAGAGAGCACACCAACATGGTCATTCACAATCTCTGCCAATGTCAAGCCTTCCCTTCCCTTCCCCCACTTCATATTAGAGATCACACTCTGGAGTTTAGAAGGATGAGAGGGTTTCTCATTGAAACATATATATGATTGTTAAGGGCTTGGACACTGGTGTAGAGGCAGGAAACATGTTCCTGATGTTGGGGCAGTCCAGAACCAGGGGCCACAGGTCACGGGGAGAACGTGCAAACTCCGTAATGTCAGCACCCGTAATTGGGGTTGAACCCGGGTCTCCGGTGCTGCATTGGCTGTGAGGCAGCATGCTGCGGTTTGACTGTGACTCAAACATCTATATATCTTTGAAGAAGGGTTTCGGCCCGAAACGTTGCCTATTTCCTTCGCTCCATAGATGCTGCTGCACCCGCTGAGTTTCTCCAGCTTTTCTGTGTAACCTTCTATATATCTTTCCTCATCTCACCCCAGAATGTGTTTTTGTAAAATAATCGTGGCTTGGTTGGGGATAGCTAAGTAATAGATGTTTGAGGGATGCATCTCTCCTGGCCTCTCCCCTTCTCATCTGTTGAGACTAGTTTGGTGCAGTTACCTATGTGTCATCTCCCTGGTCCAAAGTGTACTGAAGTGCCACACCTTCAATACTTCCTGTCAAAGACTCTCATTGCTCCTGGCAAACAAGGCACTTGCATCCAGGGGCTTTTCCCCGCCCTCGTCCCATTAATTAATCGATTGCTGGAAAAATACAGCGTGGAAACAGGCCCTTCGTCCCATCGAGCCCACGCCGACCATCGATCACCCTAGTTCTATGTTATCCCACATACTCATCCTCTCCCTACAGACTAGGGTGAACTTACAGAGAGAGAGAGAGGGCCAATTAACCTACCTGTACAGACCCCGCTCGTTTTTGGGATGTGGGAGGAAACCGGAGCACCCGGAGGAAACCCACGAGGTCACAGAACGAGCAAACAGGCAGCACCCGAGGCCGGGATCGAACCCATGTCTCTGGCGCTGTGAGGTAGCAGCAGCTCTACCACTGTGCCCACTGTTTGAAGACGGGTGCCAGAGGTTGAGAGAATGGGGTTGGGAGGGAGAGATAGATCAGCCATGATTGAATGGCGGAGTAGATGGGCCGAATGGCCTAACTCTACTCCTATCACTTGTGATTTTATGAAAACCCAAGGAGTGGTTGTGGCAACATCTTGGACTTGAGGATGACGTGCGTGCCAGGTAGATGCTGCTTGCTGCCGCAGAGTCTCGGCCCACACGGACTGCGGGCAGAGTCTTGATCAGCGACGGTGGGAAGGCCAGGAATGAAGCCTGCGGTTTCTCCGCTGGTGGGGAGAGTGAGTCAGGGCAGAGCAGACAACACAATACGCTGCAACTTGTCAATGTGTGTGTGGATTCCTCTCATAACTGCAATGGAAAACACGGCAAAGGTGCCTCAGCTCCTCACAGGTGATGCCACAACTACCCACAGCCGCACCCAGCTCGTCCCAAAACACAAAGTGCTGGAGGAACTCAGAGGGCCGGGCACCACCTGTGGGGGGAATAGGCAGGCGATGTTTTGGGTCAGGGCCTTTCGTTAAATAGATATGGGGAGTACATGCAAACTCCACGCCGACGGCAGCAGGGGAATACAGAGCATGGAACAGGATAGCACAGGACCAGGCCCTTCGGCCCACAATGTCTGTGCCGAACATGATGCCTAAACCAACCGGCAGCGCGGCACAGTGGCACAGCCTTACACCGCCAGAGACACAAGTCTGTACGGAGTTTGCACCTTGTCCCTGTGACCACGTGGGTTTTTACCGACATCCCAAATACGAGCGGGTTTGTAGGTTAATTGGCCATCCCAACATTGTCCCCGAATGTGTAGGGAGTGGATGAGAAAGTGGGATAACAGAGAACTGGTGTCAACGGGTGATCGATGGTCAACGTGGACTCGATGGGCCGAATGGCCTGTTTCCATGCAGTATCTCTAAACCACACAGACAGAGCCTCTGATAATCAGTTGCAGAACAGAAGGAGGCAGAGTTCACGTGCAGGAAGGAACTGCAGATGCTGGTTTACACCGGAGGAGGGTCCCAATCCGAAACGTCACCCATTCCTTCTTTCCAGAGATGCTGCCTGACCCGCTGAGTTACTCCAGCGTTTAGTGTCCATCTTGGAGGCAGCATTCACTTTGTCTACAGTGTCGGCAAGAACAATTTGCCCACCCTGGTTCAAGTCCCGCACACAGTGGGGTGTGTTGTGGTGTTGTGGTGGGCAACCCACCCCCACAATCCCCCACCACAAGCCCCCAGTCCCCCAGTCGTGTTGTGGTGGGCCCCCCCCACTAGCCCCCACCCCCACCCCCACAAGCCCCCAACCCCACCTCCACAACCCCCCCCCCCCCCCCCCCACGCTCGCACCTTACCTCGTACCATTGCTTTAAATTCACGCAGCAGAAGCTCCGTCGTCACCTCGGCTCCCGGGGGTCCGGGTGGCCCCGGGGGTCCCGCTGGGCCGGGGGGGCCCGACAGGCTGGGCTGGGGGAGAGAAACACAGCGAGATGTTGCACAGGATGGACACAGGATGGACTCAACGTAACTCAAGACAATTGAACACCAAAGGGCCTGTCCCACTTAGGCAATTTTCAGGCGACAGCCGGTGACTTTCAGGCCAACAAAACAGCGACTGGACCCCCCCCCCCCTCCACTTGCCCTCCCCCCCCTTATGACACAAAATTTGAAATAGGATCATTACTTTAACAATGAAAAAAACCCGCAGTCAGCACCAGCGGCAACCAGCGTTAACCTGGCGGCAACTACAACAGCGCCTACGTCAGCGGAAGTCAAGCTACGCTCATTGGCTATTCGCCGACCGTCTCCGAAAATGTTTCAACGTGTAGTAAATCCAGCGGCGACCAGAAAAAGACGCTACGACTCTTCGAGCGACTGAGGAGGGGTGGACGGTTGCAACCTTCACGTGTTTCGACTAATGCAATCAACTCGACGTGCACAAACGGAAGATCAAATAGAACAAGTTGTCCAGCAACTTTAGGCTGTGCACGCCACACGGAGGAAGCGGCTGAGGAGACGACTCACGACCATACGGGCGACACCCCGCGCAAAAAAAGTCGCCTAAGTGGGACAGGTGCATTAGCCTTGCCCATTCCCTCCGCAGATACCGCCTGACCGGCTGAGTTCTTCCAGCACTTTTTGTTTCGCTCCAGTGTTGGCCATGTCTGTCTGTCTGTTTGTGCTTTTAGCTCACTGGCCTCAGGTAGCAAACTGGACTTGTACCCTGGTTAATTTTATCCTCCAGCGAGCCGCAGCAACAAATCGAGGACGTGCAAATCCCACAGGACATCCAGCCGTTTCCCGACGGATATATGATGTTGAAAATTGTCCCCGGGTGAATGTATGTTCAAGAAGGAACTGCAGATGCAGGAAAATGGAAGGCAGACAAAAAAAAAGCTGGAGAAACTCAGCGGGTGAGGCGGCATCTATGGAGCGAAGGAAATAGGCAACATTTCGGGATGAAACTCAAAGGAAATAGGCAACGTTTCGGGACGAAACTCAAAGGAAATAGGCAACGTTTCGGGACGAAACTCAAAGGAAATAGGCAACGTTTCGGGACGAAACTCAAAGGAAATAGGCAACGTTTCGGGACGAAACTCAAAGGAAATAGGAATTAGGCAACGTTTCGGGACGAAACTCAAAGGAAATAGGCAACGTTTCGGGACGAAACTCAAAGGAAATAGGCAACGTTTCGGGACGAAACTCAAAGGAAATAGGCAACGTTTCGGGATGAAACTCAAAGGAAATAGGCAACGTTTCGGGACGAAACTCAAAGGAAATAGGTAGCGTTTCGGGACGAAACCCTTCCGGGTTTCGTCCCGAAACGTTGCCTATTTCCTTCGCTCCATAGATGCTGCCTCACCCGCTGAGTTTCTCCAGCATTTTTTTTAATCTACCCCCATGAATCTAAATTGGTTTTATCCGTCTTCATTTCTCATGTTGCAAAGAATTGTGGACACAGTCCAGTCCGTCACGTAAGCAAACCTCCTTTCATTGACTCCATCTCCACCTTTAGACTTCAACGTTACAGCATGACAACGGGTCTATTGGCCCATGGAGTCTGCTCCGACACTAACCTACACACTAGGGGCTATTTACCATTTTACCAATTAACCTACATACAAAGGTGGACAAAAATGCCGGAGAAACTCAGCGGGTGAGGCAGCATCTACGGAGCGAAGGAAATAGGCGACGTTTCGTCTGAAGAAGGGTCTCGGCCCGAAACGTTGCCCCTTTCCTTCGCGCCACATAGATGCTGCCGCACCCGCTGAGTTTCTCCAGCATTTTTGTCTACCTTCCATTTTCCAGCACCTGCAGTTCCCTCTTGAACATTTAACCTGGACAGGCACAAAAAGCTGGAGTAGCACAGCAGGTCAGACGGCATCTCTGGAGAGAAGGAATGGGCGACTCACCCGACCCGACCCGAAACGTCGCCCATTCCTTCTCTCCAGAGATGCTGTCTGACCAACTGAGTCACTCCAGCTATTTGTGTCTACAGTATCTCCAGTTTAAACCAGCATCTGCAGTTCCTTCCCACACATTTAACCGACACAAACCTGTACGTCTTTGTGTCCCTTTTACCGCTGCTGTATCTTTTGTTTTTAATTCATAAAATGTGTTCAATTATTAAAAAATAATATTACACTACAATAAAACAAACCAGATCCCACCGCCATGATACAATACAAACAAATATCCTTAATAAGCTATTGTGGACGGAGCACCAAGGCAAATTCCTTGTATGTGAATACTTGGCCAATAAATTTATTTAGTTACTTACTGTACAACTACGTTATAATCCTTATCGAGGACGCATTCAACACCCTGCGGAGCCCAGCGGTCCCGGAACTTCCCCGGGGGTGCCCGTGGGCAGGGCGTATTCCCGTTCTAACCCCACCCGGGCACGGAGGTAACCCTGGAAAAGGGGCAGGCAGGCAGGCAGGCAGGCGGATTGCGTAAAGCCCTCCACCGCCCGGCGCTGTGGCTCGCGGGTGGCTAACATGGCCGCTGTTGTATCATTGGGGGTGTGAGCAGTAGCGGACTGGGTCTAAACATATTGGTTGCCAGGAGACAATGGGGGCCCACTTCATCGGGGGCCCACTTAGTTATAGGGGGCCCACTTGCCATCGGGCAAGCCGACACCCTGGCCACTCCGCCACTGGTTGTGAGCGTGGACAAGAGGTGTTACGTCAGGAGTCGCGGGCTCATGGCCACTGGCTGCCCACCAACCTTTACCCAAGGACAGAGTCACAGAGGGGAGAGGTGGAAATGAAACCCGAGCGTTTGCAAAGAATCCGACCAAAAATACCAATACTTTCTTGCGGTTTGACCGGCACTTCTTGCTTTTCTTGGCTCCATCCAGTTGCACAAATTTAATCCAGGAAGAATGCGGATCCACAGGCCGATGTTCCCGACTCTCCAGCAGCTGGGAATAAGCACAAGGATTATTCCTCCGGTGTCTCTCTGTTACTACCCTCAGAGAGTCTAGACCAGTGGTTCCTAACCTGTTTTTGGCCATGCCCCACCTAATCACCTCTAAAATCCCGATGCCCCCCCCCCCCCGGGTGGGTGATATATAATTCTCCAAAGGAAATAGGCAACGTTTCGGGCCGAAACTCAAAGGAAATAGGCAACGTTTCGGGCCGAAACCCGGAAGGGTTTCGTCCCGAAACGTTGCCTATTTCCTTCGCTCCATAGATGCTGGAAAATCGAAGGTAGACAAAAAATGCTGGAGAAACTCAGCGGGTGCAGCAGCATCTATGGAGCGAAGGAAATAGGCAACGTTAAAAAGTGAACTCCATTTCAGCTGAAGAAGCTTAAAACGCCAATACCTTGGATTATGTAATAACTACACAATAAAGACCTTTTTTACCCCCCAAAAATTATTTACTCAAAATAACATCTGAAACATAAACTACATATGTTTACCTGATGGAAAATCCCAAAAAATAAAAATCGAAAATTTGGACCCAGACCTCCTCAATTGCCCCCCTTAAAAATCAAATTGCCCCCCTGTGGGGGATACGCCCGACGTTGGGAACCACTGGTCTAGACCCTCCCGGCCGTCAGGTGGTTGAACATCACAACCTCCAAAGATCAGACACAAAATGCTGGAGTAACTCAGTGGGACTGGCAGCATCTTTGGAGGGAAGGAATGGGTGACGTTTCAGGTCGAGACCCTTCTTCAGACTGAGATTTCGAGGGAGGGGGGGAGAGAGGGGGGATCTAGAGATATAGACAATAGTCCATGGACATTAGCAACATTAGCAACCTTTGTTTATAATGCCTTTTTAAGAAAGCAAAAAATATCTCCAGCTACCTCAGTGGGAAAATGCCAAACAGACAAAAAAAGAATTTGGACAGTTGATCAAAGGATACATAGATACATTGACAATAGGTGCAGGAGTGGGCCATTCGGCCCTTCGAGCCAGCACCACCATTCACTGTGATCATCCCCAATTAGTACCCCGTTCCTGCCTTCTCCCCATATCCCCTGACTCCACTATCTTTCAGAGCTCTATCTAACTCTCTCTTGAACGCATCCAGAGAATTGGCCTCCACTGCCTTCTGAGGCAGAGAATCCCACAGAGTCACAACCCTCTGGGCGAAGAGAGTTCTTCCTCATCTCCGTTCCAGGCCGCTTATCCCTAATTCTTCAGGGCACGGTGAGAAAACAGGGAGATCAGGGGGGACACGAAGTGCCAAGGGAAATGTAGAAATGGATCATTGTTGGCTGAGAGGGGAAGGGGACAACGAGGCATGCAATCAGCAGGATGCAATCAGTGGGGCGGTGAAACTTGTGGGAGAACGAGGGTGGGAGAGGAGAGGAGAGGAGAGCGTGCTCGGAAAAAAAACCCTCCAAATAAGTGGTTAAGAAGGAACTGCAGATGCTGGAAAATCGAAGGTAGACAAAAAATGCTGGAGAAACTCAGCGGGTGCAGCAGCATCTGTGGAGCGAAGGAAATAGGCAACGTTTCGGGACGAAACCCTTAAGGGTTTCGACCCGAAACGTTACCTATTTCCTTTGAGTTTCGGCCCGAAACGTTGCCTATTTCCTTTGAGTTTCGGCCCGAAACGTTGCCTATTTCCTTTGAGTTTCGGCCCGAAACGTTGCCTATTTCCTTCGCTCCGTAGATGCTGCTGCACCCGCTGAGTTTCTGCAGCACTTTTGTCTACCTTCAATAGACTTTGAGCCAGTTGCCTATTTCCTCCGCTCCGTAGATGCTGCTGCACCCCCATGAGTTTCCCCAGCATTTTTGTCAACCTCCAAATAACGTCTGAAATTACATAGGCTTGGGGGGGGGGGGGGCATTGATTTTGGCATTTGGCACTAATATTGTGTGTGCTTATGTATATACACACACACACACACACTGATTGTTGTTTTTCTCATTTATTATATTGTCTACAGCGTACCATGTTTACATATTCCGTTGTGCTGCTGCAAGTAAGAATGTTCCTGTTCTATCGAGGTCGATCTATTGACTGGGAGCTATGACAATAAAACACTCTTGACCCCCGGCCCCCGACCTCCGAACACCGTCATTCATCCCAGGATGCTTGGCTGTTCGCCAAAGGCGCTGTGAACTAACGGTCTCAAACTGTAAGCCATTGAACCCTCGTGTCCCTGGTGTGTGTCTCTGTGTGTGTCTCTCCACACGTTTCCGGTCAGGAGTCATCGGAAGTGTTATTCCCACTTTCCCACTAGTCTTCTGATGATCTGTTCCGCAGGTTATACCAAATGCCATACGGCCAGAGAGTCACACTGTGTGGAAACAGGCCCTTCTTGCCCGACTTGCCCATACTAACCAACATGTCCCACCGACGCTAGTCCCACCTGCCTGCATCCCTCTAAACCTGTCCTATCCATGTACCTGTCGAATTGTTTCTTAAACGTCGCGATTCTACCTGCCTCCTCTGGCAGCTCGTTCCACACACCCACCACCCTTTGTGCGAAAATGTTACCCCTCAGATTCTTAATAAATCTTTCCCCCCTTCACATTAAACCCAAGTCCTCTGGTTCTTGATTCCCCCACTCTGGGCAAGAGGTTCTGTGCGTCTGCCCGATCTTTTCCTCTCGTGACTTTATACACCCCTGTAAGATCACCCCTCATCCTCCTGAGCTACAGGGAATAGAGTCCCAGCCTACTCAACCTATCCCTATAGTTCAGACTCTCGAGTCCTGGCAACATCCTTGTAAATCTTCTCTGCACCCTTTCCAATTGACAACATCTTTCCTATAAGATGGTGCCCAGAACTGATCACATTTTTCCTAAATGTTGCCTCCCCCAATGTCTTACATAACTGCACCATGACCCCCCCCCCCCCCCAGCTTCTCTACTCAATACTCTGCCTGATGTAGACAATTGCCAAACCTTGTCCCGTCCCCATCTCTCTTCCAGCTTTCTCCCCCACCCCCACAATCGATCTGAGGAAGGGTCCCAAAGTTTTTTTGGCCTTCCATCACAGCGATGTGATGGATGTTTATGTAAATGATGTTGTGTCTTGGGTCTATTTGTTTGTAATGTATGGCTGCAGAAACGGCATTTCGTTTGGACCTCAAGGGGTCCAAATGACAATTAAATTGAATCTTGAATCTTGAATCCCGACCAAAAACATCTCCAGTCCGTCTTCTCCAGAGGTGCCGCCTGCCCCGTTGAGTTACTCCAGCACTTTGCTTGTTTTGAATTGTCTATTTGCACACTCGGGGCAATTTACAGAAGGCCGCAGAACCTACAATGTCTTTGGGGTGTGGGAGGATGCTCTGTCTGAAGGACGGCACAGTGGCACAGCTGGTAGAGCTCCCAGTGCCAGAGATCCCGTCTCCATCTTGGTATACGTCGCATGTTCTCCCTGTGACCACGTGGTGCTCCAGTTTCCCCCCACTTCCCAAAGACGTGCGGGTTTGTCGGTTAATCGGCCCGCTGTAAATCGCCGCTTCGTGTGTCGGGAGTGGGTGATAACGTTGGATAACACAGAACTAGTGTCAACGTCTAATCACTTATATTGTGTCTATTTTTACAAAACAGTATCTGTTGTCCAATGTGCCTCCGTTAAAACAATCTCAACTGCCGCACATGATCCCTATCCCCCTGTTCCATACATATCCATGTGCACATCCAAAAGCCTTTGAAAGATCACTATCATACCTGTTCCACCACCACCCATGGCACTGTGGTCAGGCACCTTCTGTATCTACCTATCTCTAGATACATATATGTTTAAGAAAGAACTGCAGATGCTGGAAAAACCGAAGGTAGACACAAAATGCTGGAGAAACTCAGCGGGGTGAGGCAGCATCTACGGGGTGAAGGAACAGGCGACGTTTCGGGTTACCAAGCCAATTAGCCTACAAACGTGAGCGCCTTTGGAGTGTGGAGATCGTGGAAATTCCAGAGAAAACCCATGCAGGTTACGGGGGGGATGTACAAACTCCATACAGAGAGCACCCGTGGTCAGGATCGAACCCGGGTCCAAGGCACTGTAAGGCAGCAACTCTACCGCTGCGCCACCGTGCCGCCCTATCCATATCTCTCCCAGTTTCAGTTTCCCTTTTAGTTTATTGTCATGTGCACTGAGGTACAGTAAAAATATTGTTGTTGCGGTTGGATGGGCTACGTCACGTGCATATTGTTGTTGCGGGCTAACACGCCAGTCAGCAGAAAGATGATGCATGATTACAATCGAGCCATTCACAGTGCACAGTCACATGATATAAGGGAATAAGGTTTAGTGCAAGGTGAGGAAAATTGCCCCGAGTGTGTGTGGGGGGTTGGGTGGATGAGTACGTGGGATAACACAGAACGGGTGATCGATGGTCGTCTTGGACTGGGGTTGGGCCGAGGGAGCCGTTTCCATGCCGGGTCTCTAAACACCAAACCGCGCTGGTCTCCCGGGCTCCGTGGAGCCCCCAGTCAGCGAGGTTAGACTGTGGTGGCCTCCAACTCTCTGGGCAAAGCGGGCTGGACTCACATGGATGGTCTCACCCTGCAGCGAGGGCGCCACCTGTTGGCTGGCCAAGGACTGGCACTGGCGACGGAAGTCGTGAGGTTGTCCGTGTCCTGCTCTTCCACCCGCGGCTGGCCTGGGTGAGGGTGTCTGGAGGAAAGGCCCCTTGAGGTGGGGGGGGAAAAGGGGATAAAAAATAAGGAATAAGTTGATTTGTTTGAATAAATATTGGTCCGCCGGCTAGTTGGTTTGGCGTCATTGTGAATTGTTCACAGTGCGTGTCGGATAGTGTGTGTGTGTGTGTGTGTGCGGGGATCGCTGGTCGGCACGGAGTCAGTGGGCCGAAGGGCCTGTTTCTGCGCTGTATCTCTAAACTAAACTAAAACTGACTCAAACGTCAGACACCAGGAACTGCAGATGTTTCGGGAAGGCCATGAAGGACCCTGAAGATTTGTATTTAAGAAGGAACTGCAGATGCTGGAAAATCGAAGCAGCATCTAATGGAGCGGAGGAAATAGGCAACTGGCTCAAAGTCTATTGAAGGTACGACTAAACATCCAAGCAATTCCCCCCCCCCCGTTTAAAGAAATGTTACTGTTGATCTATGTACAAATCTTCAGAGGTAGACAAAAGTGCTGGAGAAACTCAGCGGGTGCAGCAGCAGCATCTATGGAGCGAAGGAAATAGGCGACGTTTCGGGCCGAAACCCAAAGGAAATAGGTAACGTTTCGGGCCGAAACCCGGAAGGGTTTCGTCCCGAAACGTTGCCTATTTCCTTCGCTCCACAGATGCTGCTGCATCCGCTGAGTTTAATGTTGATTCAATGTTGTTTCAATGTTGATTACGGCTGATCATCCACAATCAGTAGGTAGACAAAAATGCTGGAGAAACTCAGCGAGTGCAGCAGCATCTATGGAGCGAAGGAAATAGGCAACGTTTCCTTCGCTCCATGCAAAGAGTTGAACAATCTCCACTATAGGAAATAGGCAATGTTTCGGGCCGAAACCCTTCCGGGTTTCGGCCCGAAACGTTGCCTATTTCCTTCGCTCCACAGATGCTGCTGCACCCGCTGAGTTCCTCCAGCACTTTTGTCTACCTCTGAAGATTTGTAGATAGATCAACAATAACATTTCTTTAAACGGGGGGAAATTGCTTGGATGTTTAGTTGGGTTTAGAGATACAGGATGGAAACAGGCCACTCGGCCCACACCAACCATTGATGGCCCCGTTCACACTAGTTCTGTGTTATCCCGCTTTCCCACCCACTCTTTGCACAATTTACAGAAGGCAGCAGAACCTACAATGTCTTTCGTTGTAATGCATTTCGTTGTCTCTGTACTGTACACTGCCAATGACAATTAAAATTGAATCTGAATCTGAATCTTTGGGGTGTGGGAGGATACTATGTGAAGGGCAGCACAGTGGCGCAGCGGGTAGAGCTCACAGTGCCATCTTGGTATACGCCGCACGTTCTCCCCGTGACCACGTCAGCTCCAGTTTCCTCCCACTTCCCAAAGACGTGCGGATTTGTCTACTAATCGGCCTGCTGTAAATCGCCGCTTCTGGTGCCGGGAGCGGCCGAAAACGTTGAGTAACACAGAACTAGTGTCAATGTCTAATTGACGGTCAGCATGGACTCAGTGGGCCGAAGGGCCTGTTTCCACGACAAACTAAACTACAATTATCAAGCTGCCCCCAACACAACATTCCCAGAGCTCATCTGAAGGAACTAATTTTGGAACGGGCTGGGCTGGGCTGGGCTATAATCTTACAAGCAAAACATGACACTAAAACCAGTTCATGTGTGAGGTGACCACTTGCATTGACCTAGTGTTGATTTATTGACTTAACTTCCCAACACTGTGATGTGTTAAGTTACAAAGTAAACGGCTCTGGATTAAAGATGCTGGAATGGTAGCTTTTAACAAGAGGTTCGTTACTGATCATCATGGTCCAATTCTTGCCTGTAGACCTGATGGCTACAGACAACATCAAAAACCCTGACCTGAGAGGTCATTTGCACAAAACAAATAAAAAATAACATGCATTTGGAACAGCGACTATGTTTTTAAAAGCACTCGACTGGTAATGAATGAAAATGTCAAGAGTTAAAAACCATTAAGCATTCATTTTGATTTTGTATTAAATTAGTGGTGAGAGGATGTAGAATTCATCAAAGGATATTAAACATTTTCTCAATGTATCATTGGTTGGTAAGGGTGTCAGGGACTATGGGGAGAAGGCAGGAGAATGGGGTTGAGAGGGAAAGATCGATCAGCTATCTTCTTCTTGCGTACGGCATGCACAGCCTAAAGTTGTAGGACAACTTGTTCTATTTGATCTTATTTGATTGTGCACGCTAGGTTGATTGGTTTTGTTGAAACAGGGCGGACTACGTGAAGGTTGCAATCTATGATTGAATGGCGGAGTAGACTTGATGGGCCGAATGGTTCCTATCACTTATGAAAGACTTTATAACCTGCAATGCTTCACACAATCCATCAAAATATAAAAAAATAAAAATGCCTAATTCAATAAAAACATTTCTTTCTTTAAATAATTGGTTCCATTTGATAGGAATGCCGAAATTATAGAAAAGTGACATCAAAAGAACAAAAACAAAACACTTCTGGGTTTTGTTACTGTGAGTGGATTCAGATTGATAATGGGGCTGCCCCACTGTACGAGTTAATTCAAGACGTCTCCCGAGTTTCTCCTGATTCGAACTCGGAGGTTTACGGTAATGGCCGCTCGTAGGTACTCGGGGCTCTCGTGGACATTTATCAACGTGTTGAAAAATCTTCACGAGCCTTCACGAGCTTACCGCGTTTCCCCTGAGTACCTGCCGTTAGCGTTACAAGCCGCAAAGAGAAGTCCCCGAGCTCCGACGTACCCGCTACGTACATTCTACGTGCTTACCACGAGTTTAATCTCGGGAGAGCTCTTGAATTGGCTCGTACAGTGGGACAGTTTGTAAATTTGCAAATTGGGAGGAAATTCAGCATGTCTTGATAAACAGCTAATCCTGCCAAATCTTGGCTATGAAGTGGTTTGGGAAAGTTGTGAAAGACGCTCAAAGTATTGCAAATCTTTCTTTTAATCACAAGCAGCTCGTCAAACAAAAACCAACGAGGGGGGTTTTAAAGGAAGTGAAGAAAAACATCTCCTGATCAAAGGGGTAGATTTCCCCGCCCTGGCCTGAATAAACATTGTACATCACCTACTTTAAACTCAACATGCTCACAAGACCACCCTCGGCAACAAAACCTGCTGATTAGATTGCCAACACTATTCCCCAAGGATGCCATCTGGAAATAAAATGGCCGCCTTGCCATGCACACAGGCCATCAGTGGCAGAAATCACTTCAAAAACTGCCCTCCAACTAAGACCTCAACGAATGGCGTGGTGGCGCAGCGGTAGAGTTGCTGCCTTACAGCGCCAGAGACACTGGCTCGATCCTGACACCGGCCACTGTCTGTACGGAGTTTGTACGTTCTCCCCGTGACCATGTGGGTTGTCTCCGGGTACTCCGGGTTCCTCCCACACTGTATCGCTAAACTAACACTAAACTAAACTAGGCTTTCTCTGCTCAGTGAATCTCCTTCAATAAAACACAAAGAGCTGGAGGACTCAGCGGGTCAGGCAGCATCTGGGGAGGGAATGAGCAGATGAGGCTAGTTTCACGATGAGACCGTTCTTCAGAGGCTGTTGTCACCATAAGGTTTGGTTTGGTTTAGTTTAGAGATGACTCTAGTCAGCATCCTGACTATGGGTGCTGTCTGTAAAGAGTTTGCACGTTTGCCCCGTGACCTGTGTGGGTTTTCTCCGAGATCTTCGGTTTTCCTCCCGCACTCCAAAGTTGTACAGGTTTGTAGGTTAATTGGCTTGGTGTAAATGTAAAAGTGTTTCCAGTGTGTGTAGGGTAGTGTTAGTGTGCAGGGATCGTTGGTCAGCATGGACTCGATGGGCCGAAGGGCCTGTTTCCACACTGTATCTCTAAACTAAACTAAAAATAAATACATCACTCGGAGAGTGCTTGCATAGAATTATCTGATTAGGATAGAGATTTGAATAGGAAAAGTTTAGAGGGATATGGGCAGGCATGTGGGACTAGCATAGATGGAGCTTCATGGTCGGCATGGGCAAGTTGGGCCGAAGGGCCTGTTTCCGTGCTGTAGTACTCCGCGACTCTATGACTTGGTTGGACATCGCACACAAACAAAAGCCTTCCACTGTAATTGGGTCCAGGTGAATAAAATAAATACACATTGCAGAAGTCCCAAA
Source organism: Leucoraja erinaceus (assembly GCF_028641065.1). Taxonomy (NCBI): domain Eukaryota; kingdom Metazoa; phylum Chordata; class Chondrichthyes; order Rajiformes; family Rajidae; genus Leucoraja; species Leucoraja erinaceus. The sequence continues at coordinate 4,774,777 of NC_073406.1, read as the reverse complement.
GTCCCAGGGCTGATCAGCCTGGTACTAATTGCTCTCTGATCTTGGACTCATCGGGGGCGTCCGGAGCTGGGGAGAGAGCTGCCAGTTTCCCAGCAGTGTACTCTGTGTAATCTGCCTACTGTGGCTGGCACAAGGGACCTGGCACCAGCTCAGCAGCTCCATTCATTGTAGCAACAGACACAGCTGCATGCCACAGATCAGTTTCGGTCCATTTAAAAACATATATTTAATTGAGCAAAATTAAATGCGTAGTATTCTTTTTCTATGGTCGTTAAGTGTTTTAAGGTTTGTTTATTTTCTAAATAATTTTTCTTTTTTTTTTAATTGTGTGATTAGTTTTTAATACTTTCTGAATGTTTGACGATGTCAGAGACATTCCAATCCTTTGACAGCTGGTTTAACCTGGGGCTGCAGCTTAACCAGCTGTCGAAGGATTCAACATTTCGCCCATAGATTGGAGCTGATTTTGTGGGAGAGGTTCTCACTAGAAGCTGGTAGAGCTGCTGCCTCACCAGTGGTCCCAGAGCATAGGTTTCATCCTGACCTGTGGTGCTGAGATTGTTCTGTAAAGGGTATGCTTCACAATAGACACACACACACACACACAAAACCATACAAAGGAGGCAACAAAAGCTCGGTACCCGTGACAATAAAAACTAAACTGAAACTGTAGATTGTGGAATCTTAAGCAAAACACAAAGTGCTGGAGGAACTCAGCGGGTCAGGCAGCATCTGTAGAGGGAATGGACAGACAATGTCTTGGGTTGGGACCCTTCCTCAGACTGGATAATGTTCCAGGGCAGGACCCTTGTTCAAATATCTTTCAGATTGTTTGGTTGTTAATTTCCAAACGACATTCTCATCAGCGGCCAAATACAGGGATCTGAGTGAAAGGAAACTCACCTTACTTGTCCTGGCCAAGGATAAAACATAGCCTGCCCATGGACCAACAACACCCTGCTTTGATATCAGTTATCAGTCTGGACAAACACCTTCAACAAAAGCCCAGCTTCCTTCCACAACATCTAATGTCCTAGACTTCCAAAGATCGGGTAATCTTGAACATTAACTTTTGGTACAATTTGCATGATACGTTAGCGTTAACATGCAGACATTACAAAGGTAGTTGTGGCAAATAGATTTACACTACACACACTCCGTCTCGTGAGAATAAGGAGGGGAAGAGACAGTGGCTTTAAGACTTTTGCCTCCATTGCAGTGAGGAGGTGCCTGGTGAACTCACTGTGGTGGATGTTAATTTGTGTTTACTGTTGTTTATTATTATATGTACGACTGCAGGCAACGAACTTTCGTTCAGACCGAAAGGTCTGAATGACAAATAAAGGAATCTAATCTAATCTAATCCTTGAAGATTGAGCTGCCAGTGGAGGTAATTGAGGCAGGAACTATAACTGCATTTAAAAGATTTATTGGGCAGGTACATGACCAGGACAGGTGTAGAAGGTAAATGGGCCAAATGGGACGAGCTTAGATGTGGCACCTTGGTCAGCATGGATGAGTTGGGCCGAAGGGCCCGTTTGGTGCTGCAAGACTTTGACTAAATTTATAAATCCACAAATGGAGCAACACGAGGAATACTCCGCAGGTTAGGCAGCATCTGCAATGAAATGGAGATGGGACTTGCTGATGGCCATTCATTAGAGCGCTGAGTAGTTTAGATATTGTTGGTCGGGGCCGACTCGGAGGGCCGAAGGGCCTGAAATCTCTAAAACAAATCACTAAAACTAAAAACGCCACCTATTTATTCTATGTTCTATGTCGGGACTGAGTTCCAGCAATCCACAAAATTAAACCATGGAATAATCTTCACCCTACCATAGTTACCCAACCAGGTGCAACTAAATTTAAGGTAGCTCTTTCTTTCCAAAAAGTCCTCCCTCCACCACCTCCACAGTTTAAATTCCATTTGGAATATTTTGGAGGACCAAGAACCAAGAAAAACAACATGATTTTCACCAGACGTGACATGGGGCTCCAACCCCAGCTCGCTGGCAGTCTCGGAGCCAAACGATAGAGACATATCCTGTGTACACCTCACTGTAATCCCCCTTGTTACAGGCGTTCAGTGCAAGCGATCCATGTCACCGTGCAGGCAGGCAGGCAGGCAGGCGGGCAAACAGCAAGGTGTGAAGCCTCCCGCACATGTCCCTTCCTGCACTGTAAAGGTACAGCAGGCATTCCAATTATGTTGGCCTTGTGGTGTGGGTTTGGAGTCTGTCACCACGGAAACTGAACGGCAGCGCTGGAGGCAGTCGAGGCATTGCTGACAGACTTATTGTAATATCGCAGTCCGTGTATCCGTGTCATTCAGTGAGGCTGCAATTAAACGGGCTGCTAATTCATCACGTCATGGACAGATGTCTACACTGACAGCCTGTGAGCAAACTCTGCCCATCGCCCCTGTGCCAATTAGGTATTAGGCTGCAGAGAAACGGAACATGTACACAGATAACATAGAAACAAGGATGCTCGCTGTTTTTTTTGTGTGCCAATTCTCTCTGTAAAACAGACGCAAAAAGCTGCAGTTAACTCAGTGGGTCAGTCTGCAGAAGGGTCTCAACCCGAAACATCACCTATTGCTTCTCTCCACAGATGTTGCCTGACCCGCTGAGTTACTCCAGCGTTTTGTGTCTATCTTCGGTTTAAACCAGCATCTGCAGTTCCTTGCTACATACCATATCTCCGTGTGTTGGAATTAGAATGGAATGGTGTTAGATTGTGATCTGGCTTGTACTTTGTACTTTAGTAATGATGGCTTTTGCTCTGGTGCGGCACGGTGGCGCAGCGGTAGAGTTGCTGCCTCACAGCGCCAGAGGCCCGGGTTCGATCCTGACTACGGGTGCTGTCTGTAGGGAGTTTGCACGTTCTCCCCGTGACCGCGTGGGCTTTCTCCTGGGTCCCCGGTTTCCTCCCACACTCCAAAGTCGTACAGATTTGTAGGTTAACTGTAATTTGTCCCTCGTGGGTGTGGGATGGTGTTAATGTACAGGGATCGCCGGTCCGTCTGGACTCGAAGTGCCCTGTTTCCGCGCTGTATCTCTAAACTAAACCGAAAATAACCAAATGGAACACAGGAGCCTGCAGATGCTGCAGTTAGAGGTGCCCAGGATGGGGCAGAACCATGGGCACCACACTCTAGTTGGCATGACCTGCCCACGCCAGGCTTCATCCACCAAGCAGGATGTACGTACCAGCCAGGTTTATCACCCAACGTGTTCAGAGGTTTATCTCAGACCTATCTCGCGTCCTTTTTGCAAGTGGCAAGTTCTTTTGAGGGCTAGCAGCCTCAGATCCCTTCACATGGGGATGAAAGGATATTTTCCAAGATCTTTATCTCCCTTGTAGTATTGACTTGGCTTTCAAATGAATCGGAATCTTGACCAGTTGGAGTTCACTGATTGAAGGACGGTCCCACCCGCTTGACCAGCCAATTACAGGCTGGGTCGCTCCCAGTGGCTTCCGACGGAGGTGGAGCAGCCTTCCCCAAACACCAGACTGTAGCCTGGACAGATGAAGGGCCCATCCCCCACTCACACCAACCCCCCACCATCACTGGTGGAGTTCCTTCTCCCCCCTGAGAGGAATAGATCGGGTAGAAGCACAGAGTCTCTTGCCCAGAGCCGGGGAAGAATCGAGGGCCAGAGGACGTGAAAGGGAAAAAGGGTGGCGGGTGTTTGGGACGAGCTGCTGGAGAAGGCAGTCGAGGCTGGGACTATCCCGACGTTTAAGAAACAGTTGGACAGGTACATGGATAGGTCAGGTTTCGAGGATAACAGCCAAATGCAGGCAGGTAGGAATAGTGTAGATGGGCCATGATGGTCGGAGTGGGCACGTTGGGCCAAAGGGCCTGTTTCCATCGCACCCTCTATAATCCTGACCCAGAGTTGATGTCCTCATTGTTTCGAATCTCCATTTACATTTCACCATTGCAAACACATTTCTGAACTTGTTTTACCACCTGTAATGATCTATGTATCAGAACCTCTTGTTCCCAGTAAAGCATTTCCACATCTGACCACAGGTCCCTCCTTATTCATCCTCAGAAACAGGTCATCTCTCATTTCTACATATTAAATGTAATCAGATCAGATAATACTATATATGAATACAAACTCCAGTGCAACAGGTAGAGCAAAGGGGAAGATACAGAGTGTAGAATATAGTTCTCAGCTTTGTAGCATGTCAGTTCCAGAGACAAAGTCCAGATTCAGATTCAGATTCAGATTCAGATTCAGATTCAATTTTAATTGTCATTGTCAGTGTACAGTACAGAGACAACGAAATGCATTTAGCATCTCCCTTGAAGAGCGACATAGCAAACGATTTGAATAAATAATAATAAGTGTCCGGGGGGGGGGGGGGTGGTGATTGGCAGTCACCGAGGTACGTTGTTGAGTAGAGTGACAGCCGCCGGAAAGAAGCTGTTCCTCGACCTGCTGGTTCGGCAACGGAGAGACCTGTAGCGCCTCCCGGATGGTAGGAGGGTAAACAGTCCATGGTTGGGGTGAGAGCAGTCCTTGGCGCTGCTGAGCGCCCTCCGCAGACAGCGCTTGCTTTGGACAGACTTAATGGAGGGGAGCGAGGAACCGGTGATGCGTTGGGCAATTTTCACCACCCAACGTCCTCAATGGGGAAGAGGTGAATCGGGCAGTACTCTAGCTTGTGGAAGGGCCGTTCAGAAGCCTGAGAGCAGAGGGGAGGAATCTGTTCTTGAGGGTGGTGGTGCGCGCTGTCAAGCTTCCGTACATTCTGCCAGACGGATTCTGGGGGGGGGGGGGGGGGGGGGGGTGGAATGACCAGGGTGGGGGGCACGTCGTTGATTACGTTGGCGGATTTTCCGAGGCAGCGTGAAGTGTAGATGGAGTCAATGGTGGGGAGTCTGGTCTGTGTGATGGACTGGGCTACATCTGCAACTCTGTACAATTTGTTGAGGGCCTGGGCAGGGCTGTTCCCAGACCAAGCAGTGACACAACCCGGTGGTGAAGCTGTCTGTGATGTATCTGGAGTAGCCCACACCGTATTGTGGGGTTGGCAACGCCATTTAAAAGCAACAAAAGTGACAAAGCTCTCCCGACTTTAATTATCGATCACGTCTGTGAGGAGATACTGACCACAGTTTGAACATTCCAAATAGTGACTGATCAGAGCTCGTACGTTTCAGAGCAGAATTAGGCCATTAGGTCCATCACCCCTATTCTGCCATTCAATCATCACCGATCTACCCTTCTCTCTCAACCCCAGTCTCCTGCCTTCTCCCCACAACCCCCGACACATGTACTCATCGAGAATCTATCAATCTCCACCGTACAAATATCCATTGGCTTGGCCTCCAATCAATTCCACAGATTCACCACCCTCTGACTAGAGAAATCCCTCCTCATCTCCTCGCTAAAGGTACAAAGGCACCTTGAAGCTATGTCCATTGGATTTTAATCGTTCCACCCTGAGAAAATGGTTCTGACTGTCTACCCTATCTACACCTCTTACCATTCTATTCTCTTCTACCAGGTCCCCTGTCCACCTCCAGAATGCCAGAGACAGCAATCCAAATGTGTCCAACATGTGACATGTGTTTGTCGGAGGGACATGGATTATGTGCCCTCTGACAAACTCTTAGGGAGTTAGATGTGGCCCTTGTGGCTAAGGGGATCGGGGATATGGAGAGAAGGCAGGTACGGGATACTGAGTTGGATGACTCCTGCACCTATTTTCTATGTTTCTATGTGCCAGCAGTTTTAAGAGTTGGTCTTGGCATCATGTTCAGCACAAATATTGTGGGCCGAATGGCCTTTACTTGTGCTATACTGTTCCATATTCCATTTTCAGGCTGTTATTGGACATTGAAAATAGTCAGAATTTATTAATTGAACCACAAGGAATTGCATAAAGCTGGAATCTTGCACAGAACACAAACCACTGGAATAACTCAGCAGGTCCGAATTCTGTGGAATTCTCTGCCTCAGAGGGCAGTGGAGGCAGGGTCTCTGGATGCTTTCAAGAGAGAGCTAGATAGGGCTCTTAAAGATAGCGGAGTCAGGGGATATGGGGAGAAGGCAGGAACGGGGTACTGATTGGGGATGATCAGCCATGATCACATTGAATGGCGGTGCTGGCTCGAAGGGCCGAATGGCCTACTCCTGCACCTATTGTCTATTGTCATATTGTCAGGCAGCAACTCAGGAGGTTATGGAAAGGTGACGTTTCAGGTCGGGACCCTCCTTCAGACATGGTGCATTCATTTATGATGGTCTTAAATTATTATTTTTCAAATAAACCCATTTTAAAACGTCAACTTTGCTTTGACTGCAGAAACGTACGATCCCGACTTTCCTCATTCCTGCTGGATCCCGAGGGTAACTCAGACAGACGAACTCCCTGAACACGGGATGGACATTATTCATGGAAACTCCTGATTTAATGAAACAGCTTGAAACAGAATCGCGCCAGTGAAGGACATGGGAACGGCAGTACATTGACGTTCACAGTGCCAGTGGGGCAGCTCTCTGTCACCCGTGCCAAATAAACCCTGCCAACAGATTGTTCAACCTCCAACACGACCGGATAGCCGTGGAGAAAAGAAGGACAGCGAGACTTCTATTAAACGCTATCAACCACATTTTTCCTTATCAGGCAGTATTAATTTGATTTGCCTTATTTCAGAATGCCAGTTTCATTCACAGTGTCTTGCCTGACCATGGGAACTGGCAGCAGCACCCAAGGTCCATGCTGTGTGCGGGAGGAACTGCAGATGCTGGTGCAGTGGGGAAGTCAAATCTTATTACTTTTGCTGTCAGTTTTCATACTTGTTCTCACCTTCACAAGGTCAATTCTAACTATTTCCTTCTCTCTTCAGGTCAGGGGACAAGCTAGCCATTAAATCCATTTAACTTTGACTCTCACAACCATCTTCCCACCTCCTATAAGGATTCAATTCCATTCTGCCAGTTAGACTGATTGTAAAATGCAGCATGGAAACAGGTCCCTCAGCTACCAGAGTCTACGCCAACTGTTAATCATCTGTTCACACTGGTTCTACATTATCCCAGTTACATACCCATTCCTTACACACAAGGGGCAACTCTGCATTGCACCACTGTGCTTTCATATCTGTCACACACGCTCGGATGTTAAAACTCTCCACTCAGTCTGAAATTAAGAATTAAAAAGAGAATTTTCCACGCTCTTTGAATAAACTATTCAACGACTATCTCTCCTCCACACTATCTTCATATCAGTTTCTCTGTGACAATTAGAATTCATTTTATTTCAATCATCCTTTCGAGTGGATCACAGTGGAGGCCAAGCCGCTGGATGGATTTAAGAGAGAGTTAGATAGGGGCTAGTGGAGTCAAGGGATATGGGGAGAAGGCAGGCACAGGTTATTGATTGGGGACCGTCAGCCATGATCACAATGAATGGCGGTGCTGGATCGAAGGGCCAAATGGCCTCGTCCTGCACCTATTTTCTATGTTTCTATGACATTGGTTTAAGGTGAGAGAGGAAAGATTTCTAGAAGCCAGGGGTAAACACACAGTGGGTTTGTGGAGGTGGTCACAGTGGGTGTGTGTGTGTTTAAAAGACATGTGTGCGTGTGTGTGAATTGTGAGAAAGGTGTGATGAGAGGGCCAAATGTGGGAAACTGCGATCGAATGTGAGAGTGTGCATATATTGTGAGTGTTCATGCGGATGTGTGTGTGTGTGACGTGGACATTGATCACATCTGTGTGTGGCCTCTGTCAGAGCTTTCAAGAAACCGTGGGTGATTTGTGTGTGTTTCTTGACCCACGGTAAGTGTGTGTGTGTGAGTGTGTGTGTGTGTGTGTGTGTGTGTGTGTGAATGTGAGTGTGCGTGTGTGTGTGTGTGATGTGTGTGTGTGTGTGTGTGTGTGTGTGTGTGTGTGTGTGTGTGAGTGTGTGTGTGTGTGTGTGTGTGTGTGTGTGAGTGTGTGTGTGTGTGTGTGTGTGTGTGTGTGTGTGTGTGTGTGTGTGTGTGTGTGTGTGTGTGTGTGTGTGTGTGTGTGTGTGTGTGTGTGTGTGTGTGTGTGTGTGTGTGTGTGTGTGTGTGTGTGTGTGTGTGTGTGTGTGTGTGTGTGTGTGTGTGTGTGTGTGTGTGTGTGTGTGTGTGTGTGTGTGTGTGTGTGTGTGAGTGCGGTGTGTGTGTGTGTGTGTGTGTGAGTGTGTGTGTGTGTGTGTGTGTGTGTGTGTGTGTGTGTGTGTGTGTGTGTGTGTGTGTGTGTGTGTGTGTGTGTGTGTGTGTGTGTGTGTGTGTGTGTGTGTGTGTGTGTGTGTGTGTGTATGTGTGTGTGTGTGTGTGTGTGTGTGTGTGTGTGTGTGTGTGTGTGTGTGTGTGTGTGTGTGTGTTCACTAACCTCCTCACTGTTGCTCAGCGTGGTGTTGAAGGGCTCGGTGTGCTGACTGATGATCCTGGAGTTTTTCTTGGCGGTGACGGGCCAGTGTAGCCCCAGCACGGTGGCGAGGATGGCCACGGTCCACGCTGTCATGGTCGGCGCGGCGGCGGGCGGGGGGCTCCACACAAACTCACGACCCAAAGCGCCGTCACACGAGGGGGGAGCAGAGGCATCGGGTGCCGACCCGACCCGCAGAATGGATCAGCTCAGCTCAGCGGCTCCCAGGCGACAAGGCAGCGCTGCATTGAAGGGAAATGCTGCCGTTTAATGGGGGCAGATACAGGTGGGGAGAGTGGGGGCAGAACTCCGCTCACTGTCTCTCCCCGATCACATCGCCGCCGCCCCTGTCCCACCGGCTCCACGATCCTCTCCTCTCTCCCTCTCTCCCTCTCCCCTCTCCTCTCTCCCCGCTCTCTCTCTCTCTCTATCTTTCTCTCCCTCCCCTTTCTATCTCTCCCCTCCCCTCCCCTCTCTCACTCCCCCTCTCCCTCTCTCCCTCCCACCACCTCCCGGGCGCGGTCTCTTTAATCTGCACTTTCCAATCCTGCTGGAAGGAGGAGGGGAGACAGGGGGCGGGTGAGTTTAAAGCAATAATCTGCCCAACATTCATCCGCTTTCCGATGGGAATGGGGCACCAGATTGGCATGGAGTTGTGTCAGAGGGTGATGGGGTCACGGTAGCTACTGACCTGAGACAGAGAGAGAGGGGGGAGAGGGAGAGGATGGGGGAGAGGGAGAGGATGGGGGAGAAAGAGAAGGGATGGGGGAGAGGGGGAATGAGAAAGGGCGATAAGGAGAGGGGGGAGGGAGTGAGAGGGGGAGAGAGAGAGGGGGGCGGAGGAGGGAGGAGGGAGAGAGGGGGGAGAGGGAGGGGGGAATGGGGAAAGAGAAGAGGGGGAGAGTGGAGAGGGGGGCGAGAGTGAGGTGGGAGAGGGGGGGGAGAGGTGAGGTGGGGGGGGTGAGAGAGAGGGGGGGAGAGAGAGGGGGGGGGGGGGGAGAGGGGGGGGGGGGGGGTGGGAGGGGGGGGGAGAGGGAAGGGGGGGGGGGGAGAGGGGGGGTGGGGGGGGGGGGGGGGGGGGGAGAGGGGGAGGGGGGGGGAGGGGGGGGGGAGGGGAGGGGGGGGGAGGGGGGGAGGGGGAGGGAGAGAGGGGGGGGGAGGGGGGGGGGGGAGAGAGGGGATAGGGGGAAAGGACAGAGGGGTAACAATTTCTCACATGGCTCCGATGTCCCTGTCTGCTGGTTGGAGAGAGATGAGCTGGCCCCAGTGTGTGTGTGTAGGTGGGTGGGTGGGTGCAGCGTTTGTGCTCGGGCCGCTGGCAGCAGCAGCAGCAGCAGCAGCGCCTCTACTCCCCACACTGATTCACTTTAACGAATGGTCGTGGGGACGAGGTGAAGGCTTCCTCTCCCAGCCACTCTCTCCCATCCACCACCGCCTTTCATCGCCTCTCCCGGGCAACTCTTCCCCTCCAGGAGCGTGGGATTTGCTTATCTCGCCTGATCATCAATGATACGCCTTATCATTCCTCGCTCTACCCAGCCCCGGAGATTATTATCAAGTTTACACAACTTTTTTAAAGACAGCAGACACACCAGAGAGTGAAAGATTTCATAAACTTGTCTTATTTTTACGCAAATTATGGTCATTAAACCGACTTTGAGATTAGATTTTTTTCCCTCGTCCGCCGGCTGCAGAATATAAAATAGCTAATATGTTTAAAAATGTACCTTGCATTTAAATTAATCCCAGTTAAATATGTTGCACAAAATGTAACAAAATCCTTCATAAAAATTGTCAACGTTTTAACAAATGTTTCACAATGTAACACGCAGCGTTACAAATAGCTCCACACATTTAGAACTATGAAGATTTTAAAATAATTTGGCTATTAAAATGGATTGATTTTAAGTTTTGATTATTAAAAATATTTAGTTATTAACATGAATCGGTTTTATATTTTGGTTATTAAAACGTTATTTTGTTATCAAAATTACTTTAAAAAATTCTGGTTATCACATTATTTGGTTGTTAACGTTTTAAAATTTTTTGTTATTAACAATTATTTTGCTGTGAACATTAATAGGTTTTAGATGTTGGTTATTACAAAGTAAATTGGTTTAAAAAAAACGTTATTACCGAAGTAATTTGGTTTTAAATTTAATTTATTTTGTAACATTATTTAGTTATTAAAAATATCAGGTTGTGTAAAATCATTTGGATTTAAAAAAATATTTGGTGAGATTAATTAAAATTTAATTTATTTTGTAACATTATTTAGTTATTAAAAATATCAGGTTGTGTAAAATCATTTGGATTTTAAAATTATTTGGTGAGATTTATTAGCAGTTGGATTGAGGCAGCAGGGAGCCTGGACAAGGTGGGGCCGAAATGTCACATGGACTGAGCTCTGGCAGGCATCAAGTTCCTGGTCCAGGCAGTGTATGATGTCCTGCCCAGCCCATCGAACCTCTTCATCTGGGGCAAAGCGGAATCTCCAGATTGCCCGCAATGCTCAGGCAAGGGGACGTTGGAACACATCCTGAGCTGTTGCCCAAAGGCTCTTGGGCAGGGCCGGTACACATGGCATCACGACCAGGTTCTCAAACCCATTGCAGAAGCCATCAGCATGGGAATCAGCCGCTGCAGACAAGAACGCCCCACCACCCAGATGATCACCTTCGTGAAGGTCGGAGTGCAGCTGCCAAGAACTGCAGCAGCTAGGAATCCGTCAGGAATCCTGGCGACTGCGCAGGACTGGCAGCTTTCCGTAGACCTGGTGAAACAGCTGAAGTTCCCACAGCACATTGCCACGACCACCCTGAGGCCAGATATTCTCCTGGTCTCAGAGGCGACCAAAAACATCGTCTTGTTGGAACTGACAGTGCCGTGGGAGGACCGTCTGGAGGAGGCCCACGAGAGGAAGATGGCCAAGTATGAAGAGCTGGTCATAGACTGCTGCAAGCAGGGCTGGAAGGCAAGGTGTATGCCCATTGAGGTTGGCTGCAGAGGTTTTGCAGGGCAATCGCTCTACAAAGCCTTGAATGCACTGGGCATCAACGGAGTGGCGAGGAGAAGGGCCATCAAGAACACCACAGAGGCAGCGGAGAAGACATCAAGATGGCTCTGGATCAGGAGAGGAGGTCCATGGGGAGGAGCAAATGCCACCTGAACACAAGTCGTGGTCTGATCAACCACGGCTGGGTCGCCTGGGTGAGGGTGTCTGATGTTGAAAGACCCGAAACACCCAATGACCCTAGGTTACATCACTGATGGTGTGTTCAGGAACATCTATCGATGTATTTGTATCAATTAAAATTTAATTTTTTTTTTTTTTAACATTATTTAGTTATTAAAAATATCAGGTTATGTAAAATCATTTGGATTTTAAAATTATTTGGTGAGATTTATTAAAATTATTTAAAAACCACAACTTGCTCTCGGTCATTTCTGCCTTGGTTCTACAGAGATTCATTCAGGTTCTTCACGGTGTTTGATAAACGTGGAACCTATTTAAAAGGCATCGATTTCATACTTAAAAGGCATTCTTTCATATTGCATTTTAATATAATCAAAATATGAAAAGCATGAGTTGGAACCTTTTATGAAAGGCCAAGTGCAGTGGAAGCTGAAGTATTTATAATATTGTGAAGTGTTGCAAAAACTGACACCGTGAAAGGGGAATTCAGCAAGCAACAGGAACTAGTCCCTTAACACACATGTGGAATTCCAGCCTAGTGTTGGCTACAGGAAATTGGGAGCAGCGGCAATGAGAACCCACGCGCGTGTGTGTGTGTGTGCGTGTGAGTGTGTGTGTGAAGCCACATGTGTCTGCTGCACGAAACCAGCTCTGTAGGGAATGCAAACTCAATTAGTGCTTGAAGCAAGCAAGTGTCATTGGCGAATTTAAAGATAGCGGAGTCAGGGGGATATGGGGAGAAGGCAGGAATTGTGGATGTTTTTAGAAGGAACTGCAGATGCTGGAACATCGAAGGTAGACAAAAGATGCTGGAGAAACTCAGCGGGTGCAGCAGCATCTCTGGAGCGAAGGAAATAGGCAACGTTTCGGGCCGAAACCCTTCTGGAGTTTCGGCCCGAAACGTTGCCTATTTCTTATAGTGGAGATTGTTCAACTCTTTGCATGGAGCGAAGGAAACGTTGCCTATTTCCTTCGCTCCATAGATGCTGCTGCACCCGCTGAGTTTCTCCAGCATTTTTGTCTACCTACTGATTGTGGATGATCAGCTGTGATCAACATTGAATGGCGGCACAGGCTCGAAGGGCCGGATGGCCTGCTCCTGCACCCATTGTCTATAAACCGGAGCTGTGACCTGGAGAAAACCCACCAGGTCACAGGGAGAACGTGCAAGCTCCACACAGACAGCACCCAAGGTCAGGATTGAACCGGGGACCGGGGTCTCTGGCGCGTGTGTGATCGCAGCTGTGCTTCCGTGTTAGTTTAAATGCATTAACTTGCAGCACCACTAACAGCAGGCTGGTAACGCAGGAACCCAGAACCTTTCCAAAATCAGTAGAGTTTAAACGGAACGCCTTTAAATTCTCGAGTGTCTTTGATTAGAATGGCCCTTCTCCCACTATCCCCGGGCAGGAAAAGATGAAATAAATTTGCAAGAATTATACTTTACAGAAGAGTCTGTTTTTATACACACCTAACGGCGTCCGTTTCAACAAAGCATAAATCAACACTCTTGAGTTTCACTGCCTGTAAAACCCAGCCATGAATTCTAGTGAGATTCGTAAAACGTCTTGTAAAAAATCTTTGATGATAGTTGGGGGAGGTGGTGGGGGCAGAATAAATATTTCCAAGTTCCTTCTCATGAAATAATTTTGCCACATTTCTAATTTCAGTTGAGTTTTTTTGTCACGTGTACCGAGGTACAGTGAAAAGCCGACCAAGATACTACATCTAAACTAGTCCCATTTGCCCCTAGCTCTCTCAACGATACCCGTACACATATCTTTTATATGCTGTTATATCATATCACCTGCATCAACTACCTCCTCAGGCAACACGTTCCATGTGCACCAATCTCTGGAGGAAACATTTGCCCCCCAGGTTCCTATTAAATCTCCCCCCCCCCCCCCCCCCTCCTTCTGGGTGGCACGGTGGCACAGTAGTAGAGTTGCTGCTTTACATCGCCAGAGAACCGAGTTCAATCCTGACTACGGGTGCTGTCTATACGGAGTTCGAACGTTTTCCCCAGAGAATGTATACTCTGGAATTTAGAAGGATGAGAGGGGTTCTTATTGAAACATATAAGATTATTAAGGGTTTGGACACGCTAGAGGCAGGAAACATGTACCCGATGTTGGGGGAGTCCAGAACCAGGGGCCACAGTTTAAGAATTTAAGTAGGCCCGTTTAAGTAGGCCATTTAGAACGGAGACGAGGAAACACAGAGAGTGGAGAGTCTGTGGAATTCACTGCCTCAGGGGGCGGTGGTGGCAGGTTCTCTGGATACTTTCAAGAGAGAGCTAGATAGGGCTCTTGAAGATAGCGGAGTCAGGGGATATGGGGAGAAGGCACTGATTGTGGATGATCGGCCATGATCACCCAACTCTGACCCCCACCCCTCCCCCTATCACTCGCCCTTTTCACTTCTCCGCCCATCTGTACATCAAACCCTCCTCACCCATGTATAGGAAGGAACTGCAGATGCTGGTTCACAACAAAGATAAACACAAAATGCTGGAGTAACTCAGCAGGACATTGCAGCATCTCTGGAGAGAAGGAATGGGTGATGTTTCAGGTGATCTGAAGAAAGGTCTTGACCCAAAACATCACCTATTTCTCCTCACCTGTATCCACCTATCACTTGCCCAGCTTTACCCGGCCCCCACCTTTCCATTCAGGCTTTTCTCCCCCCCCCCCCCCCCCCCCCCCCCATCCATTCCCACCACAGATGCTGCCCGACCCGCTGAGTTCCTCCCACACCTTGTGTTTTCCTAAGTGTGTTTATATAAAGGCGCGAGTCTAAGAATGATCCCACTGATTTAATGCCTGGTTTAATGAGGGTTTTATTAAAATAACACTCGCTTGTTTTCCCACCCAAGATGATGAGCTGGGGAACTATGTTGCCACCCAAGCATGTAGAGTCTATCCTAACATAATTAATGCATTTTTTTTTTTGCTGAAAAGTATTTAAATGCCAGGAATGATTGAGTGCAGGTTATTTTTTAAGAATATCCTGGATCGAGGGTTTAAAGAAGAGATTAAAATGAATCCAGCACAGATTGCTAATACTTTGTTACATAAGTACAATGGCAATCTGAAGGACATCTCTAATCTTAACATTTGATTTCCATTGCATAAGATGCTAAACATAGAACTAGTGTGTGCGATGTACATTCAATTGTGCACTTGCACACTCACTTGTACGTACATTCAATGTTGTTTGTGGAAAAGCACAAAGTGCTGGAAGAACCCAGTGGGTCAGGCAGCATCTGTGGAGGGAAAGGACAGGACAGGTGATGTTTCAGGTTGGGACCCTTCTTCAGAGATTGTAGGGGGGAGTTGGAAAAGATGGGGGTGGGGGGGAGGAGGATAAAACCTGGCAAGTGATAGATAAAGGAGGGGGGGGGGTGGGGTGCAAGAGGGAACTGCATGTGCTGGTTTAAACCGAAGATAGACACAAAATGCTGGAGTAACTCAGCGGGACGGGCAGCATCTGAAGAGGGGTCTCGGCCCGAAACGTCACCCATTCCCTCTCTCCAGAGACGCTGCCTGTCCCGCTGAGTTACTCTGGCATTTTGTGTCCCTCATTTGTGTAGCATACCCAAGATATGCAGAGAGTCACAGAGGGCTCCATTTTACACGCTAAGTTGCATTGTGTGTGGCACAAACTAAAGGTGGAGAGGAGACAAAAGAGATCAGGAGGGAGGAGGTGAGATGTGAGGCTGAAGGGAGGGATATCGGTGGAATGAGATGGAGAGGGAGGAGAGAGAGGGGAGATAATAGGGAATAGGGGGTTGGAGATGAGTGTAGGGAGGAGGGGAAGGGAGCAGGGTGAGTGGGTTGGGTTAGAATTGATGGGAGGGATGTGTGGGGCATGTTGGGGTTGGTTGGGGCCATGACTTGAAACTGGAGAGTTCAGTGTTCACCCTGTGCAGTTTAAACGGGTATCCTATACACTTGGTTTAATTCACAATAGACAATAGACAATAGGTGCAATAGTAGGCTATTCGGCCCTTCGAGCCAGCACTGCCATTCAATATGATCATGGCTGATCATCCCCAATCAGTACCCCGTTCCTGCCTTCTCCCCATATCCCCTGACTCCGCTATTTTTAAGAGCCATATCTAGCTCTCTCTTGAAAGCATCCAGAGAGCCGGCCTCCACTGCCGTCTGAGGCAGAGAATTCCACAGACTCACCACTCTCTGTGACAAAAAGTGTTTCCTCGTCTCCGTTCTAAATGGCTTAATCCTTTATTCTTAAACTGTGTGGCCCCTGGTTCTGGACTCCCCCAACACCAGGAACATGTTTCCTGCCTCTAGCGTGTCCAAGCCCTTAACAATTTTATATGTTTCAATGAGATCCCCTTCTCATCCTTCTAAACGCCAGAGTGTACAAGCCCAGCTGCTCCATTCTCTCAGCATACGACAGTCCCGCCATCCCGGGAATTAACCTTGTAAACCTACGCTGCACTCCCTCAATAGCAAGACTCCCACATCTCGAAGACGTTGCAGGCTTTAGGTCGATTGGCCCTGTGTAAATTGTCTCTGAAGTGCAGGGAGTGGGATAACATGGAACCAGTGTGGACGGGTGATCGATCGATGGTCAACACAGACCCTGTTGGGCTGAAGGGCCTGTTTCCCAGCTGGATCTTTCAATCCATTCTAAAGCTGGAGGGCTTGTGTTCTGGGGTCAGGCGTGGAGAAGGTGTGAGGGGCGGGGGGGGAGGGGGGGGGCTGGGGGGGGGGGGGGAGAAAGAGGAGGGTGTTGGGCTGAGGAGGTGATACCCGGTGTAGAGGGGCCGCCGACAACCAAGGGTGATCCAACTCACGGTGAGGGAGATATGAGTGCTTTTTGTAACTTTTGTGCCGGCACTTTTGTGCGATTTGTATGCAGATACATAGAGTTTCACAGCATCTGGAAGATAGGACGCAAAAAGCTGGAGTAACTCAGCGGGACAGGCAGCATCTCTGCAGAGAAGGCACAGTCTGAGTTTGAGTATTGGGTCTCGACCCAAAACATCTCTCCAGAGATGCTACCTGTCCCGCTGAGTTAATCCAGCATTTTGTGCCTATCTTGGGTTTAAACCAGCATCTGCAGTTCCTTCCTTACACATTTTGCTGCACTAGGTGCGTGGCAGTAAAATATCACCACCATCATCATCAAAGATAAAGATTGAATTAAACACAGACAGACACCAGCAAATATATCTATTTTCGATATTCTAGTACAGACACAAGGTAGAATGGGGAATTTTTAAACAAACACTGCCATCTACTGGCTAAAGAACATATAGGTGTACAGGCCACACACTCCATCATGCAGATCTCTAAATTACTACATTCAGATCCAGATTCAACTTTAATTGTCATTGTCAGTGTACAGTGCAGAGACAACGAAATGCAGTTAGCATCTCCCTGGAAGAACGACATAGAATATGATTACATGGTTGGTAAGAGGGAAATGTCACCCATTCCTTCTCTCCAGAGATGCTGCCTGTCCCGCTGAGTTACTCCAGCTTTTTGCATCTATCTTCTATACAAATGAATTTATTCGTTTCTGTTTAACCAGATCTTGAAATTCAAGAAAATATGGGGAAAACCATGACAGGATAGACACAAGGAATTGCAGGTGCTCGTTTACAACAACAAGAAAAATAAATAAAGTGCTGGAGTAACTCAGTGGGTCGGGCAACATCTCTGGAGGTCGTAGATAGTTAGTGTTCACGGGCAGGACTGTTCTTCAGACTCTTTGGAGTAACATAGAAACATAGAAAATAGGTGCAGGAGGAGGCCATTTGGCCCTTCGAGCCAGCACCGCCATTCATTGTGATCATGGCTGATCGTCCCCAATCAGTACCCCGTGCCAGCCTTCTCCCCATATCCCTTGATTCCAATAGCCCCTAGAGCTCTATCTAACTCTCTCTTAAATCCATTCGGTGATTTGGCCTCCACTGCCCTCTGTGGCAGGGAATTCCAAAAAATTCACAACTCACTGCGTGAAAACGTTTTTTCTCACCTCAGTCTTAAATGGCCTCCCCTTTATTCTAAGACTGCGGCCCCTGGTTCTGGTTCAAGCCCAGCCGCTCCATTCTCTCAGCATACGACAGTCCCGCCATCCCGGGAATTAAACCTACGCTGCACTCCCTCACTAGCAAGAGGTCTCAGTGTACTACTGCGATACACTTGTATTGTATCTGAGACGCTGGCCCAAGATGGATCTGAGTGCTGATGTATAAGCGATATGTAGCAATATTTGTAATAAACCATAAACAAAAATGAATTTGACTTTACACCACAGTACATGTGACATTACAGTAGAGTTTCAAAGTACATGCAGCTCCCAGGACATTCCGAGCAGCTAAACAAGGGGATCCTCCGGTGTGGAGCCATGTCAGGGTGCTAATGGAGATTCTGGATCAAATCGAAGGTAGACAAAAATGCCGGGGAAACTCAGCGGGTGGGGCAGCTTCTATGGAGCGAAGGAATGGGTGACGTTTCAGGTCGAGACTCTTGAAGGAATGGGTGACGTTTCAGGTCGAGACTCTTGAAGGAATGTGCGACGTTTTGGGTCGAGACCCTTCGGGTCTCGACCCGAAACGTCACCCATTCCTTCGCTCCATAGATGCTGCCTCACCCGCTGAGTTCCTCCAGCATTTTTGTCCACCTTTGACATTCCCATCACGTCTGCTTCTGAACAAGGATTCAATGGTCTATAGTTAAAACATACGGTTAAAGTAAGGTGTACACGGCAGTTTATATCAAGTGTTTTAGTTCACAAATGTTTGAAATTATATCACAAAGTCACACATTTAAACCGATGGAAAAACATGTTCTATTTCCCCCGATTGTGTTCGGTTGAGTTTATGGTCATGTGTGCCGAGGTTGCAACGAAAAGCATTTTAGACACAAAAAGCTGGAGTAACTCAGCGGGACAGGCAGAAAAATGGATGGGTGACGTTTTGGGTCGAGGCCCTTCTTCAGACTGAGGGTCGGGGAGGGGGGGGGGGGGAATTAGAGATATTGAAGGTTAAGGTGTGAAAATGACAGATCGAAAAAAGAAGGTGCTGAACAAGGAAATGTAGAATGGAACTCTTTGAATCACTTCCCTCTGGAAGACGACTCCGGATTGTCAAAGCTGCCACAGCCAGACATAAAAACAGTTTTTATCCACGAGTAGTTGCTCTACTCAACAGCCAAAATTCTGTAGCCTCCCTTTGATCTGGTATTTTGTTAGTTCGCATGCTTGATCAATGGTGTTTTATCATTAATGTTTTATTATTATTATTAATGCTTAGTGTTTTCTGAGTCATTCGTAACTGTCACTGTATGTCATGTTGTTACTTGTGGGCGGAGCATCAAGGCAAATTCCTTGTATGTGAATACTTGGCCAATTAACTTACTTACTTACTTACTTATTGGCTGAGGGGAAGGTGACAACGAGGCATACAAACAGTAAAATTAATCAGTGAAACTAGTCGGAGGACTAGGCATCTGCAGTCCCTCCCGACACGTTGGAATAACAATGAATACGTTTATCGGCCAACTATTCACATACAAGGAATTTACCTTGGTGCTCCACTCGCAAGTGACATGACATACAGCGACAATTAAGAACGTCACATAAAACATTAAACATTAATAATAAAACATTATCGATTAAACATGAGAATTAAATAAAATACCAGAGCAATGATAATGAAAAAGACTGATACTGTAGAAAAGGAATGGATGATGTTTCAGGAAGGGAAGACTCTTCTGAAGAAGGGTCTCGACCTGAAAAGTTACCTATTCCTTATTTCCCCCAGAGATAAGTTTTTCTGACCCGCTGAGTTACCCCAACTTGTTGTGTCTATCTCCAGTTAAAACCAGTGTCTGCAGTTCCTTCCCACACAAGTTTGACACTGTGTCTCGAGTTGGCGGCTGTTCATTCTGTAAATAAGGTGACTATACTTTTCCCAAAGTGCCTGTTGTTCTACAACTGTGCTGAAATCTCTCAGAACCTCGGCCTGCGGCTGATTCGGAGGATATTGTACGTGTTCAGACCCGGAGCGTCGAATCCAGTGGACAGGCCTTCACTGTCGAAGGGGAAAAAGTTAAACAGTTGCCCATCTTGAGCTTCCAGTGACACAGAGGCAGCGTTGAACTTCAGGACACAGGGGTATTCTTTCTCAAATACAATCTGAAAGACCCTCTCCTGTAGATAGCACAGCTTGATAGTCCTATACATCTCGGGTATCAGAGTCTCGATGTGCGGGCCAAACTGTTGCATGACCAACACTCCACTCTTTTCTTTCGTTATTTGGTAGAAGGTCAAGTTGGAGAAGGTGTAGTAACCGAGGTAGGGCAGGGAGGATGGGGGTGGATGTAGTAACCTGTGGCCCTGTCGGAAGGCAGACTCCATGGCTGGGATGAGGTGATTGTAAACGGCTGTGGTCAGGTCCACCTCCCGGGGGCGAGACCCCGCCATTAAGACGACAAAGCCCACCTTGAGGTGAGGGACGAGGGAGAAGGTGGCTGAGTAGCCGTCCAGGTCACCGTCCTTCTTCATCACGTCGTAGCCCATCTGCTCCGTGATCTCCCACGGGGTCCCCGTCTTGCTGGCGAAGTAATCCTCGGAGCAGCGGAGCAGCGGGGTCAGCATCACCTTCAGGGTCTCGGGCTGCAGGATGTCCTTGTTGCGGGCGGCCCCCAGCAGCACCATGCACAGCTTGGCCAGGTCGGCGGCGGTGGAGTACATCTGGCCCGAGGGCCGGTACCAGCCCAGGTCGTAGAGTTGAGCCGGTTTACCGCTGCTGTAGACGCCGACCGACAGCCGGGCACGCACCGATGCGGTGAACTCAAACCCCGTCTGCTCCATGCCTATCTTGGCCAAGATATTCTCCGTCACCCACTGCTGGAAGTCTAACCCGGCCACAGTGTTGGCCAGTACATGGGCCAGCAGGGAGAAGGCCAGATTACTGTAATGGCATCTAAAGGATACAGAGCTGAATCAATAGACAATAGACAATAGGTGCAGGAGTAGGCCATTCGGCCCTTCCAGCCAGCACCAATTTGTAATTGTAATTGTAATTGTAAATCTTTATTGTCATTTCCTGAGTATTCGCATACTCAGAGGAAACAAAAAAAAGTTTCTCAACCAGTGTCCATTCAGTTTTCGTTACAAAATAAATAGCAATTAAAATTAAAAATACATGTCATGAACAATTTAACCCTCAAGCATTGACAAGCATTACACCACCTCTTTGCCTCATAAGTGATAGAAGCAGAATTAGTCCATTTGGCCCATTGAGTCTACTATAGGCAATAGGCGCAGGAGTAGAGGCCATTCGGCCCTCCCAGCCAGCACCATCATTCAATGTGATCATGGCTGATCATGCCCAATCAGTACCCCGTTCCTGCCTTCTCCCCATATCCCCTGACTCCGCTATCTTTAAGAGCCCTATCTAGCTCTCTCTTGAAAGCATCCAGAGAACCGGCCTCCACCGCCCTGTGAGGCAGAGAATTCCACAGACTCACCACTCTCTGTGAGAAAAAGTGTTTCCTCGTCTCTGCTCTAAATGGCTTACTCCTTATTCTTAAACTGTGTGGCCCCTGGTTCTGGATTCCCCCAACATCGGGAACATGTTTCCTGCCTCTAGCGTGTCCAAGCCCTTAACAATCTTATACGTTTCAATGAGATCCCCTCTCATCCTTCTAAACTCCAGGGTGTACAAGCCCAGCTGCTCCATTCTCTCGGCATACGACAGTCCCGCCATCCTGGGAATTAGCCTTGTACCCTGTAACCATGTACTCTGCCAGCCAATCATGGCTGATCTATCTTTCCCAATCAATCCCATTCTCCTGCCTTCCCCCCATCGCCCTGATACTTTAGAACCAGCCCCCTCAGGCCCACCCACCAACGACCCCCCTATACTAACACACACTAGGGGCAATATAGAATATTGCAGAAACCAATTAACCTACAAACCTGCACGTCCTTTGGATGTGGGAAGAAACCGCAGCGTCTGGAGAAAACCCACATGGTCTCAGGGAGGACGTGCAAACTCTGTACAGACAGCGCCCGTAGTCAGGATCGAACCCGCTTCGCTGGCGCTGTGAGGCAGCAACTCGACTGCTGTAGTTTCTCCAGATGCTTTGATTTCCGCCCACAACCTAAAGACCTACAGGCTTGTGGGTCAATTGGCTTTGGTAAAATTTTAGACTGTCCCTAGTGTGTAGGTTAGTGCTAGTGAGCGTACGGGCACAGACTTGGTGGGCCAAAGGGCCTGTTTACGCACTGTATCTCCAAAGTCTAAAGTTTAGTCTCTCCATATTGTCATAAATCCTCCCCCCCCCCCCCCCCCCCCCCCGATTCCACCACTCACCTTGAGTGCCGAGCTCACCTTGTGCCGGGGTCTGCAATGAGTAAATCATCCTGGAGGAGTTTCAGGGCCATGTCCGTGCTTCCGTCCCACAGCAGACTTGTCGACCGCAGTCGTCTGGGTAAACCTACGGATCAGTTCAAACAACTCTTCAATAGTCTCTGCCACTTGCAACAGTCAGACACAGGTTGGGAACAAGAAGAAGGGTTTCGGCCCGAAACGTTGCCTATTTCCTTCGCTCCATAGATGCTGCTGCACCCGCTGAGTTTCTCCAGCTTTTTTGTGTAACCACAGATTGGGAACACCTCAACACCTCAAAGATTACTCGGGTAGGGTGATAGTGGAGGCGTGTGGTGCCATTGCCAGCATTGAACTTTTCTTCACCTTCCATCACATAGACTCCTCCACATTCCTCACTGTGGTGGATGTTGATGTTAAAATGTGTTTTGTGTGTTCTGTTGCTTTTGAATTGTACGGCTGACTTGGCAAATTAAATTCCTCCTGTGTTACAAAACATACTTGGCTAATAAAGTATTATTGTGATTGTGACTGCTTGCCTGGGGCATTGAATAAGTCAGGAAGTCAAGATGCAGCTCTGTAGGACTATAGGTCAGGCTGCATTTGGAGTCCTGCTTGCAGTTGTGGTCCAACCCATTTCAGGGAGGTTGTGGAGACTGTGGACAGGTTGCAGAGGAGGTTTACCAGAACACTTCCATGGAGAGACCGATGAAGACAAGTATACAATGCCACTTTCAGGGGGCTATGGAGTTGGAACGTTATGCAATGCAGCTTTTGTTCTGGGCAATGACAAATTAACATTCTAAAATTATTGTGTAGGAAGGAACTGCAGTTGCTGGTTTACACTGAAGATATTCGCAAAATGCTGTAAAAAAATATTACCAGGACAATATTTATTTAATGCATGGAGTAATACAGTGTGGAAACAGGCCCTTCGGCCCAACTCACCCACACCAGCCAACAATGTCCCATCTACCCTAGTCCCACTTGCCTGCGCTTGGTCCATAACCCGCCAAACCAGTCCTATCCATGTACCTGTCCAACTGTTTCTTAAACGATGGGATAGTCCCAGCCTCAACTACCTCCTCTGGCAGCTTGTTCCATACACCCACCACCCTTTATGTGAAAAGTTACCCCTCGGATTCCTATTAAATCTTTTCCCCTTCACCTTGAACCTATGTCCTCTGGTCCTCGATTCCCCTACTCTGGGTAAAAGACTCTGTGCATCTACCCGATCTATTCCTCTCATCATTTTGTATAACTCTATAAGATCTCCCCTCAACCTTTATGCTCTGTGGAATAGAGACCCAGCCTACTCAACCTCACACACTCTAGTCCTGCCAACATCCTCATAAATCTTTTCTGAACCCTTTCAAGCTCGACAATATCTTTCCTATAACATGGTGCCCAGAACTGAATACAATATTCTGAATGCAGTCTCACCAACGTCTTATACAACTGCAACATGACCTCCCAACTTCTATACTCAATACTCTGACTGATGAAGGGCAAAGTGCCAAAGTGTTTTGTTTGGATCGGTTTCTGTCTCACCTGATAGTTGACTCGCCATTCTTTTCAATGTCACGGACGCTGTTTTGGTAGCAGCCCCCCTTCTCTCTAGAAACACCAGCCCTTCTGCTTCGGATTTCTGTTCCGAGCTGCCCAGTGGGTTTTTAACAGTGAAGTTTTCCAAGTATTTTGTGAGTGGGTCGTCCAAAGATGCAACTTTCCCTTGCTCCCATAGTTTATACAGCATGATCGTCGGGAATATCTTGGAAATGCTTGCAATCCTGAAAAAAAAAAAAAATTAGATTAGGATTACCACAAAACTCAGTTTGGTGGGCTAAGGGGCTGTCCCACTTGGGTGACCTAATCCGCCAGTTCTGGCGAGTTTGCCCTCGACTCGTACTCGCAGCATGGTCCACACGAGGTGGTAGGAGGTCTTCATCACTCTCCTTCATGCTCGAGAGTGGTCTTCGTGTACTCGAGGCCTCACTTAGGTCGCAGAGTTTTTTTTCAATATGTTAAAAAATGCCCGCGAGTAAAAAAAGGTCAGCAAGGAAAAAACTGATACTTTTTTTACTCGTAGGTTTAGTCGTAGTAGGTCGCCATGTTAGTCGTAGGTAATCGAGGGTAGTCATAGATAGTCGTCATCATAGTCGAAGGGAGGTCGAAGGAGGTCGTCTCCACTCTCCACTATTCGGTGTCCAATTTACCCGAAGTTAGTCGTAGCTAGTTGAAGCTAGTCTTCAACATAGTCGAAGGAGGTCTTCAACATGTCATTTTTTCCAAACTCTTCTAAACTTGCCAATTAGGTCGCCCAAGTGGGACAGCCCCTTAAAGGTTAGGGTTAGAATTTAAAATTTGCCAGTGCAAAACAATTATTCTATTTGGAATCCGGGAAGAGTCGATGCGGGAATGTAGAGCAAAACACAGAGTGTTGGAGTAACTCAGTGGGTCCGTGTCTGTGGAGGGAATACAGACAATTATTTGGGTTGTGTTCCTTCTACAGAAATGATCCTATTCACACATTTTCTGTATGTGCAGGTCCTATGAATGTTTAGCCTGTTTCCACACCGTGTCCATAAACTAAATTCCATTACTGTAATTTCACTCTCTATAATCTGTGAGCGATGTCACATGAAAACCTTTCATTTTTCTACCCCTGCCACGTTTTGTGCTCGCACTGCGCCCGTGACCTCATTCCCTCTCGACAGTTTGGGGTGGCCCGGCGCTGGAGACCCGGGTTCAATCCTGACTACGGGTGCCGTCTGCATGGAGTTTGCACGTTCTCCCCGTGACCTGCGTGGGTTTTCGCTGGAAGCTCCGGTTTCCTCCAACACTCCAAAGACGTGCAGATTTG
This sequence comes from Leucoraja erinaceus, assembly GCF_028641065.1. Lineage (NCBI taxonomy): Eukaryota > Metazoa > Chordata > Chondrichthyes > Rajiformes > Rajidae > Leucoraja > Leucoraja erinaceus. Next base: position 4,749,917 of record NC_073406.1, on the reverse strand, counting down.
TCGGTCAATTGGCTTGGCATAATTGTAAATTGTCCCTAGTGTGTGTAGGACAGGGCTAGTATGCGGGGATCGCTGGTCGGCACGGACGCGGTGGGCCAAAGGGCCAGTTTCCGCGCTGTATCATAATACTAAGCTGCCTTTTCTTGTGTGCGTTGACTCATGACAACGAGCATGTTATTATTCCCATAATTAAAGCCATTTGCAGTGTTGTCATGTGACATCTATTACACTAAATGGTGAATCATTCTGTTTATTGTTGGCAGGCGAAGATTCCGCAATTAATCAAATGTTACAACCATCAGCAAAAGTTTTTATCAAGTCTAACTTGCATGAATGGTGGCTCAGTGGCGCAAGCAGGTAGTGCTGCTGCCTCACAGCGGCAGAGATCCAGGTTTGATCCTGACCTCATGTGCTGCCGGTGTGGAGTTTCCACGTCCTCCCCGTGACCGCATTAGATTCCGCCGGTTTCCTCCCACATCTCAAAGACGTGCGGGTTTGTAGGTCAATCTGGCTGTAAATTACCACCTTGTGTGTAGGGAATGGTTGCGAAAGTGGGATAAACATCGAACAATGTGAACGGGTGATCGATGGGCGGCATGGACTCGGTGGGCTGAAGGGCCTGTTTCCATGCTGCTTCTCTCACAATCACAGGCTGGTTGTGATACAGAAGAAGAAGACCATCGATGAAGAGGATGGCAATTCCATCATTCTACACAATGCTAAAGAAAGCAAAGGCTCAAGTTGATTATTGTCACGTGTACTGGGATACCGTGAAAAGCTTTGCTCTGCACACTAACCACGCATATAAAATAATACCATACATAAATACAATCAGGTCAAACTCAAGTACGATAGGTAAAGCAAAGGGGAAGATACAGAGTGCTGAATATCGTTTTTAAGAAGGAACTGCAGATGCTGGAAAATCGAAGGTAGACAAAAGTGCTGGAGAAACTCAGCGGGTGAGGCAACATCTATGGAGCGAAGGTACGTTGCCTATTTCCTTCGTTCCATAGATGCTGCCGCACCCGCTGAGTTTCTCCAGCACTTTTGGCTCCAACAGAATATAGTTCTCAGCTTTGTAGCGCACCAGTTCCAGCGACAAAGTCCAATGTCCACAATGGGGTAGAGGTGAATCAGACAGTGTCCTGGCTTATGGTGGGATCTCAATGGATCCACTTCAGCCAAACCTCTTGTAGTTTATGCAGTAACACATCTCACGTGGATATTTCACATGTTAAGTAAAGATGGGGAGTGGTTTAAGGAAACAATGTGGAATTAATATTGGGATTAATTATTGGAGAAAGCAAGACTGGTCCACAGTGTGGGAAAGCAGGCTTTGGGAAGTTACCTGTAGGCAGTATATTCGTTTGGTGGATGTGAATAATCATCGGAGATATTTCTTTTTCCAAAATTCCCAGTCCACAGCACGGTGTCATTGTAGACGACAATTGCGGAAATCGACGGCAGGCTCATTGGATGGATTTGGTGGCGTAAAAGGAATTCGATCTGTTTGACGACAAGAAACATTCAGCCAACTTTGTCAAGAAGATTCAAATCCGTAGAGAAACATTACTCATTTTCCCAAATAACTCCTGAGTGGATGAGTGGATTTTATCTTCAAAGACTGAGCATGTAGGTACTGGTCGCACCAAGTCCATAGAGAGACACACAAATGCCGGAGTAATTCAGAGAAGGAGTAGGTGACGTTTTGGGTTGAGACCCTTCCTTTATACTGGGGGGGGGGCAGAGACCAGGGGGTTCCATCCTGACCTCGGGTGTTGTCTGTGTGGAGTTCGCAAGTTCTCCCTGTGACTGTTTTCCCTCCCACAACCCAAAGATGTGGGGGTTCGTAGGTTAATTGGCCTCTGTAAAATTTCCCAGAGCGTTTTAGTTTTTAGTTTTGCTTTTGGAGACACGGAGTGGAAACAGGCCCTTCGGCCCACCGAGGCCATGCTGACCAATGGTCACTCTATCCTACACAACAGGAACAATTTACACAATCCAATGCATGTCCTTGGAAAGTGGGAGGAAGAAAGTTGAAGCTGTCGGATCAGCGACAGAAATGGTAGACGGGGTTTTAATCTGAGCACATGTGAGGTGTTGCATTTTGGGGGGGGGGGGGGGGGGGGGGGCAAATGCAAGGGGAAACGATACAACAGTGGCATGACCCTTAACAACATTAATAGGGGGGGGGGGGGGGGGGGGGGGGGAGAGAGGGAGAGAGGGGGAGAGAGAGAGAGGGGGTGAGAGTGAGGGAGAGAGAGGGGGAGAGAGAGGGGAGGAGAGGGGGAGAGAGAGGTGAGAGAGAGGGGGGAGAGAGGGGGAGAGGGGGGGGAGAGGGGGGGGGGGGGGGAGAGGGGGGGAGGGGGAGGGGAGAGGGGGAGGGAGAGACTAAGTTGTCAGGATTTACACTGAACAACAGCAATAAACACTAGCAGCTTTGACTCCGTTACTAGTGATAAATCCCAGCCAGTTTACTTACAAACCTTTTGCAAAGCTTCTGTCAGAATGGGAATGGGATGCACCAAGTGGACAGGTTTGGGATGTCTGGGACACATTTGGACTGGCTTCACCTCATTAGATGAAATATCTTTACCTGAAATAGAGAGGAAAAAAAAAAAACAGCATGGAGATTTAACTTCCAGACAATATGCATTAGGTTTTAAATTCCTAGAAAACATGATCTTTACTGACTGGCGTAGATAGTTCTTCCTTCCATTCAGTGCGCGATGCAGGGTGAGAGTGTTGTTAATAATTTGTGATTGATATACGTTTACCGAGATACAGTGGGAAGCTTTTCTTTGTGTGCTATCCAAGTCAAGTCTAATGGGATAAAACTGTACAGGGAAAGGTAGAGAGTGCGGAATATAGTTCTCAGCATTGTAGTGTCGCAGTTTCAGAGACAAAGTCCAAAGTCCGCAATGGGGTAAATTGGAAGGTACACCCCAGCTTATGGGAAGACTGTTCAGACATCTGATAACTTTTGTATCGACTGCCTGGCGGGAGCGGGGAGAAGAGGGAATGTCCGGGGTGCGAAAAGGTCCATGATAATGTTAGCGGGTTTCCTGCGGCAGCCTCAAGTGTAGGTGGAGTCAATGGTGGGTAGTGAGGACTGGGCTACACGCACTACTCCGCCATTTCTTGCAGTTTTGGGCAGAGCTGTTGGCAAAGTTGGTGGGATGAGAAACTAGCTGGTGAGCGGCAACGCTTCACTGGAAACTAGCAGCCCATTCAACACGGAACAGCACTAAACGGTTATACTAAACTTCACCCCCAAGTACAATACGTGACAGAACGGTGGTGCAGTGGTAGAGATGCTGCCTTACAGCACCAGAGACCCAGGTTCGATCCCGACTATGGGTACTGTCTGTACGGAGTTTATACGTTCTCCCCGTGACCGCGTGGGTTTTCTCCGGGTGCTCCGGTTCCCACTCTAAAGACGTACTCGTTTGTAGATCAATTGGCTTTGGTAAAAACTGTAAACTGTCTCTAATGTGTAGGATAGCACGAGTGTATGGGGATCGTTGGTCGGCATGGACTCGGTGGGCTGAAGGGCCTGTTTCCACGCTGTATCTCTAAACTAAACTAAAAAAGAGTTGCCAGACCTCCGCTCACTTACTAGTGGCTTGCTTCGGCAGTTGGTATTGCCACACAAAGCAGCAGGTCATGGCGATGGACACAATTATAAAGAACATCATTCCCAGATGAGGCCACTTCAAATCCATCACAAAACTTCTCTTCACACCTTTGCCATCAGAGCGCTGCTGAATAGAAAAACACAGGGTTGGTTTATTATCGTGGGGGTGGGAGATTGCAACCTTCATGTGGTCCGCCCTGTTTCGACAAATGCAATCAATCAAATAAGATCAAATAGAACAAGTTGTTCTACAACTTTAGGCTGTGCTCGCCATACGCAAGAAGTTTATATTGTGTCTCAGGTAAAGCGAAAGTTTTGTTTTGCATGCTATCCGAACAGAGACAAGAGACAATAGACAATAGACAATAGGTGCAGGAGTAGGCCATTTGGCCCTTCTAGCCAGCACCGCTGTTTTTCTGAGACAGCGTGAAGTGTAGATGGAGCCGAGGGTGGGGCGTCTGGTCTGTGTGATGGGCATCTACAACTCTCTGCAACTTCTTGTGGTCTTGGGTGAACTGTTCCCAAACCGATCTGCGATGCAACCCAACAATAAGCCAGTAACGGTAAACCTGTAGCAGTTTGTAAAAGACTCATTGGTGACAGAGTCACAGAGTTGCAACAGCATGAAACCATCCCTTCTGCCCAACTTGCCCACGCCGACCAACATGTCCCATCTACACTAGTCCCACCTGCCTGCATTTGGCCCATACCTCTCTAAACCTGTCCTATCCATGTATTCTGTCCAAATGTTTCTTAAACATTGCAATAGCCCCTGCCTCAATTCCCTCCTCTGGCAAATGTGTCTCCCCTGTCCCCTCCATGTTTTGATAGCGATTTCCGTGCCTACTCGCCGATGTAACGTAAGGGTTCGGATATACTGCCATGCTCCAAACAATGTTACACTTTGACAATTGTAATGCTTTTACCATGCTTGGAATGTCCAGTCACCCAGTAGCACCCACAAGGTGCTGGATCACCCCCTCACCCTCCAAGAAAAAGGCAAGATGCAGTAAATCAGGAAGTGCTTTGAAAATGTATTCCATAATATAAAGCTAGTGCGTGTACTACATTAAATAAAGTCCTCAGAATTCACTCACATCTTCCATCGTTTGGTTCTTATTCAAGTCAGTGCAAACACTTGTTGCATAACACTAATCTGGGCATCCCAAGATGGAGCCCGGCCAGGCAGGCGTGTTGTGTGTGTGTGTGTGTGTGTGTGTGTGTGTGTGTGTGTGTGTGTGTGTGTGTGTGTGTGTGTGTGTGTGTGTGCGTGTGTGTGTGTGTGTCAGTGTGCGTGTGCGTGTCAATGTGTGTGTGTGTGTGTGTGTGTGTGTGTGTGTGTGTGTGTGTGTGTGTGTGTGTGTGTGTGTGTGTGTGTGTGTGTGTGTGTGTCAGTGTGTGTGTGTGTGTGTGTGTGTGTGTGTGTGTGTGTGTGTGTGTGTCAGTGTGTGTGTGTGTGTGTGTGTGCGTGTGCGTGTGGGTGTCAGTCACAGAAGTTGATCTGCAATCACCTGTTACAATCGCTCCACTCTTGTAAATCTCTCCTCCTGCAGCAACATTTCTTATTCACGTTATTATGCTGAGAGAATGGAGCAGCTGGGCTTGTACACTCTGGAGTTTAGAAGGATGAGAGGGTATCTCATTGAAACATATTCGATTGTTAAGGGTTTGGACACGCTAGAGGCAGGAAACATGTCCCCTGATGTTTGGGGGAGTCCAGAACCAGGGGGGCCACAGTTTAAGAATAAGGAGTAAGCCATTTAGAACGGAGACGAGGAAACACTTTTTCTCTCAGACAGTTGTGACTCTGTGGAATTCTCTGCCTCAGAGGGAGGTGGATGCGGGTTTTCTGGATGTTTTCAAGAGAGAGCTAGATAGGGCTCTTAAAAATAGCGGAGTCAGGGGATATGGGGAGAAGGCAGGAACGGGGTACTGATTGGGGATGATCAGCCATGATCACATTGAATGTCGGTGCTGGCTCGAAGGGCCAAATGGCCTGCTCCTGCACCTATTGTCTATATTCCCTTTATCTGTACACTGTGACTGGATCAATATTAGTCATGCATTCTCTTCCGCTGACTGGTTAGCACGCAGCAGCTTTTCACTGTACCTCAAACTAAACTAAGCTGAATGGCCCTCCACGCCCCTGCATAGGAGTTGATAGCAGAATGCTAGACAATGTGTGTACATGACTCCCGAACACCAGGCATAACGCTGATACAAACAATCATTCATACGCCATCATTAACCAATTCTCAACCCGTCACCTATAATTCCTTCGAAATTCTACAGCTTAGTGATCCCAAAATGCAACCATATCTGCGCTGCTCAAAATCGAACGCTTTAATAAAAATGACAACCAGTGCCTAAACTCAGAGTATACACTCCGCGACTATTTTGCACATCATTGCCAACAGAAAACTCACCCAGTACCGTGCTTTTCTCAATGGTGACATAACGCAAAGACCTGGTCGATTAAGTGTCCACTTCAATGGTTAAATCACGGGATATTTGTTACGGAAGATTGTCTGTGCATTGGTTCTGACAGAATCGCATCATGGAGAATTAACAATGTGCTGGGTTCTGTTCTCTCGATTTCTTCTCGGCCTGACGTCATTAATCCATGGGTTTATGTCTTAAATCTACAAGTTGGAAGCAAAATCCTTAATCCTCCCATTTAATTCACTTTTGACAGAGTAGATATCTCTCGGGGGGTGGAACCAAACGCCAAAATACCAGTTTACCGTTAATCACGCCAATACTTCATTGTAAAGCCTGCCAAAATCGTGCGTTTTGGCTGTGACTCCTGTAATACAGGATATAAGCAGGCAAGAACACAGTATTCCCCAACCAACCATGATGCATAAATCTGTTGGCACACTACAATAACATCATCTTTTGAATATTAAAAATAATGATGCAACATTTGTCATTTGCTCGTGTTGTCGAGCTGGAATGGGGTGCAGAGAAGATTTACCAGGATGTTGCCAGGACTCGAGGGTCTGAGCTATAGGGAGAGGTTGAGCAGGCTAGGGCTATTCCTTGGGGCGCAGGCGGATGAGGGTGATCACTATCACGAGAGGAGTAGGTCAGGTAAACGCACAGAGTCTCTTGCCTGGAGTAGGAGAATCGAGAATAAGAGGACATAGGTTTAAGATGAGGGGGGAAAAATGTAAATAGGTGCAGGAAGAGGCCATTCGGCCCTTCGAGCCAGCACCGCCATTCATTGTGATCATGGCTGATCGTCCCCCATCAATAACCCGTGCCTGCCTTCTCCCCATATCCCTCGACTCCACTAGCCCCTAGAGCTCTATCTAACTCTCTCTTGAATCCATCCAGTGACTTGTCCTCCACTGCCCTCTGTGGCAGAGAATTCCATAAAATCACATATAGGAATAGACGTCACCTATTCCTTTGCTCCATAGATGCTGCCTCACCCGCTGAGTTTCTCCAGCATTTTTGTCTGCCATCAAACCTGTTAAACAGTGCACAAGAGGGACAGTCAGGTAGATATAGAATTAGATTTTTTCCTCTTGGGAGGAATGAGAGGGGATAGATTAGGGAGACACACAGTCTCTTGCCCAGAGTAGGGGAAATCGAGAACCAGAGGACATGGGTTTAAGGTGAAGGGGAAAGATTTGATAGGAATCTAAGGGGAAACATTTTCACACAAAGGGTGGTGGATGTATGGAACAAGCTGCCAAAGGGGGTAGTTGTGGCAGGGACTATTGCATTGTTTAAGAAACAATTAACAGGTACATGGATAGGACAGATTTAGAAGGATACTAGACCAAGTGCAGACCCGTTGGGTCTGCTCCCCCAATGGTGTGATCCCCCAACCCAATATTCCACCATGCACCCGTCTCCTCCAATGGAACTGAAGCCGTACTCAAAAGTAAGATTCCAGCACTGCCCTGCCTCTTTAAAAAAAAAATCCCTGCCTGCTGCAGCAGTGAAAAGTTCAGTGTTCCTGTCTTGCAACATTGTTTCGAAGTGTGTTGGAAGCTGAGGAAGGAGCAGCCGTCAACGAATCAAAAGGCAGGAAGGGATCCGTACTGCAGGCGGAAGATAGATAGAGATATATAGATAGAGATAGATAGATAGATAGATAGGTAGAGATAGATAGATAGAGATAGATATAGAGATAGATAGATAGATAGAGAGACAGACAGACAGACAGACAGACAGACAGACAGATGGGCCAAACACAGGCAGGTGGAATGAGTGTGGATGGGACATGTTGGCCGGTGTGTGCAAGTTGGATTGAAGGGCCTGTTTTCACGGTGTTCAACTCTTATGGATGTGTTCCTGTTTACAATATCTTGATAAAATGTCTGCCATGAAAGGGATTATTAAATGAAATACAAATTCATATTTGGAATTCTTTGCCTCAGAGTTTAGAAGGATGAGAGGGCGATGGATTGAAAGGTTCTCTGGATGCGATGTTGGGGGAGTCCAGAACCAAGACAGTTTAAAATAGGGGTCATTTAGAACGGAGAAAGGAAACACTTTTTCTCACGGAGTCTGTGGGATCTCTGCCTCAGAGGGTGGTGGAGGCAGGTTCTCAGGAGCTTTCAAGAGGAGTAGATGGGCTTAAAAATAACGGAGTCAGGGGCAATGAAGGCATTGACGGGGTACTGTGAGGATGATGGCAATGACCACATCGAATGGCAGTGCTGGCTCGAAGGGCCGAATGGCCTACTCCTGCACCTATTGTCTATTGATAGGGATTTTTTTAAAAATAACCTTCATATGTTCCAAAGCATTTAACAGCCGATGCATTATTTTTTCCATTGTACTTACTGTTATGTATACTGCACTTGGGAGTATTATGTTCGGCTATGCTATAGGAAAGATGCCATTAAGCTGGAAAAGGTGCGGAGAAGATTTACGAGAATATTGCCAGGACGCGAGGGCCTTGGCTGGCACTACTGAGGAAAAGGAAAAAAAAAATCACTCATCACACAGACATTGGCTCGAAGGGCCGAATGGCCTACTCCTGCACCTATTGTCTATTGATTATGTATACTGCACTTGGGAGTATTATGTTCGGCTATGCTATAGGAAAGATGCCATTAAGCTGGAAAAGGTGCGGAGAAGATTTACGAGAATATTGCCAGGACGCGAGGGCCTTGGCTGGCACTACTGAGGAAAAGGAAAAAAATCACTCATCACACAGACATTGCCTAGTTTAGCTCTTCAATTCTCTAGTAGCTCGTGTTCCAACACATTAGGCATTTTTTCTGAAACCATACATTTTGCTGTACTGATTCTGCAGCAACGACTCACTCCATGGATTTATTTTCTGTGCACTATGTATCCAGAATGCTGGGGCTTAACTTACAAATTTCTGGAGAACAGGAATAGGGTCAAGATCCTTCTTCAGACTGACGTTTCAGATCTCGACCAGAAATGTCACCTATTCCTTTTTCTCCCGAGATGCTGCATGACCCGCCGAGTTACTCCAGCTTTTTGTGTTTACTTTCCCCTGCCCATGGTCATTGCATAAAACAGCCCAGTACATGAACAGGCTCTCCGACACAGAATGTTTGTGTTGAACATGATGCCTGGTTAAACTGATCTCATCTGCCTGTCCATGATTCATATCCTTTCGTTCCCTGCATTTCCACATGCTCATCATATCTGCCTCCATCATATCTGCCTCCACCACCACCACCCCTGGCAACAAGTTCCAGCCCCTTGCACCCTGCATTAAAAAAATGCCACACACATTTCCATTAAACTCTCCTGCCACGCCCTCTAGTGGACATTTCAACCGTGGGAGAATAAGGTTCCGACTGTCTACCTTATCTACTGCATTACCTTGCATATGGTAAATGAGAGAGCTCTGAACACAAGACCTCAGGAAACATGACCGTTTCATTCCAAACCATTTAAGTTGCCCACCCTTACAAGCTGTAAGAAATGCAGCGAGGATTTACGAGGATATTGCCAGGATTCGAGAACCTGAGCTACATGGAGAGGGTTGGACAGGTTAGGACTTGGTCCCTCGGCGTGCAGGAGGATGAGGAATGATTTTATGGCGGTGTACAAAATCATGAGGGGGATTGGGTGAATGCAGAGACTTTTTCCCCAGGGTTGGTGAATCACGGATTGGAGGATATTGGTTTAATGTGAGAGAGACAAGTTTTAATAGGAATCTCACTCACTCAGAGGGTGGCGAGCATTTGGAATGAGATGGCCAAAGTAGTTGAGGCAGATACTATAGTAACATTTAAAAGACACTTGGACACGTACGTTGATTGGAAAGATTTAGATGGATATGGGCGAAATTGGACCAGGTTAGATGGGACATCTTGGTTGGGTCAAAGATCCCGTTTCTTTGCCGTATGACTATCTCTGCTCATAGCTTCTTGTCATTAGGCAGCGAGAGAGTACAACTGGAGTAAAATCCGGCATAAAAAGCGATGGGTCGCATTTCTAGTTTTGTGTGATAAAGAATTTATTGATTTTACAAACTGAAACACAGATCAGAACATAAACCTACCATATACTGAAGTCAACTTATTGTTTTTGAAGCTTTAAATAGATCTTTCCTGGCAAGGCTCGTTAATGGTTTCTAGATTATGTTATTTACATTGAGGTTTGTAGCTATAAAAGGAAAAAAAATCCACAAATTCACTTTAATAATCTTATGGATAAGGCAGAGAGGCCTTGCCACGTATAACTTATATGCTCAGTTCAATGAATTTGCATTGTTTTTCCATTGTTCCGCTTCAATAATTCCAAAATACAAAGTCACCAACACTTTCCCCGTTCCAGTGCAGCTTTCAAGAAACATTTACCAAAGACTTGACAAATATTTTGTACATTATAAGGTAGAACTTCATGACAAAAACATTTCCCTACTCGATACTTTCAGAATAAAACTGTGGACTTGACACACACAATAACACCAGTCTTGTCAGGAAATTAACGCAACTTCTGGAAGATTTTTAGGTTCTCTCTTCAATGCCATCGAATGATACCACTGATATTCTGCACATTTTATTGGTAGCCATTTATAATATCACTGCTGCAATTGTGCAAAACCTACTCAATACTGCAGTGGGTCGGGTATAACGACACCCAGGGATTTACTTGAATGTGACAAATCACACTACGTTTGTCAACCAAGCGAAAAATCTAATCTCTCTTGGCTGCTAGAGATGATAAATTAAAATTAGAAATCTCTAATGTTCACACTTCATGACAGTTGTGACATTAGGATAAGGTGTTGCCAAGATCGTCACATTGAACTAATAGGTTGCAATTAAGGATTTTTAATATGAAAATTTTGTGCAGGTTGGATATTTTGTGGAAAATTGTATTGCTCAATTTCAAAGATATTGTACTAAAGGCAAACAGAACCATCTTCCAGAAATAACAAAAATAATTGATAGTTGACTATTACAGTATCATTTTCAGCAACACAAGAGGGGCATTGAGCATTTTTAAAGAAATCTATTACAAAAAAAAAATGATTTCTCTTACTGTTTTGCCATAAAACTTAAAAAGCTGATAATTAGTTTGTAGGAATGTGCACAGGGCCGCAATCTCTTCGGCAGCCACTTATTTTTACACTGGACGACCATACTCACCTTTCCCATTTTACTAAAACAAAAAGTAACCATTTTAAAAATTGCTTCTTTAAGTTCATACCCAGTTTTATTTTGCTCAGCATTCACTTTTTCTATTTTATCTTTCCAGAAATGCTTCCTGTAGGGGGTCTAAATGCAACAGTAATATAAATACATTAAAAAGTCATTTATGCTGGGGTAGATATTTTTAATCATTGAAGTAAACAATTAAAATCTGAAAATGTCGCTGCAAAACATGCCCCCCCTTTTTTTTTTTAAGAAATAATGCTAGTTTCAGAATCATAATTAAGAGGCATAATATTGGTCACCCATTGTAAAGTACACATGACCAGCACAGTAAACCTGAACCTTCTGCATATTCTTCAACTATTTGCTAGCTCCGTTGATCCATTCACGAAAGAAAACCATCGGCTCTAGTTGGTCATGTTTTGCACACATACAAATGTAATTTTAATTACATCACTCCAGCGCAGTCTTTTTCTTTCCCCGTCCGCACAGCTTTCCCCAAAAGGAGTCAGATTTTGCTCGCAAGTCTTGCAGTTATTTGGTCTCATCGCCAGCTTTATTCTTGTGCTATGCTTCGTAACACGTATTTCACTGTGTAGGCAAACGCCGCAAAACCGACAATGACAAACAAGTTTGCTAACGCTCCTCCGAGGAGTCCATGGTTTCGGTTGGCCTGCTGGAGACCTTGGTGGTTGGCGGCCGGCAACACCGCGTGCCCGTTCAGTAGCGGCACCCCGTTCTGGTGCATTTCACCATCAGGGATAACATCCGGCAAAGGCAAAGCCTGGGCCCTGTTACTTAGTTCTTCTTGTGCCCGCTGCTTCTCTTTTATTTCCTGACGGAATGAGGACAAAACTAGCGTTATTACAATTTCTTGGACATCTCCTAGGATCTACTCATTGCATTCTGACCTCATGTGATCGCATACCAGAGAATTGTCAACCTAAAATTCTCTACAACCTTATTTAATACTAATAATAATACATTTTATTTATGGGCGCCTTTCAAGAGTCTCAAGGACACCATACAAAAATTTAGCAGGTAGAGGAAAAACATGTAAGGGGAATGAAATAAATAGTAGAGACATGACTAGTACACAAAGTAAAGACAGAATTCAATACAAAACACAATAATAAGGCAATTAATGCACAGATGAAAAGGGAGGGGGACGTGGGGGGCTAAGGATAGGCAGAGGTGAAGAGATGGGTCTTGAGGCGGGACTGGAAGATGGTGAGAGACACGGAATTGCGGATCAGTTGGGGGAGGGAGTTCCAGAGCCTGGGAGCTGCCCTGGAGAAGGCTCTGTCCCCTAAACTGCGGAGGTTGGACTTGTGGATGGAGAGGAGACTGGCAGAAGTGGATCTGAGGGACCGTGAGGGTTGGTAGGGGGAGAGGAGGTCAGTGAGATATGTGGGGGCCAGATGGTGGAGGGCTTTGTAGGCAAGGATCAGGATTTTGTAGGTGATCCGGTGGGAGATGGGAAGCCAGTGAAGTTGTTTGAGGACTGGAGTGATGTGATGCCAGGATTTGGTGTGGGTGATGAGTCGGGCGGCTGTGTTCTGGACCAGTTGGAGTCGGTTGATGTAGGTGGAGCTGATGCCAAGGAGAAGTGAGTGTAGAACTAATAGAAACTGTAGTTAACTGTAGAACACAAAGGGCTCGAGTAACCCGGGGGATCAGGCATCAGTTTTATGCTCAAGAAGGAACTGCAGATGCTGGAAAATCGAAGGTACACAAAAATGCTGGAGAAACGCAGCGGGTGCAGCAGCATCTATGGAGCGAAGGAAATAGGTAACGTTTCGGCCCGAAACGTTCCCTATTTCCTTCGCTCCATAGATGCTGCTGCACCCGCTGAGTTTCTCCAGCATTTTTGTGTACCATCAGCTTTATGCTGCTTGGCCCACTGAGTTACTCTGGCACTTGTGTCCTATGCAAGATTCCACCATCTGAAGTTCCCTGTGTCTACCCCGTAGTATTATTGTGGTGGAGTAATTTAAAGCAAAAGGCAAACTATTGATATGCTCAAACTGCACTCTATGTCTAGACTTAAGCGATAGGAACAGATTTGGCCATTTGTGCTCATCAAGTCCACTCCCCCAATCAATCATGGCTGATATATCTTTCCCTCTTAATTCCATTGTCCTGCCTTCTCCCATAACCCCTGACACTCGAACTAATCAAGGGACTGCTCAAAGTTTGAACATTTCAAAGTTGTAGATCCATTCATAAGCTGAGCATCATACATCTTTCATATTTGGAGTCAGCTTTAACCACATTTTAATACTTAGTGGGCTTGATTTCGTAGACAAACATTCTTCCATCAGCTGGCAATTATAAGTCACGGAAGACTCCAAGCCCCAGGGTCACAGAATGGCCTCAATATCCCTCTGTCAAAGTGAAAAAAATAGCTGTTGCTCATCCTCCAAGTGATAATCTTCCAGGCCCAGCCACCAGAACACCCAAAATACAGAGTTTACCAATATCTTATTACTACTTGTAATGTGCTCTATCCTTCTGGTCAACCTACGGTCTATCCACTGATTTACTGCAGTGTTTAACTTCAAGAATTGTTTCATAGACTAATAATAATTTTCATAATTCCTGTTCACTAGCTCCATTCCAACACCTTCTGATGTTTAAGTTTTGGTTTATAATCCGCATGTGTACTGAGGTAAGAGAAAAGCTTTGTTTTGCATGCTATCCAAACAGATCAGATGATACTATACACAAATACAATCATGTCAAACTCTAATACAAAACGTACAAGTGGAAAATAGAGTTATATTTCCACTGTTAAATTTTTCTGATCGACACAAGAGGAATAGATTGGGTAGAGGTACAGAGTCTCTTGCCCAGAGAAAGGGAATCAAGAACCAGAGGACATTGGTTTAAGGTGAGAGGGGTAAGATTTAATAGGAACCCGAAGGGTAACATTTTCACACAAAGTGTGGTCGGTGTATGGAACGAGCTGCCAGAGGAGGTAGTTGAGGCAGGGACTATCGCAATGTGTAAGGCACATTTAGACAGGTAGATAGATAGGACAGATTTAGAAGGATATGGGCCAAACTCAGGCAGGTGAGACTAGTGTAGGTGGGACATGTTGGCTGGTGTGGGTAAGTTGGGCCGAAGGCCTGTTTCCATGCTAAGTCTGTGATATAAAAAGCTTTGGCAATGAACTGGAGGATTCTACTACCATTCTTTCTCAGTTATAAAAGGTGATTTTTGCAGACAATATTTTGCCTACATTAATGCCAGCTTATTTTGATACATCTATTATACACTGGGAAATTGATATTGCGTTGATTGTTTCACCTGTAAATGTCTACAAATACCTACCTCCACTAGGTCTGGGAAAAGCTCACAAAACACTTTATCCTTTAGATTAAAGGCACTGCTTTGGGCAGCAAGTTGTCTTTTCTACAAAGAAGAAATCAAAATATTAATTCAAGGATCATTTATAAATTGCTGGAAGTCATTTTAAAACAACTATGTTATAAATTTAAGCACATCAGTTATAGGAATGCAATTTGCAAGGTCCACTACATCACTCAGTTCAATTGTCATTGAACCAACACAAAGGTAATGAGAATGAGCAGAACTCACTGTATATTCGGAGGTTTCGATGCTGCCCAATGTAGGGCCTTTCTCTACCATGAAACTAAGGAGACCCGTCAGGATTGTGGAGACAGACCAGGCTGGGTTCCAGGTATCTGGATGGAAATCAGTGATTGAAAGACATAACCTGAAAGGGAAAGTTGTTTGCTAAAATTCATTACGTTTCAACATGGATTCACGAAACCGCTCAGAGCACAACTGATAAACAGAAATGAAAACATAAAGCATTGCGTGGGCAATTCTTAATTATGTTTAGGGTATACTTTACTAACACACTAAAACATTTACTATCTTGAAATCCAAGTACTTTGCAACGGATGAAATGTCTTTTGTTTCACCCGAGCTGAGAGCTCACAGATAAAGCTCACAGAAGTAACGCAGATAAAGTTTGCAAAAGGCTCTAACAGGTCGGGAGAGGTTGATTAATAAGTTTTTTATGTATGTTTGTAATGTATACTTTGAATGTAATTTAAGATGTCCACACAAAGATAGATCTCTTGTGTTTTTGTTGCTGTTTATCAGTTTTGCTTTTCACTGTTTCTACCACAACTCATCAATTAAGGATTGCTCCGAAATTCTTAATCTCTACAATTTATAGCTATGTCGTTTAAAAAAAGATATATAATTCTTAGCATCTGCAGAGAAACGTAGAAAATTAGGTGTAGGAGCCCTTCGAGCCAGCACTGTCATTCAATATGATCATGGCTGATCATCGAATCAGTACCCCATTCCTGCTTTTTCGCCTTATCCCTTGATTCCTTTAGCCCTAAGAGCTCAATCTAACTCCGTTAGTTAATGTTTGAGAAGGAACTGCAGATGCTGGAAAGATCGAAGGTAGATCTTTGAGGCAGCATCTATGGATCGAAGGAATAGGTGATGTTTCGGGTCGAGACCCGAAACGTCACCTATTCCTTCGCTCCATAGATGCTGCCTCACCCGCTGAGTTTCTCCAGCATTTTTATCTACCTCTGTTAGTGCTTTGACAATGGGCAGGGAAAATTGAGTGGCACTTCAGCAGCTGCTTCTGACCAGGTAGATCAGGTGGGCCTGGTACAAAGTTCAGGAAGATTAGCTATAAAAGCTCACTTTCTCAATTAAGAAGGCATGCTGACTTTGGAAAGACTACAAGTCGGAAAATAAACTACATGGCATTTTAATGGATGTAATAGTACATTTTGTCCTGGAGAGGAATTCTTAACCTAAGACTTTCAGTTCCACCACCCTGTGTATGTATTAAGATTATTACACAGGGCACGTCTAAGAGAATTGGAAAGGTTTTCAAAATACGCCTTATCTGTGTTCCTTCTGAGAACTCAAATGAAACTAAAGTTATCTTATCCTTTGCAAAGTGCTCGGGTTTCAAGATGATAAATTTTTTAGTATGTTCGTAAAGTATACCTTACTTAACTATAATTTAGCGATGCCCACACGGTGATGGGTTTCTTGTGGTCTATACAAGGTATTGCTTCACAATGGGGCGAGTCCAGAATACAGTCTTAGAATAAAGGGGGGAGGTCATTTAAGACTGAGGAAGAAAAAAACTTTTTCACTCAGAGAGTTGTGAATTTGTGGAATTCCCTGCCACAGAGGGCAGTGGAGGCCAAGTCACTGGATGGATTTAAGAGAGAGTTAGATAGAGCTCGAGGGGCTAGTGTAGTCAAGGGATATGGGGAGAAGGCAAGCACGGGTTATTGATACGGGACGATCAGCCATGATCACAATGAATGGCGGTGCTGGCTCGAAGGGCCGAATGGCCTCCTCCTGCACCTATTTTCTATGTTTCTATGTTAATATTTTTAGAAAATCAAATGACTCAAAATAAATGAAAACTGTTGTTTGAAGGCATGGCACCATTAGAAGGGTTTCGGCCCGAAACGTTGCCTATTTCCTTCGAGTCTGAAGAAGGGTTTCGGCCCGAAACATTGCCTATTTCCTTCGCTCCATAGATGCTGCTGCACCCGCTGAGTTTCTCCAGCTTTTTTGTGTAACCATTAGACAGCAATCATTCCAGTAACAACCTATTTCAACAGATGTAAAAGAACTAGCAAGAAAACGTGCCTGAACGAACATGGGCAAAAGAGAATGCTCGGAAGCAGTGGCAAATCCACAGATTAAACTCCCAAGTAGCTGGCCAACAAACTTGGGAACTAAAAAGATATTACTCGACATACAATTGTGGAACAATCACCCACAGGGTATCCCCAATGACGCTTCGTTGGAAGAATGATATTATACCTAGGTTTTTAACTTTGCAATAAGAGAATTTCATTGCAAATTTATAACCGAAAACCTACAACTGTCTAATTTGTTCCATAATACTTGAGATACTTAAAAAAAATAATCTAGGTAAAAATAGCTATTTCTGTTCACATCAGAAATGAAAGAAACACATTGTTGATAAAGCAATTACAACATACAGAAAGTATTGTGCTTTAAATTATGGCAAATTCTAAACTTCTTGTTCACTCTTGAACTAGTCCATAGAATTGTTTGTAAAACAATCTCCGTTCCAACCTTTAAAATGTTTTATAAAGTGTATTATGCTCAAACAGCAAGACATCTGCGCTGCCAAGGCAAGTGCATGACAATTGAGGCTGGCCTCAGCTCAATCATGCCAATAGCATCTCGCAGACTTTTACGCCATTTTTCTATTTTGTTTTCCATATTCAAAATTTTCTCGCCCTACCCTTAAGAGGCTGTCCCACTGTACGAGCTAATTCAAGAGTTCTCCAGAGTTTAAAAAAAATCAAACTCGTGGTAAGCACGTATGTAATGGTACGTCGGAGCTCGGGACGTCTCTTAGCGGCTCGTAACGCAAACAACAGGTACTCAGGAAACGCGGTAGCTCGTGAAGATTTTTCAACATGTTGAAAAATGTCCACGAGAGCCCCGAGTACCTACGAGCGGCTATTACCGTAATTCTCCGAGTTCGAATCAGGGGAAACTCGGGAGAACTCTTGAATTAGCTCGTACAGTGGGACAGCCCCATTAGCTACCTTTCCACCATTCCATATGACAGTCACTAACCGAGGGCAAGATAATGAAACCAAGCCAGGGCTCTATCACTTTCCCTCAGAGTGCTCTCCCCTCCACAATCCTTTCCTCCCATCAGGATAGAGAACTAATCTACATTGTGAATGCCTCAAAGGCTTAAATGTTGTTTGCAAAGGACCATTTAGATTTAGGTCTATTGTCACATGTGCCAAGGTACAGTGAAAAGATTGGTTTGTATGCTATCCAAGCAGCTTAGATCGAGTATACAAGGATATAATCAGTTAAAACTCGAGCACAATAGATCGAGCAAAGGGGAAGATAGTGTGCCCAAGTTATAATTCTGACAAGTTCAAGCAATTTAGTTACAGTTGATAGCTTCAAAAATACGTCAGTCTGGTAGAACAAAGAACAGAAGACATCTAATTGCATTTCCAGTTAGTCTAGCAACTCGAATACAAGTTTATCCATAGAAATATACGATAAGATTCTTTTCACACAAATAATTAAATTTGATTCACAGAAAGTTAGGACTTGCCAATGAAGTGGCTTTCTGTGTTGAGCATTGGAAAAGAATCCAGAGAAAACTGGAGTTGTTAATACTGACATCTTTAATGGCTGATAACACGGGAAAACAAGTTTGGAAAGATGCTTTCAAGCCTTGAAATAAAATGATGCAGTTTTCTGGACATGCAGTAAAAAACATTAAAATACAATTATTTCCAGATTCAGTGGTTAAGTGATTGTTAATGTTCAATCTTAAACTTGGACCAATTTGGAAACATTGTGAACTGTTGCTTTTGGTGCCTTCTAGAGATTGGCAAAGAATTTCATAGGGCAAGAATCATTCATTTTATAAGAAATCATCAAATTTAGGCGCATTGAAATGTAAAAAACAACTGAAGTAGGATAGAACCAACAAAGTAACTAGTAACTCGTTTTGTGCATGATAAAACATATGTGTTTCTTCAAAGTTTTATACAACTAATGAAAACTTAAAGTCTTGTACAAAGCATCTTACCGTGTATTACATTTGAATCTTCCATTTGGTGTAATCATATAAATACTAGGCGGTTTGAATGGAAATTCTCTGGGGAAAACTAACTTCCCATGGTAAAGACCACCTATATTTGAACAGGAAACAACAGCATCACTAGTTGACCGAAATTTCATTTTCAGAATTTGTAGATACAGCAATGAAAACTTGAAATGAGGAAAAATTTTGCATGAGGAAAAATCCATTCTATAACCCCAGCATTTAGTTATTTACAAGAGCAGTTCCGGAAACGGAGGAATTCTGATACAAGATTAAAACTGGAGTGTCAGGGATGTTTCTCCAAGAGATAAAGTGAGGTTGAGTAGAGATATGATGGAGGTGTGCACCATCTTAACATGCCCCCATCATTAACAATCGTTCAGTATGTACAGGAATACTATCACATACCCTCATATGGTGTTTTCTCAGGACCTCGTACCACATAATGCCTAGTAAGAGAAGAGAATGATTATGAATACCATATATAACCATTATGAATTAACCCCTTCAATTTAGCACGATCACTGTCAAATCCAACTTACTAGAACAAGCAATCTGTACACAGTAAAATCCGAAGATAGACACAAAATGCTGGAGTAACTCAATAGGTCAGGCAGCATTTCTGGAGAAAAGGAGTAGGTGACGTTTCAGGTTGAGACCCTTCTCTACAGACGCTGCCCAACCCGCTGAGTTAGTTCAGTTTTATGTGCCTATCTTCGGTGTAAACCAGCATCTGCAGTTTCCTCCTGATAAAAGACAAAATTCGACTGGGTTTCCGTTTAAAAAGAAATTGGAGTTGTATTAAAAATGGTTCTACTCAAAGACAAAAAAAACCCCAGGAGAACCAGGAAATGTTACACCCAAACCCAATTTCTAGGAGCAAAGGCTATTGTACTTTTATTCCAGTAGAGGTCAGAGCACATTTAGATCTATTAAGTGCCTTAAAACTGTAATATCGAAAGACGACCACAAACGTACTATGTGGAAGGATGTCATGTTGTTGATGAAATTACACATTAACCAAGGGTATCACATTACATGGTCAAACTCTCACCTAGACTCCGATAACAGAATGGCTTTCGCAAGCCGCAAAGAGCGGGATTTACACAATGTTACAACACGACGCCGCAGTTTTTGTCCGTGTGATCAGTCAAGTGGACAACCAGTGATCAGGCCAGGCTACGTTTGATCAGAGAACAAAAAGATGAGTAATAGACTCAGTCACTGGATCGTGCTATCCAATGTCATGTTTGCACAGTGTGTACACAGGCACTTTAATCTTGTTGGTTAATTATACATGAACTATATTTACCCGTGCCACAGATATGTTAGTGGATTTTTATTTTATTAGATTTGTTGCAGGTAGCTAGAGCATCGCTTTAATTGCTAACGGAAAAGCAATTACCTCAAAATAACCATCCCTGTAGGATGAGGCCGCTCACCACTTAGGAGTTTTTTTTAACATCGAGGCTATTAGTTCATTGCAACCTTGCCTCCAAAATGGAATCCATTTAAGGTAGACAAAAATGCTGGAGAAACTCAGCGGGTGCAGCAGCATCTATGGAGCGAAGGAAATAGGCAACGTTTCGTCCCGAAACGTTGCCCATTTCCTTCGCTCCATAGATGCTGCTGCACCCGCTGAGTTTCTCCAGCATTTTTGTCTACCTCCGATTTTCCAGCATCTGCAGTTCCTTCTTAAAAACATTGAATCCATTTAAGTTACTCCCACTTCCAAATTCCAAGTCAATAGTTTTAATGGGTTAGACACAAAGTGCTGGGGGAACACAGCAGGTCAGGCAGCATCTCTGGAGAACAGGGAGGATAGCTGACGTTTCCACTCGGAATCTTTCTTCGGACATAAAGCATCACCGATTCCTTTTCTCCAGAGATACTGACTGACCCGCTGAATTACTCCAACATTTTGTTTCTCTCTTTGGTATAAACCAACATCTGCAGTTCCTTCCTAC
This sequence comes from Leucoraja erinaceus, assembly GCF_028641065.1. Classification (NCBI taxonomy): domain Eukaryota; kingdom Metazoa; phylum Chordata; class Chondrichthyes; order Rajiformes; family Rajidae; genus Leucoraja; species Leucoraja erinaceus. The sequence continues at coordinate 4,729,064 of NC_073406.1, read as the reverse complement.
AGGTTTATAGGTTGCAGCTCTTTAAGCGGTTATCCAGGATATCTTTAAATTTGACAACGGTTCCTGCCTCCACCACCTTTTCTGGCACTGAAATTCAGATTTCCACTGCTCTTACGATTTTAAAAAAATCCAGTACTAATGTCGGTACATTTACTCTTTCTAGACGTCTCAATCGTATCCACACTGTATTCTCCCTTGCCACTCTTGCCACTTCTCCTGCCATGCAAGATTCTCAAATCTCCTCTTGCAACTTCTTTAGTGCCATCAAATGCTTCCTACAGCACTTACAGAAATGTTGCCGTGAGAAACTCCTGCAATGCCATCCTAGAGCAGGGTGATGAGGTAGAACGCCAACGCGTGGAGTATTGCGCCCAACCTGATTGACTGTTTTATTAGGGTTCCCTGAGGCTGCACAAATGTTGATGTGATGTCAAAGGCAGTTGAGCTCGCCTCATCTTTAGTGTGGGAGGAAACTGAAGATCTTGGAGAAAACCCACGCGGTCACGGGGAGAACGTACAAACCCCATACAGACAGCGCCCGTAGTTAAGATCGAACCCGGGTCTGCGGTGCTGCAAGGCACGTGTGTGGAGTTTGCGTGTTCTCTTTACAATCATGGGGGTTTCCTCCGGTTTCTTTCCACAAGCCAAAGACTTGCGGGTTTGTAGGTTAATTGGCCTCTGTAAATTGCCCCCTAGTGTGTAGGGAGATGGTATGACTGCAGAATAATGGAGAACTAGTGCCAACGGGTGTTCGATGGTTGTCCTGGACTGAGTGGGCCAACGGGCCTGTTTCTATGCTGTATCTATCAATTAATATTTGGGATTCAGCACTTTGCCAACATTTAGACTGCAGCTCTAATGCAAACTCCTAATGAAACCTAAACTGAACATTGCAAGCACGTAACTGGTAAGTGACACTGCAGAGATAACATGTAGTAATTTACTGATGATTGGGAGCCTAGTAAATTGGTTGCATCTTGTCTATTATTGAAAGGATATATATGGGCAATTCCCGCCCCACCCAAAGAATCTAGGCGATGCCAGCAGGCTAACATATACAATCTCACAAAATCAACTGGTCACTTGTCTTTTTGTAAACACACTCACCATTCAAGAATATTAGATGGGAGAGGTTCAGCACAGATATAAGGCACTGGGTCTTTCTTTATTCGAAGGTAGTCCTGCTTCAGTCTCTGGGTTGCTGTTGTTGGAGCTCGCTTGTTGCTGTTGCTGTTCATCTGGTTTGATAGAAAGAATGACAGATTTGAAATCAAGTCACTGAGAGCTGGTTAGAACTATGACAACAAGGTTACAAAGGGGATAAAACTCTTTGGCTATTTCTAACCCAAGGTTTATTGATTTATTATTGGTTTATTGAACTAATAACCAGATTACTGCTCCAGGAGTGCAGGGTCAAATCCCCCCATGACAACTGGGCATGGTTGAACAAAATGATGTAAGAAAACTAACAATTTTCCCAATGTCCTAATATCTATTAGAATCTCAGTGATGGATGTCTTATGGGGCTGTCCCACTTCCACGATTTGCTCGGCGACTGCCGGCACCCGTCATACTCACAGCAGATTGACAAAAATAGTCGCAGCAGGTCGCTGAAAAATTTCAAGTGACCATACAGACGCCCGTATGGTCGTGAGTAGTCGCCCAAACCGTTGTTCTGGTCGCCGCTGGATTTTCAACATGTTGAAAATTTTCGGCGACCTGCTGCGACTATGACAGGTGCCGGCAGTCGTCGAAAAACATTGCGTAAGTGGGGCAGGCCCATTAGTCTGACAAACCTATAGGTGATTCCAGAGCAATGAATGTGGTCGACTCGGAACTCTCTTTTGAGACAGTGCTGCAAGCACCAAACCAATGAAAGAATCTAGGACCAAGAAACTGTAGAATTAATACAATGTGTTACGAATATCAAATTATCTACATTCATAAAATTCAAACTAAACATTGTGAATTGGTGTTTATAGGTTTGTTTCTGATTTATAATGGTCCAGCGATGTGTTGCTTCCTGAAGCACCTCAATGCAGATTATACTCTGTAATGTCCATGCTCATTATTCCCACTTCAAATTCTACACTCGCAGTGCACGTAATCACAAAGCCTAGAACACAGAAGGAAACCATTTAGTTCATCCTGTCTGTCGTGGCTCCGGGACGAGCAATCCACGCTTGTACCTGTTTGCCCTCTCTTCAGAGTCCCCTCTCCCATCAGGCTAAAGGTATAGATGTTTGAAAACGCACACCTACAGATTCAGGGAGTTTCTTCCAAGCTGTTATCAGCAACTGAATCATCCTACCACAACTAGAGAGCAGTCCTGAACTACTATCTTCCTCGTTGGTGATCCTTGGACTATCTTTGACCAGACTTTACTTTGCACTAATTGTTATTCCCTTATCATGTATCTATACACTGTAAATGGCTTGAGTGTAATCATGTATTGTCTTTCTGCTGACTGGTTAGCATGCAACAAAAGCTTTTCACAAGTGACAATAAACTAAACTGAACTCAAAGAGTCATGTAAAAACTCATCAAGTTCCCTTTTCAATGTCACAATTGAAACGACCTTCACTGCCCCCCAGCCCTGGTAGTGGGTTCCAGGTACTAAATGCCAGATGGGTGTAAACAAGTTATTTTTCTCATGACAGCTCTGGTTTCTTTGCCAATTTCCTCAAACCTCTCTACCTTCTGCTTCTTGGCCCTTGCACCAACCCTATCTACAGTCTGCTCAATTTTATATACCCAATCTAATCACCTCTCAACTTCCTATTGTTCCCGAGCTAATTAGAGCTTCTCTAATTTATCCGCACAACCCCAAGGTCCCATGTTGCGGGAATCATTCAGATAAATCTCCTCAGCACCTTCTCAATGGCCTTCACATCTTCTCGAAAATGTGGTGCTCAGATAAAGACAACACCACAATTGAGGATAGTGCTGTTATGAAAAGTTCATCATGATTTTCTTCATTTATGCAGCCTTGGATCTTTTATACAATGTTTCAAAATTCATTTTACGCTCCAAATTCTGTGAGAATTTTGCTTTTCTCTTTGTCCTCGCGACTGAAATGTAACTTTAATTTTTTTTTCTGTGTTAAATTCAGCTTTCATGTTTACAGCCTCAAGGTTACGTTCTATCCCCAGTTTACTACCCTTCCAAGTCTGTTTCTGATTGTAAATTGTATTCCGCATATCTAAATCCACATCAGGAATATGGACAGAATAGGTTACAGGGGAAATGAGTGGGGGAATGGGATTGTGTAGGAAGGAACTGCAGATGCTGGTTTACACTGAAGATAGACACAAAATGCTGGAGTACCTCAGCAGGACAGACGGCATCTCGGGATAGAATGATTGAGAGATATTACGGGTCGAGTCTGAGGAAAGGTCTTGACCATAAACATAGAAAAATGGGTGCAGGAGGAGGCCATTCGGCCCTTCGAGGCAGCACCGCCATTCAATATGATTATGGCTGATCATCTAAAATCAGCAATTGTTCCTGCTTTTTTCCCCATATCCCTTGATGCCTGTTACTCGCTGAGTTACTCCAGCATTTTCTGTCTATCTTCGGGGGATTGGGATTGCTCAGTGAAATGGCCCAAAATTGCCTCTCTATGGCATAAGAAAACATGAAACATGGAATTTACATCATGGAATTAACCAGACTTGGTGGTTTTATGAAATGGAAATTGAGTTTCCATTTCATTAGCGAATTTATTAAGAATTCTTCAAACTTAACTAGCAAGGTGCTTGCGGTCAGTGTATTAAGATTTCCAAAAGATTGGCACATACGGTAATTGAAGGTAATTTCAGCGTAGATAAGGATGGGATGTCCCTATTTTCATTGTTCAAAATTGGGGGAAAAAACAGGGAGAACTAATTCCTTCTGCCAGTTAATTGCAGTTCATAAATACAGAGGATTTGAAGCGCTGATGATATCTTCATGAAACAAGTGGAGATCAGTGATGCATTCCTTCCTTTTGATGCAGTTAGTTTAAAATTCCTATCCCGAGGTATTATTCCTTAGGGTGCTGCTGGTTATACACAAAATTCACTTTTGCATTTCAGGCCCTCATTGTGTGAGCCACAATTAAAGCAACCAATGCCACCAGTATTCCAGAGACACATGTAACGGCAGATGTTGGCATCTTCAGCAAAGCACAAAGTGCTCGAGTAACTCAGCAGGTCAGGTAGCATCTGGGGAGGGAATGGCTGGGTGACATTTCAGGCTGGAGCCCACCTTCATGCTGAAGGGTCCCGACCTGAAACTTTGCCTATCTATAGTCTGCACAGATGCTGCCTGACCCACTTCAGCATTTTGTTTTGCGGCTGGTACTCCCACATCCCAGTGTGCTGGCACGTTAATTGGCTCCTGCAAATTAGCCCTTGCTATACACAAATGGCAAAAGATTCAACAGCAGGTGATGGAAATGAAAATAACTCTCATGACTGAACAGAAATAAGCAGGCGGAGAATTGGGACTGGTGCAATTGGTCTACTGGGAACCAACATGCACTAAACTTACTGGATGGGCAGCTTCCTCGCTCACAATAACCAAGGGGACAGATTTAATGGATGTTACAAGGTGATGGTAACAAAGAAGGAAGAAAGCACAAAAACTAGCAGCAGAATAGGAGGGGGCGATGAAGGTGTGCAGAAAAGTTCAAAACTGAATTTGTGACTAATTGGATAGTTCAGTTTAGAGAGACAGCATTAATACGGGCCCTTCAGCCCATCGGGTCCACGCTGACCATCAATCACCCGCTCACACTAGTTCTGTTATTCCACCTTTGCATCCAGCCCCTGCACACAGGGGACAATTAACCTACAAACCCGCATGTCTTTGGAATGTGGAGGACACCGGAGCACCTGAAAGGAACCCACACGGTCACATGAAGAGTGTGTAAACTCCACACAGACAGCTCCCGAGGACAGGATCAGACCTGGGTTTCTTGCACTGAAGCAGCAGCTTGGCCAGCTACGCCACTGCTCCACTTGCTTTGTTTGCTAATCAAGAACAAAAATTAAATGTGCATATTAGATCAACTTTTAGCTTCTCCAAATAACAATGAAGTCTCAAAATTCCAGTTGTTCTCTGAAGGCTATGGAGAACATGTTGCACATACAATGGGTGAGGCAATCCTGTAACAGCTCTTAATACTCGTGATTTCCGGCTTATTTGCCTAAGTGTGATAGGCAGACAGCTTCCCTCTGCAATGCATCCAAAATAATCTTTAAGATGCTCTCTGCACCCGGATGCTGAAAGTCACAATAGGTGAATCCCACTTCCCTAATAATTAGTTTACTATCCCAGTCATTATCCCGATGAAGTACAACAAATGCCCCAAGGTTCAAATGTAACAGCACTCCAAGTCTGCACATTGGACTCCTGCCCAATTCATTAACGTATTGCCTCTCAGCCCCAGGCATTCCAGCTACCCAGGTTTCCAAAAAGCTTTTCTGAATCTTTCTTGCAATTTATGAACGCGCCATTCTTGGTCACTAGATTTTAGTATTTGCCCTACATACAGTGGACAATGAGGCACCAAATAGCAACTTCCGGGTACAGCAGTTTCGACCCTTCTTCAATCTAAGCCAAACCTGCGAGCACCATTTATTTTCTCCTTATCCGCCTTTTCTACGTGTGGCATAATGCTGAATCATGTGAGACTTACGGAAAAATGCCTATTAATAATCCTGGCCAGACCTACATCTTCCCGATGCTATTAAGTGCGTCACACATAATTTGCTTCAAGTTTATTCTGCTCTCAACCAACTCATTTCTAAATGGCCATTAATTGTCCTCAGCTGACTTCAGACTCAGATGATAATTGCCGGGTTTGTCCTCCTCTCCCTTCTTGTACAGAGTTATTACAGTGGCTACCCTTCAATCCATTTGAATATCTAAGAAAGATTGGAAAATTGCAGTCAGCTATTGCCTCTCCAATTTCTTGTAGCAGCTTTGAGAATGTGCTTTTAGATACATTTCCCAACTTGAAATCTGCTGACAACTTTTCAGCAGTTATCCCAAAGCACAACCTACATCATCCTCGGGTATATCTACATTCATATTAGCACTTTTTAATAAACCTGACGCCAAATAATATGTTCATCCTGTAAATTTAAAATCAGCCACTTTGTTCTTCCTGTTTTTTTACTTTGTCAGTATGCCTTGCTCTTAACTGCTAACCTTTTCTACACGTTGTTTAAGAAGGAACTGCAGATGCTGGAAAATCGAAGGTGGACAAAAATGCTGGAGAAACTCAGCGGGTGCAGCAGCATCTATGGAGCGAAGGATATAGGCAACGTTTCGGCCCGAAACGTTGCCTATTTCTTTCGCTCCATAGATGCTGCTGCACCCGCTGCTAATAAATCCTACGATTTATTTCATAATAGATTCTCTTTCATTTATCCTACAGCTCATGTCATAGCGCGGAAACAGGCCCTTCGGCCCAATTTGCCCATACCAGCCAACATGTCCCAGCTGCACTAGTCCCACCTGCCTGCGTTTGGCCCATATCCCGGAAAACCGGTCCAACAGCTACATTGTTTTCATAAGATCATGTGATAGGAGCAGAATTAGGCCATTCGGCCCATCAAGTCTACGCCACCACACAAAAACACAATAAAAATGGAACACAAACATCCACCACAGCATTCATCACTGTGGTGGAAGACACAACATTTGGCCAGTCCTCCTCCATTTTCCCCCGTGGTCGGGACCTCAACCCTCCGCAGCCGCCGCTGTGGGAGTCCAGTTCCTTCCTACGCAGATCGAATAATGCCATACATAAATACAACCAAACCAAACTCAAGTATAAGGGACAGAGAGGGAGAGAGAGGGGAAGAGAGGGAAAGAGAAAAAAGCAGAAAAAGAGAGAGAGAGAGACATGCTGCTGTAAAGCTGGACCCCGCACACACCAAGACAAGTATTGTTTTTGTCCTCCCTTGCCAATAAAATCAAATTGCAGCTAAACAGAAGAGTCAGCCTTTTTCTGTTCAACTAGTCAGATGCTTGAACCTTTGAGTAAGAACTGCAGATGCTGGAAAAATCAAAGGATGACAAAAATTACAGAATTATGATCACTGTTCTCAAAATGCTCCGCCATTGAACCGTTTATTAAGTGGCCAGGCTCATTCCCCAGAACAAGGCCAACTATGACTCCTTCCCTGGTTGCACCATCTACATATTGCTTCAAAAAAATCCTGCTGGAAGCAGTTAAATTCTGAACCACCTAAGACACTGGCACTCGGTCAATATTGTGGGTTTTTTTTTTAATTGCCCACTGCCACTACGTTTCAAGCATATCCCCATGATCTGCATGAATATTTACTCCTGCATCTCCTGTTGGCTATCAGGATGCTTATAATCAACATTGGGTAGAGCCCTGGGGCAAATCCTTGTCTACGCTACAGAAGAAATCAGGAGTGCAGGCGTTCCCTGTAGCCACTCCCCACTCAAACAGCAATTCCCCAAGGAATTGTGTTTCGGTGGGGGGGAGAATCAGCAACAGCCAGGTTTGTGGCAGCATGTATGGCTCTGTGGCAGACGACACTAACATAGATGGGGATTCAATTGGTTAAATTGTAATGGGCGCAGACAGGCATTTCTGGGGCCTCAGATGAGATTCTTAAAAGATAATGTTGATACCAGGGAGAGAGTAGGCTCAGAGGGATAGAGGAGAGGATGGGATCAAATATAGAAGAGTCCAGCAGGGAGAGCAGACACCTGGGCAGATCAACTGGGCGTATCCATGGCCACATGGGGCCATAATGTTGCTGCAATCAGTGACATGGCTGAAGGTTGGGAGGAATGGCAAACAGTACCAGGTATAGAAGCTAGACATAAAATGCTGGAGAAAACTCAGCGGGTGAGGCAGCATCTTTGCAGAGAAGGAATTGGCGACGTTTCGGGTTGAGACCCTTCTCCCTTAAGCTGCACGCGTTAAGAGAGAAAGTAAAAGAGAGCATTGCAATGTGTAGGAGGCCATTGGTGCTATAATGAAGAAGGATATCACAGAAAGCTTTTAATACAAAGTCATGTGGGTAGAGCCTAGAAATAAAAGGCTATCACTTAGCTGAGGTAATTGTGCAGACATTGCAATCATCAGCAGGAAATAGAGGAGGTAATGTAGGAAATCACAGAGAAGCAATAGGAATTTAGTAGTATGGGATTTCCACTTCCTCAGTATTAACAGGGACTTCCTTGGTGCGAAAGGCTTGGAGACATTTTAAAATGCATGCATAACAGAATGTGGATAGTTTTACTGGAGAAGGAACAGTATTGGACCTAATGCTAGGGAATGAAGCCATGCAATTCAGTGAAGTGTTACAGGGTGAACGTTTTGGAGATAGTGACTATAACACCAAGTTTCAAAGTAGTAATGGACATATATTGTCCAAAAACAAAGACCCTGAAATGAAGAAGAAAAAATATAGTTTTTCAATGTTAATATGCTCCAGAATATTTCTGCTCCCCACCCCCAGTACTTGATGTCATTCTCTTTAGTGAACACAGATGAGTCTATACATATGAACATGTACAATGTCACAACAGCCTGGCCACAATATACTGGGAACAGCTAACGATGGGCAAATCCATATCTGGCAACAGCGATTTAAACGTGAAACAGTGAGAGTTCAAGGCCAGCATGCAGCCGCAAGGGTGAAAGATAAGGCAGGCAGGCACATCAAGAGAATCCCACATGTCAAAGGATGTCACGGGTCTGATTAAAAATAGCGTATTCCACGTAGATTGTTGAAAACACATGAGGTTCTTCTGGTAAAGAATGCACAGGGAATTTCATTTTTTTTAAATAGGACAAAAAAGGAACAACAACAACATATCACTAGCGGACAAGGTTAAACAAAATACAACTGCAATTAAAGTAATAATAAAAGTATGAAGATAACCAGGAAGTGAGTAGGGAGCAATGTGTAGGTGGACCTGAAGACCGTGGGTCGAGCTCAAATGAAAATTTGTGTGGGAAGGAACTGCAGATGCTGGTTTACACCAAAGATGGACACAAAATGCTGGAGTAACTCGGCGGGTCAGGCAGCATAGCTGGAAAAAAAGGAATAGATGATATTTTGGGGCGAGACTCTTCTACAATTTAATCTGTATTCACCATGGAGAATGCCATCAGTTTGGGGTGAAATTGCCCAAGACGTTGACTACAAGAGCATGGAGCAACTTTATAAAACTTTGGTTATGCTATGGAAACTGTGTGGTCACCACACCCAGGGAAGGATATGACTATACTGAAGAGGATACAGAGGTTTACCAGGATGTTGTTAGAATGGAATGTTACAATTATAAGGAGAGATATGAAAGACTGGGTTTGCATGTCTTGGAGCAGAGGAGGCTGAGGGGAGTGAGAAATCTTTCCCCCACAACATGGACAACTTAACCAGAGAGCATGGTTGTAAGGCAAGTGGCAAACAAGATAGAGGGGAATCAAGTCAAGTCAAGTCAAGTCAAGTTTATTTGTCACATACACATACGAGATGTGCAGTGAAATGAAAGTGGCAATGAAAGTGCCAAACAGAATCAGAGGGAAAATGCTGGTTACAAATGTGAAGCAATCTTTTTTTTTTGTGTGTTGAGTAATTTTACTGACATTTTATATGAAACTCTGGGTAATACCCAGTAAGAAGTAACAATGATAAAAATATCATTGTTCCGTTTCGGTACATATGACAATAAATCACTCTTCAACCTCATACAGAGTGCTGGAGTAACTCAGCTGGTCTGGAGAACATGGATAGGTGACAATTCTGAAGAAAACTGAGGAAGAATCCCAGCCGAAACGTGGGCTGTTCGTGATCGCCAGAGATGCTGCTTGACCCACTGAGTCACTCCAGAATTTTGTGTGCTTAAACCAGCACCTGCAGTTCCTCATTTCTACTCTTGACTCTCGGGTATAATATCTGGAGAATGGAGTCAGTTTACACTGTAGTTCCCTCTATTATTCCCCTATACCTCGCTTTTATCCCCATTATTGTATTCCCTTCCAGATGTTCCTCAACTTTGCAGGTTTTTTCACATGACTTGGCATTAAGCACAAGATGGGCATAAGAAAGTGCTCGGAGAAAATATTTCCAGAGAAATTTCAACATTTTTGTGAGTTTGCTAAAATGTCACTGGTCTTCTGGACAACCGATCCAAACAGAAAAGCAGCAACGCTTCCTCAACCATTCCAGAGAAACAAACTCAGAAGAGTGTGACAATGCAAAAATGTTTGCTACATTCAATGGGACAAAGTCAGATTTAGACGGTTTAGTTAATTTTCATCTTCAACACTGCTCTGGCGTATTAAATTGTCTGGCGTATTAAATACACGACAACCCTGGTCAAATCTCATTCTGGGATTTACACAAAAAATGCAGGAGATATTCATCTGGGCAAGCTGAAATGTAGTGCAGTCAGATGTGGAGTGTCCAAACAATCATTGCGCTTAACAATCCCTTCACATCTTGCAATAATTCTCCACTTCTGCAATATTTTTTTTAATTCCTTTAAGAAATTAAATAAGCCAAGATCAACCTGAAGCTTTTTCATCAGTAAATGCACCATTTTGCCCTCTTAGTTACTGCTCAATAACTTATTCTTCTTTGTAGCTCTCCCAAGCATGACATTTGTTTGCCCAAAGCTTGAGGACTAGTTTATATATATTTACCATTTCCTGTTCTCTTACAAACCAAACTACGTATTATGCTGAAGCAAGAATTTGCCCCAACCCCCCCCACCCCACTTCCTATCCAAAGCAGTTTGTAATCAGGACCAATCAGCTGATGTTGTGAAGTCTGTCGTTTGCCGTGGCACAATGTGTCTGAATTCAATGTCAATTGCTATTTACACAGAGATCCTGTGTGCTCTCAACGCACAGACAAAGAAGGTTCTGCATCACCGTGTGGGCGACACGGTGCAGGAGCTGCTGCTGTATAGTATCAGAAACCCAGGTTCCATCGTGACTACTGGTGCTGCCTGTACAGAGTTTGTAAGTTTTCCCCATGACCTGCATAGGTTTTCTCCAGGTACTCCCGTTTCCTCCCACACTCCAAAGAGGTACAGGTTTCCAGGTTAATTGGCTTTGTTAAAAAAAATTGTGTGTGCGCGCGTGTGTGTGTAGAATTGTGTTAGTGCGCGGGGATCACTGGTTGGCACGTACTCAGTGGGCTGAAGGGCCTGTTTCCGCGTTGTATCTCTAAATTAAATCAACTCAAGTGATCCTTCTCCATTTACAGATGTCACAGGCAAGTTGGGAATGTTACACACTGTTAGGGACATTTCTCCTTTCTCCACCTGGAAATGGAGTCACTCATACATCATGGAAATGGACTTTGGAGTCCACATCAACCGTCAAGCACCCATTTATACTAATTCTACAGTAATCCTATTTATCACTCCCTGCGTTACGTGATTCTGCCACCTCTCGCACACATTGGGGAATTCACAATCGTCTATTAACACAGTTGCCTACTATTCTTTGCACGTGTGGGTGGAAACTGGAGCACCCAGAGGAAAACGATGCAGTCACAGGGAAAATGTACAAAGTCTAAAGGCAGCACTGGTGATCAGGACTGAATCTGTATCGCTGAAGCTATGTTACAGCAGCTCTAATAGCTGCACCCCTGTATCACCCTAATCTCATGCCATGACGGCACGAAGCAGATTGTCGATTTCAGGTGTATACTGTTGAACAATGTAATAAGAGTCAAATGATTGCAACGCTGGGAATGTTGACCTGGTGCAGGTCATTGGCATGTTTATCCTGCCAACAGATTTGACAAGATTAGTGGTGTCTCTCCCATTGATGGCATCTCCCAGTGGCACAGCAGTAGAGTTACTGCCTTACAGCGCCAGAGACCCGAGTTTGACCCTGACTATGGGTGCTGTCTGTATGGAATTTGTACGTTCTCTCTGTGACCTAGGTGGATTTTGTCTGGGTACTCCCTTTTCCTCCCACACTCCTAAGGTGTGCAGATTTATAAGTTAATTAGCTTTGGTAAAATTGTAAAGTGCCGCTTAGTGTGAAGGATAGTGTCAGTGTACAGGGATCGCTGGTCTGTGAGTAATGCTTTTGTAATGAACTTGCAACAAAAAGGCACAGCATGCTGGAGTAATTCAGCAGGTCAGGCAACATCCCTGGAGAAAATGGATAGGTTACTTTTTCTTCAGAAGATGGTCGTACAGCACGAGAGCTCCCATCACACAGAGAGAGAGAGAGAGACATCCTCTTGGGCATCATTGAAGGTGGTTTTGCATTCACATATAGAAACAAAGAACTGCCATTGCTAGGAATTTACCACACAAAAAAAAAGACAGTGCTGGAATAACTCAGTGGAGCAGGCAACAAGTCTGAAGAAATGACCTGACCCCCCCGACACATCACCTATCTATCCATGTCCATAGAGGCTGCTGCACCCGCTGAGTTTCTCCAGCTTTTCTGTGTAACCTGTCTATCCATGTTGTTTAAGAAGGAACTGCAGATGCTGGAAAATCGAAGGTAGACAAAAATGCTGGAGAAACTCAGCGGGTGCGGCAGCATCTATGGAGCGAAGGAAATAGGCAACGTTTCCTTCGCTCCGTGCAAATAGTTGAACAATCTCCACTATAGGAAATAGGCAACGTTTCGGGCCGAAACCCGGAAGGGTTTCGGCCCGAAACGTTACCTATTTCCTTCGCTCCACATAGATGCTGCTGTACCAGCTGAGTTTCTCCAGCATTTCTGTGTACCTATCTACCCATGTTGTCCAGAGATGCTGCCTGACCCGCCGAGTTACTCCAGCACTCACTCTGTGTGTGTGTACTGTTCCAAGTGGCAGGTCATAGAAACATAGAAAATAGGTGCAGGAGTAGAGGCTATTCGGCCCTTCGAGCCTGCACCGCCATTCGCTGATCACCCAACTCAGTATCCTGTACCTGCCTTCTCTCCATACCCCCCTGATGCCCTTTAGCCACATCTAACTCCCTCTTAAATAGAGCCAATGAACCGGCCTCAACTACCTTCTGTGGCAGAGAGTTCCTGAGCTTATGATGCGTGGATGGAGACCGGCATGGGAATCCTGCCATCTGGTTGCTGCCAACACACCCGTCAGACGACAACAACAAAAGCATGTAGATGAGAAGTAGAAATGCAACATAGACCTCACCGCGGTGAGAAGAGCTGAGTGTGTGTTGGTTCTGCCCGGCCTTTGGTGCAAGGTTGGGATGGGGGGGGGGACCTGGTTCAGTCTTGTTGCTCCTGCCGGGCTCGCAGCCCTTGAGGGGGGGAGGAAGGAAGAGGCTTCACCGCCCCAACACTGGGCACCTTCCCCAGTCTCCGTTCACCCACGGCCCGGGCTCAAGGCCTCAACACTGGGCACCCACTCGCACCGGGACCAGGGCCCAGAGCCGCGGGGTCCCCGTCACCCACAGCCCCGTCACCCACAGCCCCAGAGCCCGGGGCCGCCGCAGCTTGAGCTCCGGGCCTACTCTCGTCTCAGGCCTCGGTATTTACCTCGACATCAAACCCCGCGGCAGCGCCTTCCGAGCGGGGGCCTCCGGATGGTGTCGGGGCAGCGGAGCCCAGGCCGCGGCTGGGGGTTGGGAGTTGTCGGTGGCCCAGCGCTCCCTCCCCCGGAGCGGGCGGACGGACGGGCGGACACTCGGAGCCGGGCGGCGGCGGCGGCGGCGGAACCCAGCGACTAATATGGCGGCGGCGGCGGCGTCGGAGCAGCAGCGAGTGCTCAAACCCCCCCTGCCGGCCGCGCCAACACCTGCAGCTCAGCGGCCCCCCCTGCCGGCCGCGCCCACACCTGCAGCTGCCGCTCAGCTCAGCGACCCCCCCTACCGGCCGCGCCCACACCTGCAGCTCAGTGACCCCCTCTACCGGCCGCGCCAACACCTGCAGCTCAGCGACCCCCCCTACCGGCCGCGCCCACACCTGCAGCTCAGCGGCCCCCCCTGCCGGCCGCGCCCACACCTGCAGCTGCCTCCATGCAGGGTCTTTCCACAACATCTGAAGAAGGGTACACAAAAAAGCTGGAGAAACTCAGCGGGTGCAGCAGCATCTATGGAGCGAAGGAAATAGGCAACGTTTCGGGCCGAAACTCAAAGGAAATAGGCAACGTTTCGGACCGAAACTCAATAGGCAACGTTTCGGGCCGAAACTAGAAATAGTCAACGTTTCGGGCCGAAACTCAAAGGAAATAGGCAACGTTTCGGGCCGAAACTCAAAGGAAATAGGCAACGTTTCGGGCCGAAACTCAAAGGAAATAGGCAACGTTTCGGGCCGAAACTCAAAGGAAATAGGCAACGTTTCGGGCCGAAACTCAAAGGAAATAGGTAACGTTTCGGGCCGAAACCCAGAAGGGTTTCGGTCCGAAACGTTGCCTATTTCCTTCGCTCCATAGATGCTGCTGCACCCGCTGAGTTTCTCCAGCACTTTTGTCGACCTTCGATTTTCCAGCATCTGCAGTTCCTTCTTAAAAACTCTCTGTTTCACTCATCCCTTCCCACCCAAACCACCCCCTCCCCAGCTACCTTCCTCTGCAACTGCAGAAGATACAACACCTGTCCCCATACCTCCTCCCTCGACTCAGTCCAGGGACCCTGACAGTCCATTCAGGTTAGGCCGAGGTTCACTTGCACCACCTCCAACCTCATCTACTGTATCCGTTGTTGCAGATGTGGACTCTTATAGGGTGATTTCACCAAATGTCAAATGAGCGTAGATCCCCCCCTCACGTGACCGAAAATTTTAACTGGAGGACATATGTCAGTTCGGTACATGTTAGTGAATGGGGAAACACGCACTTTCCCACCGGTTAAAAACATGGAAAACGGCCGATTTTTATGCTGAAATTTTCTGTGCTAGTCGGGGTGACCGTGAAGCATGGCGAGCTAAATTTTCAGGCCAAAAAAAAGATAGAAAGTAAGGTAATTACAAGAGGGAACTGAAGGTGGAAAACAGCGGAAGTGAACAGCTGACATTTGCCGTGGTGATTTAAAGATCCAAAATATTGGGAATTATCGCGTTTGCTCGCTGAATTTCATCAAAAGTAAGTTAATAATGTCTTACTTTTGATGAAATTCAGCGAGCAACCGCGATAATTCCCGATATTTTGGATCTTTAAATCACGGTCACCCCGACTAGCACAGAAATTTTCAGCTCAAAAATCGGCCGTTTTCCATGTTTTTAACGGGTGGGAAAGTGCGTATTTCCCCATTCACTAACATGTACCGAACTGACGTATGTCCTCCAGTTAAAATTTTCGGTCACGTGAGGGGGGATCTACGCTCATTTGACATTTGGTGAAATCACCCTATACAGCAGGCAGTGAGACCAAACGTAGACTGGGCGATCATTTCGCTGAACACCTTCGCTCAGTCCGCCTGGACCTACCTGATCTCCATGTTGCTAAACACTTTAACTCCCCCTCCCATTCACACACTGACCTTTCTGTCCAGAACCTCCACCATTGTCAGAGTGAGGCCAAATGCAAATTGGAGGAACAGCACCTCAGATTTTGCATGGGCATGTTACAACCCAGTGGCATGATAATTGATTTCTCTAACTTTCTTTAGAGAAGGTAGACAAAAGTGCTGGAGAAACTCAGCGGGTGCAGCAGCATCTGTGGAGCGAAGGAAATAGGCAACGTTTCGGCCCGAAACTTTACCTATTTCCTTTGAGTTTCGGCCCGAAACATTGCCTATTTCCTTTGAGTTTCGGCCCGAACCGTTGCCTATTTCCTTCGCTCCATAGATGCTGCTGCACCCGCTGAGTTTCTACAGCTTTTTTGTGTACCTTGCTTTCTCTTTCTCTCCATCCCTCCCCAACCTTAGTCATACTAGTTTCACTGTGGTCCTGGTGAGTTTCATTGTCGTTAACCCGTTTTCCCCTGGCCCACGGCCAAAAATGGACTGTTTCCTTCATCATCATCACTTTTTTTTGCATATCTTTCATTCATTTGTTCTATATCTCTCTATATCACCAACTATATTTCTCGTTTCCCCTTCCCCTGACTCTCAGTCTGAATTCTCTGCCTCAGAGGGCGGTTCTCTGGATACTTTCACGAGAGAGCTAGATAGGGATCTTACAAATAGCGGAGTCAGGGGATATGGGGAGGAGGCAGGAACGGGGTACTGATTGGGGATGATCAGCCATGATCACATTGAATGGCGGTGCTGGCTCCATGGGCCAAATGGCCTGCTCCTGCACCTATTGTCTATTGCTGAAGCAAAGCTCAGCATAACAGAAAACGAACGATTTGAGACGGCAAAGATTTGGGCTCTCCGACAGAGATTATTCCCTGGCTATTCCCACAACAGCTTGAAAAGCCTCCAGGGAAATGGTTAGTGCACCATCTATACATTATAGATACATCTATCATCGGAAACACATCATCATTATTAAACCACGCTGTCTAAGGATCGCTCAAATACTGAAAAAAAACAAAGTATTTATTGGGACAGCAATCAGTTACAGTGTGGCTTAGTAATCTGCAAACAATAGTGGAACAAAACATAGAGAAGAACATAGACAAGGTGACGATAGAAACTGGCCTCTCCTTCAGTCAGTAATGTATTATAGGGCATGTTGCCAGAAACTACAGGTCCCATTGGATCTATTTCCATAAGAGTGGAGACAATTATCTTCCCTTTTAAATGTAATGAAATATATTTAAGTACAAGATGGATACAAAATGCTGGAGCAACTCAGCGGGACAGGCAGCATCTCTGGATGGAGGAGATGGGTAATTTTTCGGGTTGAAAACCGTACCAAGGGTCTCAACCCAAAACGTCACCCATTCCTTCTCTCCAGAGATGCTGCCTGTCCTGCTGAGTTACTCCAGCATTTAGTGTTTATCTGCAATTCCTTCCTACTATGTTTGTCCAGTCAACCCTCGTATTCATGGACCTTTAGAAGGGATTTTGGTTGCAGAGGACAGAGTGACCACAAGGTGGCAGCAATGGGCAAGGACAACGCCACTGATTTGTAAAGAATGATGTGAGCTTCCTTCACTGTATTTTTTCCCTTTTCCAAAATACAAAGCAATCCATGATGGAAAATGTGAAATACAGGGAGTTGGCCTTATGCTCATACGCGATTGTAATCATGTACTGCCTTTCCGCTGGCTGGTTTCGACTCTTTTAAGTCGAGACTAAAAACTTATCTTTACTCTCAAGCCTTTCTTGACGTGTTCTGAGGGAGGGCTATATGTATGTATTTATATATGTACTTAATCTATGAACCAATGTTGTATAACGTTAGTACCTCAACCAATGTAAAGCACTTTGGTCAACGAGAGTTGTTTTTTAAATGTGCTATAGAAATAAAAGTGACTTGGTTAACACACAGCAAAAGCTTTTCACTGTACTCACTGTGACAATAGACTAAACTCAAACATAAAACTTTTAATATCTACGCTAGATAGCATCTGCATTTCCTTGCGTCCCTGTTTCAGTTCCAGAGACTCGGGTACAATTCTGATCTTGGGTGCACTGTGACTGAAGTACATGCAATTAAACTATGTTCACGTTTTATTCATTTAAAGTGTTATGTATTTAGTGTCCTTTCCTGTTTATTATGTCCTGTTTTTCGAATGCTGCCCTTTTTTTTACCTCTCTTTGCTCGGTTAGAGCGGACAATCGGCAACAACACACACCATCCCTCCTGCTCTATGATAACGTGGGTTTATCTGTGTTTTAAGTTTATCTGTGTTAAAATGAGATGGTCGAACTGAAGGGGGCACCAAACACAAATGAGCTCCAGCCAAAGGTTTCTCTGCGGTCCCACACATTTTACTGATTGAACCAACCTTGAAGAATTTCACACAATCATTGTGTGATTCACATAATCATTTTTTGTCAAAATGCACGCAGCATTGCCAGACATTTTTGGGACTGATTTGTAGAACATCTGTGGTGACTGTTTTGTAAAACTGTCAGTCACAAGGCAGATGAACATTATTCACAGTAGTTATCAGAGTTCATTCCATCAGTCACGGTGCACCATGCGTGAAAACACCCCCGTGGGTTCCCCGCCGTCGCCCAGCGCATCGCCGAAGCCTTCTTCCCGCCTTCGCTTTGCCAGTGCAGCCAGGGACTTGAACGTCTTCGGCTCGTACACGGACAGATCCGCCAGGACCTTGCGGTTTAGTTCCACTTGGCTCTGTCAAAATACAAAATGGAAGCTTTCATCGTCAAGACAGCTTGTGTCATTTTCAGAATTTCTATTGCCAACAGGTCGCAGGCGATAACCGTCCACACAGAGCTGGCCGAGCTCTCGAGTCGGCATACAATAGACAATAGGTGCAGGAGTAGGCCATTCGGCCCTTCGAGCCAGCACCGCCATTCAATGTGATCATGGCTGATCATTCCCAATCAGTACCCCGTTCCTGCCTTCTCCCCATATCCCCTGACTCCGCCATTTTTAAGAGCCCTATCTAGCTCTCTCTTGAAAGCATCCAGAGAACCTGCCTCCACCGCCCTCTGAGGCAGAGAATTCCACAGACTCACCACTCTCTGTGAGAAAAAGCGTTTCCTCGTCTCCGTTCTAAATGGCTTACTCCTTATTCTTAAACTGTGTGTGGCCCCTGGTTCTGGACTCCCCCAACATCGGGAACATGTTTCCTGCCTCGAGTGTGTCCAAGCCCTTAACAATCTTTGTCAGAGTGGAATGTGCGCCAAGCTTTGCCAAACTCCACATGCCTTGCAGTGACCCAGCTGTGGATGTCTCAGAACCAGGGCGGCCCAGACCCAAAATATCATCTGTTTATTTCTCTCCACAGATGCTGCCTGATCCGCTTAGTTCCTCCTGCATTTTGTTTGTTACTGAATATTCCAGCATCTGCCGCCTTGTGTCTCCGCAGCGGATCAATTACTTTATTCCCCGGTTGGTAGATATGTCTTTTCACTTCAATTTGTTTACAACAACATTCTAAAGCAGCAAACCCACGTGAAGCAGCAGTCTGATTGTTGAGCTCGTTCGTGTAGTCCTCCAACTTAGGTTAGAGATACATCATGGATACAGGCCCTTTGGCCCACCAAGTCCATGCTGACCGACAAACACCATGCACACTAATTCTATTCTATGCACGAGGGACAATTTATGGAGGCCAATTAACCTACAAACCTGTACGTCTTTGGAATGTGAGAGGCAACCGGAGCACCCGGAGAAAACCCACATGGTCAAAGGGCGAACGTGCAAACTCCGTACGGACAGCACCCGTAGTCAGGATCGAACCTGGCTCTCTGGCGCTGTAAGGCAGCAACTCTACCACTGCGCTGCCCCTAATTGGACTCGGTAAATTTCCCTGAGTGTGTAGGGATGAGAAAGTGGGATAACATAGAACTAGTGTGAATGAGTGATCGAGGGTCGGTATGGACTCAGTGGGCCAAACGACCTGTTGCAATGCTGCATCTCTAAACCAAGTCCCTTTGCCTGGAAAGATTATTAACAGCCACATTGTCAATGCATTTGCTGGGATTACAGGGCCAATATTTCCCCCCCATCTCCACTGTGGTGCAGCGGGCCTCTGGCGCTGTAAGGCAGCAACTCTACCGCTGTGCCACCGTGCGCCACCAGTTGTAGTCTCGGTGATATTTTATGCTCGCCCTGGCACAACCTGATTAAAGCAAGAGTTCAGAACCCATTCATGTTCTCAGCAGACTTCAGGCCCATCAGGTTCTGATTCAGAGGCAACTGTTTTGGTGCAGCTGAAACTAACGGGCAGATCATGAGAAGCTGCATAAAGCAGGTACACATTAAACACCTTGCTCTCTGACATTTGACCAAGGCCATCCATCCAGCAAAATATTTACACGCTGCGTCCTCACCTTAATCAAATTACAAATTAGCATCGGATACTTCAGCCCATGTTCACGGGTTGCTGCTGCTATTCTGCTTATCCACAGCTGAAAAACAAAATTCATCATTTTTTTTTATTCCCTCCCCAGCTACCTTACTAAATGAATCCATCCAGTACTTTGTGATTGTCTCAAGATTTCAGCACCTGCTTTTCCTGTGTATATATGTGTATTTGTAAATTTGTGTATATATAGTATACACACTGAACTTTTTTTTTCTCAATCGTTTATTATATTCTTTACAGTGTACTATGTTTACATATTCTGTTGTGTCACGGCAAGTAAGAATTTCATTGTTCTATCTGGGACACATGACAATAAAACACTCTTGACTCCCCTTGTGTCTCCCACCTGCTGCATGTTTCCACGGTAAGTTACGGCTTTTTGATTTCAAGATTCAAGATTCAAGAGAGTTTATTGTCATGTGTCCCTGATAGGACAATTAAATTCTTGCTTTGCTTCAGCACAACAGAACATAGTAGACATGACTACAGAACAGATCAGTGTGTCCATATACCATTATATAAATATATACACACATGAATAAATAAACTGATAAAGTGCAAATAAACAGGTAATGGGCTATTAATGTTCAGAGTTTTGTCCGAGCCAGGTTTAATAGCCTGATGGCTGTGGGGAAGTAGCTATTCCTGAACAGGTTCGCCCGCTCACTGCCAGTGCAGCTGGTTCCACTCCCATCCCGATAATCTCTGCTCACCACCCTGGGTGGTCAGAGTGCTTACCGTCCTCATGTTCCGCTTCTTGTGCTTCCTGGCCTTAGTGGAGTAGAGGAATGCTCGCCGCACGGCCCGCAGCGCCAGGCTGTAGCATCGGTTCTTGCGCCCCCGGAAATGCTGCAAAACCAAAGGAGAAACAGATGAGAATCGCCGAGCGGAGCGACGGTCGAGGACCGACCTTCATCACAGTTCATCGTAGGCGCTGACTTCCCCACTGACGATGGGTTTGGACACGCTAGAGGCAGAAAACATGCTCCCGATGTTGGGGGAGTCCAGAACTAGGGGTCACAGTTTAAGAATAAGGGGTAAGCCATTTAGAACGGAGATGAGGAAACACTTTTTCACACACAGAGTTGTGAGTCTGTGGAATTCTCTGCCTCAGAGGGCGTTGGAGGCCGGGTCTCTGGATACTTTCAAGGTAGAGCTAGATAGGGCTCTTAAAAATAGCGGAGTCAGGGGTTATGAGGAGAAAGCAGGAGCGGGGTACTGATTGGGGATGATCAACCATGATCACATTGAGTGGCTCGAAGCCAGCATCATCAAAGCCCCACACCTCTCTGGGTCATCAAAGATGACACTCTCACTACACTCCTGCCGTCGGGAAGGTGCAGCAGGAGGTTGGAAAACTGTGACCTCCATTTTCAAGGACAGCTTCTTCCCCACCACAATCAGGCTCTTGAACACTGCACAACTATGAACAGTGGCCTGTCTTTGGTTGCAATAAGTGCTTGGTTTATCTTATTACAATAGCATTGTGTCTATGAACGTATTGTATTCAGATTCAATTTTAATTGTCATTGTCAGTGTACAGTGAAATGTGTGTGTGTGTTATTGTATGTGTGTGTGTGTTATATGTATGTGTGTTATACGTGTGTGTGTGTGTGTTATATGTGTGTGTGTGTTATATGTGTGTGTGTGTTATATGTGTGTGTGTGTGTGTGTGTGTGTTATATATGTGTGTGTGTGTATGTGTGTTTGTGTGTGTGTGTGTATGTGTGTGTATGTGTGTGCGTGTGTGTTATATATGTGTGTGTTATATTTGTGTGTGTGTGTGTTGTGTTTGTGTTATGTGTGTGTTATGTGTGTTATATATACATGTGTTTGTTGTGTGTGTGTGTTGTGTGTGCGTACGGGTTGTGAAGCTGCAGCAAGTCGGTATTTCACTGTCCTTTGTGGGTCTACATGGCAACCCCACACTCATGACCGTGAGCATCATGCAGACCCTTCGGCCCACCGCGTTCATGCTGTCCCTGGGGATCCGAGCAGGAGATTTACCTATTAAACCCCATATTATCCCGCACAGTTGAAGGCTCTGTCTGCCGGGCCCGGCGGTGGCGGCAACGGCGGCTTCTCGACCCCCCCCACCCACCCCGCCGCCCCTGTGTTACCATCATCACCCCACCCCCAGGCCCCGGCCCCGGCCCCACCCCCAGGCCGCGGCCTTACCCGTGCGTGCTGCAGCACCTCCTGACCCCGCCAGTAACGGTCGGGCCCGCGGTTCCGGATCCAGCGGGAGAGCGTGAGGAAAACCATCGGCGGCCGCGGCGCTGCCCCAGTCCCAGTCCTCGGCCTCG
Source organism: Leucoraja erinaceus (assembly GCF_028641065.1). Lineage (NCBI taxonomy): Eukaryota > Metazoa > Chordata > Chondrichthyes > Rajiformes > Rajidae > Leucoraja > Leucoraja erinaceus. The sequence continues at coordinate 4,706,890 of NC_073406.1, read as the reverse complement.
GCCCCGCGTGTGAGGGAGCCCCGTCCGGCGGTGTCTCTGGGCGGCTCCCGTCCCCGTCCCTGTCCCTGTCCCTGTCCTTGGCTCCGGCCCCGTGGTGGCGCTGTCTCCAGCCAGGTGGTGGCGCTGTCTCCGGCCCCGTGGTGGCGCTGTCTCCGGCCAAGCGGTGGCGCTGTCTCCGGCCCCGTGGTGGCGCTGTCGCTGTCTCCGGCCAAGCGGTGGCGCTGTCTCCGGCCCCGTGGTGGCGCTGTCTCCGGCCAAGCGGTGGCGCTGTCTCCGGCCCCGTGGTGGCGCTGTCGCTGTCTCCGGCCCCGTGGTGGCGCTGTCTCCGGCCCCGTGGTGGCGCTGTCTCCGGCCCCGTGGTGGCGCTGTGGCCCCGGTGGTGGCGCTGTCTCCGGCCCCGTGGTGGCGCTGTCTCCGGCCCCGTGGTGGCGCTGTCTCCGGCCCCGTGGTGGCGCTGTCTCCGGCCCCGTGGTGGCGCTGTCTCCGGCCAGGTGGTGGCGCTGTCTCCGGCCAAGCGGTGGCGCTGTCACCGGCCAGGCGGTGGCGCTGTCTCCGGCCAGGCCGCTGGCTCCGGCGGTGGCGCTGTCTCCGGCCCCGTGGTGGCGCTGTCGCTGTCTCCGGCCAGGTGGTGGCGCTGTCTCCGGCCCCGTGGTGGCGCTGTCTCCGGCCAGGTGGCGGCGCTGTCTCCGGCGGTGTCAAGGGGCCGCCTGTCCGCACCTGCCACTCACCCCGTGGGCGGGGCCTGGGCGGTGGGGCAGAGCCGGCTGTGACCAGAGGGGGGCAGCAGTGAGGAGGAGCTGCCTGTTCACACTCGGATGCAAACACTAGCCACTGTACACACACACACACACCCATTCACAATCAATGAAGAGACTTTGCACAACTTTTGTTTTCTCTATTTAATTCCAAATAAAGTTTATTTGCGGGGCAAAAAAAAATTTTTTTTTTTAGGTTTTGTTCAAGATTTGCCCAAGGCCTGGATAGAGTGGGTGTGGGGAGGATGTTTCCACTAGTGGGACAGTCTAGGACCAGAGGGCACAGCCTTCTATTTTTCCAGCATCTGCAGTTCTTTCCTAAACAGAGTGAATTGTGTTTCTCAGGAAGGTTTATTTTTCTACCAGACAACATCCATCATGAAAGGCTCGTGTGGAAACGTTGTCGAGGGGCGTTTCATACCACTGGTTTGTGGCGTACATGTCGGCTCCTTTGTTCAGCAGTAATTGGATGGTCCGCTCGTGCCCCCTCTCGGCGGCGAGGTGGAGTGGGGTTTTCATCAGCCGGCCCCTCGCCTCTACGTCAGCCCCGCGGTTGATCAGATACTCCGCCACCTCCGCGTCGCCTCTCTCCGCTGCCCGGTGCAGCGCGGTCATGTTCAGGCCGTCTCTGGCGTCCACGCCGACCCCTCGCTGCGACAGAGCCTCCATGATGCCAAAGTGACCGATTGCCGCCGCAGCCTGAAGAGCGGACGCACTGTCAGTGTCCACCGCTCCGTGGGCGAGCAGGTCCATCACCACCTGTGGGCAGGGAAGCACGACATCAGGAGCATCTCTGCGTCAGGACCACTCGGGCTTTAATTCCCAAACAATGGCCCACAATGTCCGTGCCCAACATGATGATACCAAGTGCCCAACATGATGTAACTAAGTATTCAAGAAGGAACTGCAGATGCTGGAAAATCGAAGGTAGACAATAATTGCTGGAGAAACTCAGCGGGTGCAGCAGCATCTATGGAGCGAAGGAAATAGGAAATATTTCCTTTGCTCCATAGATGCTGCCGCACCCGCTGAGTTTCTCCAGCAATTTTTGTCTACCAGTTGTAATTAATCTCCATATCCCTCCATTCCCTGCCTATCCACGTGCCTATCTAAAAGCCTCTTAAATAGTAGGCATTTTATAGTAAATGCCTACTATGTTCCGTGTGCTGAAGCAAAGCAAGAATTTCATTGTCCTATACAGGGACACATGACAATAAACTCACTTGACTTGACCTGGCTTAAACGCCGCCATTACATCTGCTTCCACCACCAAACACCCAGGAGAAACTGTGGAAGTGCGAAGTTGCACGCGTCCACATTCAGGGACAGTTTCTTCCCAGCTGTTATCAGGCAACTGAACCATCCTCCCACAACCAGAGAGCAGTGCTAAACTACCATCTACCTCTTTGGTGACCCTCAGACTATCCTTGATCGGGCTTTACCTTGCACTAAACATAGAAACATAGAAAATAGGTGCAGGAGTAGGCCATTCGGCCCTTCGAGCCTGCACCGCCATTCAATATGATCATGGCTGATCATCCAACTCAGTGTCCTGTACCTGCCTTCTCTCCATACCCCCTGATCCCTTTAGCCACAAGGGCCACATCTAACTCCCTCTTAAATATAGCCAATGAACCGGCCTCAACTACTTTCTGTGGCAGAGAATTCCACAGATTCACCACTCTCTGTGTGAAAAATGTTTTTCTCATCTCGGTGCTAATGTTATTCCCTTATCATGGATCTAAACACTGTAAATGGCTCGATTTTAATCATATATGTCTTACATGACAATATATATATCTGCCAACTGGATAGCACGTAAAAGCTTTTCGTACCTCGGTTTATGTGACAATAAACTAAACTAAACGAGTACTGTCTGTGTCTCTCAGTGTGTTAGATGTTCCATTGGACTTCACTGCCCAGACTTACCTCCTCATAGCCATTGGCAGCAGCGATTGACAATGCTGTCCTTCCCACTGCATCTTCAGCATTGATGCACGTCCCGTTTTCCATCAGCAACTTAATGACTCCTCTGTTGCCAACCTCCGCAGCCAAGTGCAAGGGGGTCATGTCCCCCCAGGTGGTGCAATGAACGGAGACTCCTTTGGAGATGAAGAACTCGATGATATGCAACTGGTCGCTCACCACCGCCCAGTGCAGCGGGGTCCAGCAGTGGGTGTCGGACGCGTCGGGCCCCGCCCCGTGACTCAGCAGCTGCTGCACGGTCAACAGGTGCCCCCCTGCAGCGGCGCAGTGCAGCGGCGTCAGGCCGCATCTGGTGGATGCGCTGGTGGGCACCCCACGCCGCAGCAGGAGCACGGCAATCTGGGTGTGGCCGTTCCACGCGGCTCGGTGCAGGGGCGTCCATCCATGCTTGTCCGTGGCATCCGCCTGCGCCCCACGGTGCAGGAGAAACTTCACCAGCGCCTGGCAGCCGTTAAACGCTGCATAATGCAGTGGAGTGCAGCTGTATTCATCCCTGCAAGTGACAGGAGAACACTGCATAGAAACATAGAAAATAGGTGCAGGAGGAGGCCATTCGGCCCTTCGAGCCAGCACCGCCATTCATTGTGATCATGGCTGATCGTCCCCTATCAATAACCCATGCCTGCCTTCTCCCCATATCCCCTGACTCTACCAGCCCCTAAAGCTCTATCTAACTCTCTCTCAAATCCATCCAGCGACTTGGCCTCCACTGCCCTCTGTGGCAGGGAATTCCATAAATTCACAACTCTCTGGGTGAAAAAGTTTTTTTCACACCTCAGTCTTAAATGACCTCCCCTTTATTCTAAGACTGTGTGTGGCCCCTGGTTCTGGACTCGCCCAACATTGGGAACATTTTTCCTGCATCTAGCTTGTACAGTCCTTTTATAATCTTGTATGTTTCTATGAGAAATTCCCCTCATCCTTCTAAACCTAGTCTTTTCAATCTTTCCTCATATGACAGTCCCGCCATCCCAGGGATCAATCTCGTGAACCTAACGCTGCACTGCCTCAATTGCAACAATGTCCTTCCTCAAATTAGGAGACGCAATACTCTAGATGTAATTCACTGTGGAAAGAAGATGGAAGTGAAAACGGTAAGCTGATTGTGAAACCAAATGGTTGTGAGGAAGGGATTTGCCTTAACTTGTTATCTTTCATTTTGCATTCTTATGGGCCTGTCCCACTTACGCAACTTTTTCGGCGACTGCCGGCACCCGTCATAGGTCGTTGCAGGTCGCTGAAAATGTTCAACATGTTGAAAATTCAACGGCGGCCAGAAAGACGCTACGACTCTTTGGGCGACTGAGGAGACGACTCACGACCGTACAGGCGACATATATGATTACGCCCAGGTACGCCCAAAGGTGAAGCCTGTATGGTCGTGAGTAGTCGCCCAAAGAGTCGTACCTTGTTCTGGTCGCCGCTGGATTTTCAACATGTTGAAAATTTTTCTGCGACCTGCGACGACTTATCACGGGTGCCGGGAGTCGCCGAAAAAGTTGTGTAAGTGGGACAGGCCCATTAGTTGGCAGTGGTTTGTGCCAATACCAGTGCCTTACCTGGAATCGATGAGGGCACCGTGTTGCAGGTATGTCTTCACCAGGTGGGCGTTGCCACTAGAGGCTGCCTGATGGAGGTCGGTCCATCTGCCCACGACCTCCCCACCTCCAGCTTTCTGCTGCTCCTCACTCCGCTCCTCGTTGATATCCACCAGACTCCACCACAGGTCTGTGGTCATCCCCGACACCTCTCCACCGCTTCCTAAAGAAACAAAACTGAGACAACGAACCGTTTTGAGTGTTTTGCGGGGCACTTGTGTATAAAATGACGAGGGGCTCAAACAGGTTGTATGCACAGGGTATTTACCACAGCTCATGGGAGACCCCTTCCACCCCAGCAACGGACTGTTCCAGCTGCTACGGTCAGGCAAACACCTCCGTTGCCATGCTGTGAAAACGGAGAGGATGGGAAGGAGTTTCTTCCCAGAGGCCATTAGGACTGAAACTCCTAAGTAACTTTACTGTACCAATCTACTGTTGTATGGTGTCTTTTTAAAATTGCTGTTTTTTTCTTTTTTTTCCTCCCACAAATATGTAATATGTGAATATGTGATTCTGTTCCATTCTGTTTTGTAGGGGTGTTTTTGCACAATCCGCGAGAATTGCCACTTTTCATTTCACTGCACATCTCGTATGTGTATGTGACGAATAGGCTTGACTCAACCCAGGGTATGGGGAATTAAAGAAGGGTCTTAACCCAAAATGTCACCTATTCATTTTCTCCAGAGGTGCTGCCTGACTCGCTGAGTTACTCCATCACTTTGAGTCTATCTAGGGGAATCCAGGGCAAGGGGGGCTTGCGTTTGAGGCGAGTGGGTACTTTGGCTACTTTTTCGCTTGGTGGTAGGTGTATGGAACGAGCTACCAGAGGAGGTGGTTGAGGCAGGAACTATGGTGGTATTTGGAGGACACTTGGACAGGTACATGGATGGGAGGGATGTTGGCCGGGAAAACAATGAGTAATATTAATTGATCTATCATAAATATGAGGAAAACTTAAAGTCCATGTCAGTCACATTCAGCATGGTGAATAGCTACAATAAAGTGCTTGAGGCATCTTGGTCAGCATGGAGGAAATGGGCCGAAGGACCTGTTTCCATGCTATATGCCTCCATGACTAAATACAAGACTGCATGAAACCATTTCCAGGGGCATATACAAAGGAGATTTGTGGCAAGTAAATTGCAGAGTGACTTTTTTATTGGAAGGATCCATTATGTTTGCACCTTTTAAAATCTTTGGACGAATTCGAGGCAAATACACAGTACGACACAAAGGATGTGTGATATCTTGCAACCATGAAAGGTCTTTGTCAATTTAGAAATAGCCAGTCTTTAGAAAAATAATGAAAATTAAAAATGAAGCTACTGATGCTGGAAATGTTTACAGAGAGTTGGACTCCCATGAAGCCATTTGTTCAGTGATTTAGTGCAGTGGATGAGAAGATTGGAAGGTTAGATGCCACAGGACAGGAATTCCTGACTTGCGCCATGTCCAGAGGCCCAGAGAGTCCGCACGTTAGGTTGGACTGGAGGGGAACTCAGCATTGTAATCCGAGAGAGAAGATCGGGCTCCGACTCTTTGATGAAGTTCAAACACATAAGCCATCGAGTTCAACCCCATTTCCACAGACTGCTTTTTGTCTCAGTCTTGGCATGGTCCATGTTATTTGTCTCATCCGGTCCCGAACAGCAAGTGCGCTGAATTCTTTAAAACAAAAAGATCAAAGAATACGTTGAAACGTGGAGTGCGTTACTTACAGTCAGTCGATCTTTGGCTCCAGTTTGGTGCGAGTGGATCTGTTGGTTGGGAACACACACACACACGGCAAATGAGTTTCATCCGACCAAGGAAAAAAAGTAAGTCGTAAAAATGTGCAACAGATATTTAGTCTGAAGAAAGGGTCTCGACCCAAAACGTCGCCTATTCCTTCGCTCCATAGATTCTGCCTCACCCGCTGAGTTTCTCCAGATTTTTTTGTCTACATTTAAAGTACGCTTGATAAGTTTAAAACATAGAAACATAGAAAATAGGTGCAGGAGTAGGCCATTCGGCCCTTTGAGCCTGCACCGCCATTCAATATGATCATGGCTGATCATCCAACTCAGTATCCTGTACCTGCCTACTCTCCATACCCCCTGATCCCTTTAGCCACAAGGGTCACATCTAACTCCCTCTTAAATATAGCCAATGAACTGGCCTCAACTACTTTCTGTGGCAGAGATTCCACAGATTCACCACTCTCTGTGTGAAATGTTTTTTCCCCATCTCGGTCCAAAAAGATTTCTCACTTATCCTTAAACTGTGACCCCTTGTTCTGGACTTGCCCAACATCGGGAACAATCTTCTTGCGTCTAGCCTGTCCAACCCCTTAAGAATTTTGTACGTTTCTATAAGATCCCCCCGCAATCTTCTAAATTCTAGCGAGTACAAGCCAAGTCTATCCAGACTTTCTTCATATGAAGGTCCTGCCATCCCAGGAAAACGCCAGTTTAACATAAAGTCATGAGATGGATTTAAACTGGATGTACCTGAAGTTTATAGCAACAGCTCATTCCATTTCCATGATGCTCAGCCTATGCAATAAAGCACGGCCATCAGTGGAGTGCACACTGCCAGCACGAATGAATAAATAGTCCACTGTTTGAAGTGCTCTGTTGCCGTCTGAGAAACATTATTTGAGATGAACAATGGTCCTATTGTGTAGTCCCGTAATCACATCATCTCAACAAGTCGAAACTTGCTGAGGTTTTCTGTTAAATGATATCCTTCAATTATTGCACAAGTCTTTGATGGGAGGATTATGAGTTTACTGGAGTATATTAACCCTTTCAACATCCACCCATCGTCCAAATGGGGCAATCATTGTTGCTGTTGTATCTGCAAAAAACACTCATTGGAGAGCTCGCAGAGTAAAGTTTTAAAATCGTACGGTAAAGAAACATTGATTTACGCTTGCTTGCTCAAAATGTTGGGAGTGACTCTGGCTCATGTCTTTGGTAAAGTATTCCCTGTCACATTCTGTGGATTCTGAGTATGTTATCCCTTTGGGCTGGAGCCTGGCTACATGAGCCCACTCCCTGTGTATCGAGTAGCAGCTGAGTCAAGCTGTGTTATGGCGCCCTGCCTCGGTATTTATGCAGGTCAGGATGACTTGCTTCATGTTACCACATATGAATCATAGAATCAACGAGTCATTCAGCACATAAACAGCCCAAGCCGCCTACGCCGACCGACCATGGTGTCCCGTCTAAAACAAGTAAAGTAAGTGAAGTATCCTTTATTGTCATTCAGATTTTTCAGTCTGAACGAAATTTCATGCCTTAGAATAAAATAACGAAACACACACTTAACACGGTTTAACATCCACCACAGTGAGTCTACCAGGCACCTCCTCACTGTGATGGAAGGCAAAAGTCTTAAAGTCCTTGTCTCTTCCCTCTTTGTTCCCCCTCTGCGTTGAGGCGATCCAGGCTTCCGATGTTGTGACCCCGCCGTGTGATGGTTTAGTCCCGCGGCTGAATCAGAGCTCTGCGAACGGGCCGGTTCAAACTCCGTGGCCTGGGGCGGTCTCATTTAAACCTGACCCATTTGCCAGCATTTGGTCCATATTCCCTCTAAACCTTTCCGATCCACATACCTGTACAAATGTATTTTCAATGATGTTATTGTACTTGCCTCAATTACCTCCTCTGGCTGCTCGTTCCATATACCCATCACCATCTGTGTAAAAATGTTGTCCTTCATGTTCCTACTAAATGTTTTCCCTTTCACCTTAAACCTATGTCCACCACTTTCTGATTCCCCGACTCTGGGGAAAAAAGATTCCCTGCATTCACCCTGTCTATTCCCCTCATGATTTTATACACCTCTATAAAACACCTCTCAGCCGCCTGTGCTCCTATGAAGAGCCCTAGCCTGCTCAACTTCTCCCTGTACCTCGAGTCCTGGCAACATCCACCAGGTGGTGCTGCGATGGCAGCCTCGCCTACAGTCTGTCTGTCCCTTTCGTTTTTTTTTGTTATTTACAGTGTGTTTTTAAAGTTAATGTTCTCTGTTTTGTTTTACGTGGGGGGTGGACAGGGGGGGGGGGGGGGGGGGAAGAAACTTTTCTTTCAATCTCCTACCTTGCCAGAGTTGCGATTGTTTTCCGGATCGTATCTCCAGGTCGCTCTGCGGCCTAACATCGTGGAGCTGGAGGCCTTGTAAAAGCTGTAAAATCCCAGAGTTTTCCGCTTCAACAGCTGTCTAGATCATGAGACAAAGATATTAAGATCACGTAAGGAGAAAGGAGCATACCAGAATAGAGCTGTTGGGCCGAATGGCCAGATCTTCATTGGAAACAAGTCTTTTGATCCACCGAATAATGGAATGATATACGCTCATCCCATTATATTCTCCCACCAGCTGCTCATTAATGTACACACCAGGGTGGCCCAGTGGCTCAGCGGTAGAGTTGCTGCCTTACAGCGCCAGAGTCCCAGGTTCGATCCTGACTACGGGTGCTATCTGTACGGAGTTTGTGCGTTCTCCCTGTGACCTGCGTGGATTTTCTCATAGACGTTTGGTTTCCTCCCACACTCCAAAGACGTACAGGTTTGTAGGTTAATTGGCTTAGTGTCAGTGTAAATTGTCCCAAATGTTTGTAGGATCCTGACCATGGGTGCTGTCTGTACAGAGTTTGTAGCCATTCTCCCCGTCACCTGCGTGGGTTTTCTCCGGGTGCTCCGGTTTCCTCCCACATTCCAAAGACGTACAGGTTTGTAGGTTTTATTGGCTTGGGCGAAATTGTAAATTGCCCCTCGTAGAATAGTGTTAGTGTGTGGGGATCGCTGGTCGGCACAGACTCGGCGGGCCGAAGGGCCTGTTTCCGTGCTGTATCTTTCAATCAATCAAAGCAGAATAGTGCTGGTGACAAGCCAGAAACTGGAGTCATCCCACAGTGACAGATCCCCTCGCAGCCCAGCAGGGCAGTTGCTTTGAATCACATTTGTGCCACTCCCTTGATTCTTCCAAAATAATATCTCTCACGGGTGTTTAAGTTTATATATCCTGTTTGTATTAAGATAAAGCAGATACATTAAATCGTCACCAGCTGCCACCTTTTCTGCTCGTTTAAGGTTCCATTGCTACAAATATCCTGCAGTTTCTCTTATTTTGAATTGTTTAGATTAGTTTAAGCTTAAAGGTACAGCATGGGAACGGGCCCTTCGGCCCATCGAGTCCGTGCCGACCAGCGATTCCCCACACACTAACACTATCCTGCACATTTACAATTTTACCGAAGCCAATTAACCTACAAACCTGTACGTCTTTGGAGTGTGGGAGGAAACCGGAGCACCCGCATAAAACCCACACAGGTCACGGGGAGAACGTACAAACTCCGTACAGACAGCACCCGTAGTCAAGATCGAACCCGGGTCTCTGGCGCTGTGAGGCAGCAACTCAACCGCTGAGGCACCGAACGGCCTCTGTTAGATGATGGAATGAACCAATAGGATACTGTTCAGTGTTGAAGAAGGAACTGCAGATGCTGGAGAATCGAAGGTACACAAAAAAGCTGGAGAAACTCAGCGGGTGCAGCAGCATCTATGGAGCGAAGGAAATAGGCAACGTTTCGGGCCGAAACCCGGAAGGGTTTCGGCCCGAAACGTTACCTATTTCCTATAGTGGAGATTGTTCAACTCTTTGCATGGAGCGAAGGAAATAGGCAACGTTTCGGCCGTCTGAAGAAGGATACTGTTCAGGATCATACAAGTGTGCTGAAAAGCCATTTCTCTGTTATAATATTAATCGTTGATAGATACAGCATGGGAACATACTCTTCAGCCCACGCTGGCCGCCTATCACCCATTCACACCAGTTCTATGTTCTGCCACTTTCACATCCACTCCCTGCGTAGGAGAGGCAATTTTACAAAGGCCAATTGAACTTACAAACCGGCACGTCTTTGGGATGTGGGAGGAAACTGGAGCATCTGGAGAAAATTCACGCGATAACAAGGATCACGTGCAAACTCCACACAGACAGCACCGGAGATCAAGATCAAACCTGGGTCTCTGGAGGCAGCAGCTCTACCCGCTGTGCCACTGTGTCGCCTTGTCGACGTTGGCAAGAAGCAAGGTTCTGTTTTGTTGTCTTGATGTTTCCGTTCTGGCACTTGAGAATGATGACTCTGGTCCCTCGTAAGATCAAAGGATGGATGGTAGTGTGTTCGGTAAGGCAGGTTAATGTCAGAGCAACAGGGCTACCTCGTTATTCACAACCAGCTCTTTGCCATGGCACTGCATTCATCTCTGACTTGCATGAGGAATCGCAGGTTATTATTCTGTGGTATTTAGCGGGGCGATCTGTATCTGGAAAACTGTCATGTAACATGGGCCCAGAATATCATCCACAACCCTCATCATTAATGTAGCCTGGGACAAGGAATATCACTCTGCTTTCAAGCACAACTCCTCCTAGGTCAGAGATAAATAGCACGAGAATCAACAAAGTCTGCATCAAAGTCCATGGAAAATGTCCTTCTTGAGGCTGGGACAAGGTTAGCCTGAGGTCTTGTGTCTTCAGTAGCCACCATTACAGTTGTGAAGCAGGAACCCCAACTCCTCCTAGGGTCCCTGACAAAGGGTCTCGACCCGAAATATCACCCATCCCTTCTCTCCAGAGATGCTCTCTGTCCCGCTGCGTTACTCCAGCTTTTTGAGTCTATTACAGTTGTCAAGACTGGATCGCCCAATTCAACCAGAATTAACCTTTGTTGCCTCATAAGAATCATTGGGCCACTTGGTATCATCAGATGAGCAACTATAAGGTTTAGTTTAGTTTAGATTAGAGAAACAGCATGGAAATAGGCCCTTTGGCCCATGAAGACCACTTCGACCAGCGATCCCCGCACATTAGCAAACTCCTACACGCGCGAGGGACAATTTTACAATGACACCAAGCCAATGTTACCTACGCACCTGCACATCTTTGGAGTGTGGGAGGAAACCGAAGATCTCGGAGAAAACCCACTCAGATCACAGGGGAGAACATAAAAACTCCGTATAGACAGCACCCGTAGTCAGGATCGAACCCATGTCTCTTGTGCTGTAAGGCAGTAGCTCTACCACTGAGCCACTGTAGCAACCATCCTCACGGGGAGTGAAACACAAAGTGCTGGAGTTAGCGGGTCAGGCAGCATCTCTGGAGGACACGGATAGGCAATGTTCGGACTGATTGTAGTGGGTGGGGGGGAGGGGGGGGGGGGTGAGCTGGAAAAGAGATGGAGGCAGGACAAGCCTGCCAAGTGATAGGTGAATACAGGTGAGAGGGCGTTTGATGGGTGGAGTAAGTGACAAACGCTAGAAGTAAAAAGGATTGAAAATGTTTAAGAAGGAACTGCAGATGCTGGAAAAATCGAAGGCAGACAAAAATGCTGGAGAAACTCAGCGGGTGAGGCAGCATCTATGGAGCGAAGATATGGGTGACGTTTCGGGTCGAGACCCTTCTTGATGGTGGTGAAATGGGCCGAGGAATGGCAGATGGAGTTTAACCCTGATAAATGTGAGATCAGGCAATTTAAGGTGAGGGGATGGGAGATTGCAACCTTCACGTGGTCCGCCCTGTTTCGACGCATGCAATCAACCCGAACCTGTACAATCAAATAAGATCAAATAGAACAGGTTGTCCTGCAACTTTAGACTGTGCACGCCATACGCAAGGAGAAGAAAAGAGGGCAATTTGGGAGCACTAATGAGGGCGGAACAGACAATATAAATGGCAAGGGCTCGACCCGAAACGTCACCCATCCTTTGCTCCATAGATGCCGCCTCACCCGCTGAGTTTCTCCAGCATTTTTGTCCAACAAGGATACAAAAGGGTGTCAGATAAGGAGACGAGAGGCGGTGAAATGTGAAGCAGGTGGGAGATGGGTGGAAGGGATCTTTAGGAAAACCAGCCCACAGTCTGTATAATGCCAGAGGTTGGTGGGGAGACTTGCTAGAAGTATATAAAACGATGAGAGGCATAGATAGGAGAGACAGTCAGAATCTTTATCCCAGTGTGGAAATGACAAAGACTAGTGGGCATAGTCTAAAAGTGAGAGTGCTACGCTTAAAGGAAATATATGGGGCAAGTTTGTTTACCGAGTGGTGGGTGTCAAGAACACACAAGGCCCAGGGTGGTGGCAGAGGCAGATACAATAGTGGTGTTTAAGATGCTTTTAGATAGGCATGGTATGATAGGTCTATGATAAGTATACTATGTATACTATGATAAGTGCTGGAGAAACTCAGCGGGTGCAGCAGCATCTACGGAGCGAAGGAAATAGGCAACGTTTCGGGCCGAAACTCAAAGGAAATAGGCAACGTTTCGGGCCGAAACTGAAAGGAAATAGGTAACGTTTCGGGCCGAAACCCGGGTTTCGGCCCGAAACGTTGCCTATTTCCTTCGCTCCACATAGATGCTGCTGCACCTGCTGAGTTTCTCCAGCGCTTTTGTCTACCCTCGATTTTCCAGCATCTGCAGTTCCTTCTTAAACGGCATGGCATGATACTTGGAAGGTACACAAAAATGCTGGAGAAACTCAGCGGGTGCAGCAGCAGCATCTATGGAGCGAAGGAAATAGGCGACGTTTTCGGGCCGAAACCCTTCTTCAGACTTGAGGTCTGATACATCATTTGTCACTTTGTACCAAGATACAGTCAAATTCATTTCCGTATACAACTCAGCGCATAGATATGCATGGGTACAGTTGAGGCACGTAGATAATACAGGGAATGGAGGAATAGGGATCATTTGCGGGCGGATGAGACGAGTTTATTTTGGCACCATGTTCGGCACAGACATTGTGGGCTGAAGGGCCTGTACTGTTCTGTTCTGTGCTACTGCAGACAGCTGCAGCGCTGCTAAACGGCAGCAGGTGGGGCTGCTGTCCATTTAGCAACAGGAATTCCTGCTATAAAATGAAGAAAACAGCATGGGCTAGAAAGGTAAAAAACATTGGAAGAATTAACGCGCTGGAACTTTTCCCAGTTTGAACAAAATGCTGCTGATCTGATTCCACCGGTCAGACCGCATTTGTAGAGAGAGAAAGAGAGAGAGAGAGAGTAAAACAGGATTAATGTATCAGATCAGCAGTGTGTTGCTGGAACTGGGAAACATTTGAACACAAATGTTTTAAGTTGCAGAGAAGGTGGAGACTTGGAGAAAGTGCAGATGCTGGCATCTTCAGCTATTGATTGTGTTGCTCTGAGACTCGAATGGCCTCATGCTCATATAGCAGGAAACAGGCTGTTCAGCCCATCAAGTCCATGCCATCCAGCGGGCTACCCATCCACGCGTGGTCAAATCTTTGAGGGCACAGCATCCCTCCTCCCATCAGAACTGCCCCCTCCATCGACTCTTTTAAGCCAAGACTTAAAACTCATCTTTACTCTCAAGCCTTTCTTGACGTCCTTTGAGTGAGGGCTATATGTGTGTATTTATGTATGTACTTAATCTATGAACCGCTGTTGTATAACGTTAGTACCTCCACCAATGTAAAGCACTTTGGTCAATGAGGGTTGTTTTTTAAATGTGCTATAGAAATAAAAGTGACTTGACTTGACTTTCCGGACGTTTGCAGGCAACACACAAAGTAGACAAAGAGAATCAGGCGCCGACTAAGTTAAGGGCCTGTCCCATTTGGCGATTTTTTTCGGCGACTGCCGGCGTCATATCAGGGTGGCCGAAAGATTTTGACCATTTCAAAATCTAGCGTCGACACAAGAAATGTTGCGACATTTGAAAAAACACCGGGCATCAGTGCGCCATCACGCCACACCACGCCACGTCACGCGTGGTCACCGCCACGTCACACCGCTCCACGTCACGCATGGTCACCGCCACGTCACGCCGCGCCACGCGTGGTCACCGCCACGTCACGCCACGCCACGCCACGCGTGGTCACCGCCACATCACGCTACGCCACGCCACGCGTGGTCACCGCCACGTCACGCCGCACCACACGTGGTCACCGCCATTAGGGCATTAGTTATGTTGTGTCTGGGGTCTATTTGTGTGTAATGTATGGCTGCAGAAACGGCATTTCGTTTGGACCTCCAGGGGTCCAAATGACAATTAAATTGACTCTTGACTCTTGACGCCGCGCCACGCGTGGTCACCGCCACGTCACGCCGCAAATTTTTCGGTGACCTGATACGTCAGTCAATGATGTCAGCAGTCGCCGAAAAGAATCGGCAAGTGGGCAGGCCATTAGTTACTCATTAGGACACTAATAGGTACTTTTTGTAACTTTGTAGGCCCCAGATACATGCCGACTCATGGTGCACTTTGTGTATAATCATAAAACAAAGAACTTCATTGTGCCTAGGTACATTGACAATAAAGCATCTTTGACTTTGACCGTGACTTTCTCAAGGGAAATGTTTCCTGTCATCTACACATCTCAATCATGTTCCCGCTTGCGCTTCAGGGAAAAATACTCCCAGCCAATCCTTTTATACATTTAAAATCTAAATATACATATAAATGTACATTTAAAAATCATTGTCACAAAATGCTGGAGTAACTCAGCGGGACAGGCAGCATCTGTGGAGAGAAGGAATGGGTGATGTTTATCTACCCAAAACATCACCCATTCTCCAGAGATGCTACCTGACTCAAAGGTTTGAACCACATTTCGTTCCCTGCAGTCATAACAGCAAAAGAAAGGCAAAAACACACATTTAACAGCGTATCACACAAACATGCATCACAGTGAATCTCCAAACACCTCCTCACTGTGATGGAAGGCAAAAGTCTTATCTCTTCCCTGTTCTTCAGGCAGTCAAACTTGGGCGTCGAGGTGATTGAGGCTCTTGATGTTAAAGTCCCGGCGGGCGATGGTAAGTCCTGTGGCCGATTAAGCTCCCTTATCTCTCCCTCTTAACCCCATTCTCCTGCCTTCTCCCCATAACCCCTGACAGCATATCTGAAGAAAAGGAATGGGTGACGTTTCAGGTCGAAACACTTCTTCAGACAGTCAGGGGAGAGGGGAACGAGAGATATAGACAGTACTCAGGAGAAATGTCAGGAGCGACAACAATCAAGGACATGTGGGGCAGACAATGAGCCGTTGTTGGCCGTGGGATAGGTGATGAGTAAACAGACAGAGCAACTCAACAGGACAACTTTAGTAACATTGTCAGCGTCAGAAATGTGGCGAATCTTTGCGTGTAAAGAATTTCACTGTACATGTGCCAATGAAGTATCATTGAAGCACACATTCGACAGATGAATGTTGGACATGGAGGGAATGTCAGTGAAATGTTTCAAAGCTTCAGCTTGGAACTGCAACCATCCTGTTCACCTGATACAGAGGACTCAGGCTCTCCGTCAATGGGGATCTATTTCATTGGAAAACCTGGAGACATTCACGAGTGTGTGTTCCATCTTCATTAGTCGTGTCCAATGCAATCAGGCTAGGAAAACTGCTAATGTTAATCGTGCATGATTCCTTCACCTGCCATTCAGTGTGATGCACAACACGAATATGTACTTACAAAGCAAATCCATTGAACATTGTAGATCAGGTCAATAAATGGGACTAGCTTTTGGAGGAACAACACCTCATATTCCGCCTGGGCAGCTTGCATCCTGATGGCATGAACATTGAATTCTCCCAATTTTGCTAGCCCTGCTGTCTCTTCCCCTTCCTTAACCCTCGAGCTGTCTCCTCCCATCCCCCCGAACCCTCGGGCTCCTCCTCCTCCCTTTTTCCTTCTTTCTCCCCCTCACCCCCCCATCAGTCTGAAGAAGGGTTTCGGCCCGAAACGTCGCCTATTTCCTTCGCTCCATAGATGCTGCTGCGCCCGCTGAGTTTCTCCAGCAATTTTGTGTATCTTCGATCTGCAGTTCCTTCTTGAACACAATGGTACTAGCTTAGATGGGTCAACTTGGTTGGAAAGGAAAAGTTGAGCCGAAGGGCCTGTTTCGGAGCCGAATTACTCTGTGACCCTGCATAAAATTATAGTCAGCCCCCTTCTAACTTATAGAATAACTTCTCTTTTAATGAGACAATATGTCCCCATCTTCTCCAAAGAATGGTGATCACCCTTGGACCATCTCCCAATCGCCAATCACCCAACACCCCGGCGTCCACAAACCCTGTCAGCTCATCCTTCCTCTCCTTCGTCTTCATTAGGCCCCAAGCCTCCAGTTCTAAATTAATGTTTATTTTAAGTGGACCAGCATATGAAGCGACATTCTAGCCATAATATTAATCTAATCACAATTAATGCGTAGTTTGGGACAGTGTTGAGAACATGGATTGAATTCAGTCTGAAGATGGGTTTCGGCAGCATCTATGGAGCGAAGGAAATAGGTAACGTTTCGGGCCGAAACCCGGAAGGGTTTCGGCCCAAAACGTTGCCTATTTCCAATGTTGCCTCATTCCTTCGCTCCATAGATGCTGCCGCACCCGCTGAGTTTCTCCAGCACTTTAGTCTACCTTCAACTCCTACGGAGCAAGGGCGCAGTATTGGAAGTAAAGAAAAAGTGATTCCTATCGATCCAGCAAGGTAATCCCTCTCAGGAGTTACAAAACATTTCATAGCTTTCCGAAAGTACTTCTGAATGCAGAAGTCACTGTTGTAATGCGGTAGGCGAGGAGACCAATTAACACACAGCAAGTTCGAACACGCCTGTCTTCATAGTGTTGTATAGTTTCACCCGAGGATGATGCTACAGCTGGGAGACTACAGTTATGAAACTACTCAAAAAGGCAGCCAACATCAGCAAGGACCCACACCATCCTGGCCACGCACTCATCTCTCCGCTACCGTCCGGCACAAGGTACAGGAGCCTGAAATCTGTTACATCCAAGTTCAGGAACAGCTTCTTTCCCCACAGCCATCAGGCTATTAAACTCCCCAACAAACAGACTCGGAACTATGGTACACAAAATTGCGGGTGCAGCAGCATCTATGGAGCGAAGAAAATAGGCGACGTTTCGGGCCGAAACCCTTCTTCAGACTGATGGGGGGTGGGGAGGGGAGAAGGAAGGAAAAAGGGGAAGAGGAGGAGCCCGAGGGCAGGGGGATGGGAGGAGACAGCTCGAGGGTTAAAGAAGGGGAGGAGGCAGCAAGGGCTAGCAAAATTGGGTGAATTCAACATTCATGCCATCAGGATGCAAGCTGCCCAGGCGGAATATGAGGTGCTGTTCCTCCAATTTCCGGTGTTGCTCACTCTGGCAATGGAGGAGACCCAGGACAGAGAAGTCGGATTGGGAATGGGAGGGGGAGTTGAAGTGCTGAGCCACCGGGAGTTCAGGTAGGTTATTGCGGACTGAGCGGAGGTGTACTATATAGGTAGCGGAGGTAGACTCAGAACTATAACAGTCTATTGCACTTTATCTGCTTATTAATGTGTATATTGAACTGAACCGTTCTGTATTTTGTTGCTTACAATATTCTGTTGTGCTGCAGCAAGCAAGAATGTCATTGTCCTATCTGGGACACATGACAATAAACTCTCTTGACTTGACATGACTTGAGATGGAGACACAGGCAACTAAAGATGCTGAAATCTTGCACAACACACTAAGTGCTGGGGGGAGCTCAGCAGGGCAGGCAGCATCAGTGGACGAATTGGACAGGTGACGTTTGGGGTCAGGACCCTTCTTCAGACTGATAGGAGTAGGAGAGGGAATGCTGGAAAAGAGAAGTGGGGGGCGGGGCGAAGCTAGGTGGACATAGGAGGGGGGGGAAGTGTTTGAACAGCAGATGGGTGGTGTAAGTGACAAAGGTTAGATGTGAAAGGGAGACTCAGTGAAGTCAGATGAGGAGAGGAGAGGAGTGAAATGTAAAGCTGGAGGGAGGGATACGGGTGGAAGGAGACAGAGGGAAGGGGGCAGTGGGTGGATAAAATGGACATGGGGGACGCATGGATAGGAGATGAGTGTATGAAGTAGGGGAAACATAGAAAATAGGTGCAGGAGTAGGCCATTCGGCCCTTCGAGCCCGCACCGCCATTCAACATGATCATGGCTGATCATCCAACTCAGTATCCCGTACCTGCCTTCTCTCCATACCCCCTGATCCCCTTAGCCACAAGGGCCACGTCTAACTCCCTCTTAAATACAGCCAATGAACTGTGGCCTCAACTACCTTCTGTGGCAGAGAATTCCACAGATTCACCACTCTCTGTGTGAAAAAAATAATTTTCTCATCTCGGTCCTAAAAGACTTCCCTCTTATCTTTAAATTGTGATCCCTGGTTCTGGACTTCCCCAACGTCGGGAATAATCTTCCTGCATCTAGCCTGTCCAACCCCTTAAGGAGTAGGCAGACTGGGGTGGTGGTAGAAGGTGGGGGATGGGTGAGCATTGGTGGGGTGGGGGATGGGGAAGGAGGGGGGGGGGGGGGTGTTAGAGGAAGTATAACTTGATGTAATAGTGGCGTGGCACACAGTTGCTTTGCTAATAGGCAGCATAGAGTTTGCTGTTCAAGTCTAGTAATCCAGCAATAAGCAGATCAAATGTTCTGTTGCTGGATTCCTTGAATGCTGCCACATTAGTGCCCATTTGTGTGAACTATGAGGCTGCAGGAGGCACCCAGTACAGGAGAGACAATCAACTTCAGATCACAGCTGTTAATAAGTCGGGGGGGTCACGCACTTATGTTAATTGTTAGAAAGATTAAAGTGGAGATTGACAGATTCCCGATTTAGTACGGGTGTCAGGGGTTGTGGGGAGAAGGCAGGAGAAGATGGAAGAGGGAAAGATAGATCAGCCGTGATTGAATGACAAAGTAGACCTGATGGGCTGAATCTTGGACGAAAGTTGGACGATGGTTTTGGTTTGCTGGAGCCCAAGCTAGAGATGTGTGCTTCATGTAAATACATTCATACGTTATGGGAGCAAAATGAGGCCATTCAGTCCATCAAGAATTGGCTTGCGCTCATCTTTAATTTCTTATTTTATTATATAGTCTTTATAGTGATAGGAGCAGTATTAGGACATTCGGCCCATCAAGTCTAGTCCACCATTGAATCATGGTTGATCTATTTTTCCCTCTCAACCCCATTCTCCTAACTTCGCCCCATAACCCCTAATCAAGAATCTATCAATCTGTGTCATCTGCTGCAATGAATCCCACAGATTCACCACCCTCAACTAAAGAAATTCCTCCTCATCTCCTTTCTAAAGGTACGTCCTTTTATTCTGAGACCTTGACCTCTGGTCCTAGACTCGGCCATGAGCGGAAACATCCTCTCCACATCCACTTTATCTGGGCCTTTTACTATTCAGTAGTTTCAATGAGGTCCCCCATCATCCTCTAACCTGCTGTGAGTACAGGCTCAGCGCCATCAAACGCTCATGTGTTAACCCACTCATTCCTTGGGTCATTCTCGTAAATGGTTTAGAGGTGGTTGCACAAAGCAACAGGATCTTTGATACCAAATTAGGAGATCTTAACACATGTAACGTTCTGGGTGGATGTTTGAACTAAAATTTGAAAACCATGTTCTGTTGAAGTTAGAATAAAGCATCATAGATTATTTCATACAAGGAGCGAGCGTTTTCAAGGTTCCTTGCAGCAAAGAAGGAAGCCATTTCGTTCCGTCAGACGAACAATCCCACTTCCCGAAGATAGACACAAAATGGGGATACTGTGGATAGGGTGAGTTGCTTTAAATACCTGGGAGTCCACATCACTGAGGATCTGACATGGACATCACACGCAGCGCCTTTACCACCTGAGGCAGCTGAAGAAATTCAGAGTCTCTCTGAGGATCCTCCAGTGCTTCTACTCAGCGGCTGTGGAAAGCATCCTGTCCGGAAACATCGCAATCTGGTTTGGGAACTGCTCTGCCCGGGACAAGAAGGCTCTGCAGAGAGTAGTGGGAACTAACTAGCCCCCCTGCAGGAACTATACATCAGGAGGTGCAGATCCAGAGCCAGCAACATTATGGGGGACCCCTTCCCCCCCAGCAACAGACTGTTCCAGCTGCTACGGCCAGGCAAACGCCTCCACTGTCACGCTGTGAAAACAGAGAGGATGGGACGGAGTTTCTTCCCAAAGGTCATTAGGACTGTAAACTCTTATCTCACCAGGGGCTAACTTACTGTGTCAAACTTCTGTTGTGTTGTGTCTTTTTTAAATTGCTGGGTTTTTGTCTCACCAATATGTAATTACTGATTCTGTTCTATTCTGTTTTGTAGTTTTTTGCACATTCCGCAGGCAACGCCACTTTTCATTTCTCTGCACATCTCGTATGCGTATGTGACCAATAAACCTGACTTGACTTGAAAATGCTGGAGGAACTCAACGGGACAGGCTGCACCTCGGGAGTGGGTCCGCGACCTGAAACATCTCCCATTCCTTCTCTCCAGAGATGCTGCCTGTCCCGCTGAGTTACTCCAGCATTCTGTGTCGATCTTCGGTGTAAGCCAGCATCTATACGCAGTTCCTTCCCACACAATCCCACTCCCTGTAACTGGTTTCCTCCACATTCGCATCAACTCCCTCCCAGATTCTACCACTCACCCGCACAATCTTGACACTTTACCAGCCAATTAACCGACTGACTTGTACTTCTTGAATTTTCTCTGAATTTTTACTGTGACATTATTGTTACATTCACAACTTCTTGCCATTCTTGCCATAGAGGGAAGGGAGCACAGAGAAGATTCACCAGACTGATTCCTGCGATGGCAGGACTTTCATATGAAGAAAGACTGGATAGACTCGGCTTGTACTCGCTGGAATTTAGAAGATTGATTATAGAAACGTACAAAATTCTTAAGGGGTTGGACAGGCTAGATGCAGGAAGACTGTTCCCGATGTTGGGGAAGTCCAGAACAAGGGGTCACAGTTTAAGGATAAGGGGGAAGTCTTTTAGGAACGAGATGAGATTTTTTTTTTTCACACAGAGAGTGGTGAATCTGTGGAATTCTCTGCCACAGAAGGTAGTCGAGGCCAGTTCATTAGCTTTATTTAAGAGGGAGTTAGATGTGGCCCTTGTGGCTAAAGGGATCAGGGGGTATGGAGAGAAGGCAGGTACAGGATACTGAGTTGGATGATCAGCCATGATCATATTGAATGGCGGTGCAGGCTCGAAGGGCCGAATGGCCTACTCCTGCACCTATTTTCTACGTTTCTATGTTTCTAACTCTTCGCAATGCAGCATGATGCAGTGTTTATATTTTTCTGGAGATAAAGGAACCCATGGACAAGATGAGGAACCCATGGACAAGATGAACGAAAAAAAGCACAAGAAGAAATGAAAGATAAACAAACCATTGACAGTTACGAGTGTTGCTTGAGGGTATCGAAGACAAGAGGCCCCGGGGGCTGGAAGCTGGAAGGGAAATTACCGAGGCTGCTCCTTAGATGTACAAGCGCGTGGGTGAGACAGGGGAAATGTGCCGCACCACAGATGATTTACAGTAACGGTCTGCGTTATGTCTGCATTGGAGAGTGATTCATGCACGCTGGCAGGTCCAGCTACATCTGTAATGAACCATAAAGTATTCTCTGTCACATCTAAACACTTCTGCGTACTTCGGATTTATGCATTCAGTGTAATCAGTGCGTTTCTTTAATAAAACATCCTGTCGGTTAGAGACATTTAATAAAATTGTGCTCAAATGTTATTTATATTATTATTATTATTATTATTATTATTATTATTATTATTATTATTATATTAATTTGTTGTAAACATTAGCGACGCACTGGTGCTGGTTCCCGACGGGCACGGTGACGGACGCACCACACATCGCTGTCCACCGTGCAGCTGGCAAGCCCCTCTTTCGCCTCTACGCACGTGTCTTCCATCAACGTCTTCAGCATCGTCTCGGTCGGCCGTCCCGGGTCACGTCTTCCACGGGTGGGTTCCCACCGCGCAACCTTGTCTGCGGGCATTTCTGGGCGGCGGTGGCAGTGAGCAGCGAGCCTCGTCCTTCTCCACGTGATCTTCGCGGTCAGAGGTGGAATCTCCCCGTGGGGCTGGGCATTGGCGGTGTGGTCCCTCCAACTGACCTTTGGAACTTTTCTGGAGCATTCGGGTGTAGGTACCATGGACAGTGCTCACACCCCTACAATAATATGGTATCTACAGTTGCCTGGAAGAATCTCAGTTTGAGACCCTTAGACATCCGAGACGTCCAGGTTTTCCCCATGTTATTGAGGGCTTTCCGTGCGAGCGCTTTCCGGACCTTGATGTCATTCTCTGAGCTCTGCATCTTCGCTCGCAGGTACTTGAAGTCCTCCACTTTCTTGAGAGATGCGCCGCCACTGGTCTTGAGAGGCTGATGGTCACCAACGATGAACACCATGTACTCCGTCTTCTTGGCATTGAGGTGGAGGCCCACTTTCCCGCACTCCGTCTCCACCCTGCCCAGCAGCTCCTGTGCCTCCAGAATCTGGTCTGACCGCAGGTCGATGTCATCAGCGAAGTCGAGGTCTGACAGGTTGACTGGCCCGACTCTTCTCGAATACCTTGGGGTGATTGTGAAGCCGAGATCCTCATGTCCCTTGAGCGCCTGCCTCATGACCCCCACGAGGGGGTCTTACATCGAACACTTTGCCCTCGCCATCCGGGGTGACAACCCTGGCTGTGGTGCCCAAGCGCATATCCTCATTGGCTCTCAGGAGACGAGGAGGAATACCATAAGCCTTCAAAATCCTCATCATTTTACATCAATGAATCGAGTCAAATGCCATCTTGAAGTCTATGAAGGTTAGTACAGCCGGCAGGTTGTTATTCTTCACCTCCTCAATGATTCTTCGGAGGGGCAAGGATCTGTGTGACCATCTTCCTCTTCTCTCTGAAGCCGTTCTGGTTGTAACATGTAACATGGCTTCGGGACGATAGCAGCCCTGATCCGGTTGAGAAACAAGCGGTTGTAGACCTTGGCCAAGGCACGTGTCAGACTGAAGCCACGATAGTTGTCAGCCTTGTTCAGGCTCCCAGACTTGGGGACGGGGATGATGTTGGATTGTGACCACTGTGTTGGCTTGTGTTGCCACATTAGCACTGTGTTGCAGAACTTGAGCATGATGGCGTCGAGCTGGCAGTTTTTCAACACCTCTGGAGGGATGTTATCAGGGCCTGGACTCTTCCCTTGCTTCAGCCAGGTCTTCACTTCCCACAGCTCCTCCATGGTGAAGGGGCCGTCGTGAATCTGTACATCCATTTAGGACAGTCTCGATCTCCTCATCTTCTTCAGTGACAGCTGGAGGTGACCCATTGAAGTGGGTGAACCACGTGTTGATTCGGTCCCCTGGAGAGTTCCCGTTGATGTGACCCGACTTGGCCTTCTTCCTGCCACTGATCTCGTTCACGACCCGCCCCGCTATACCGCTTATACATGTGTGTGATTACGCATATATATAGTGCTTTGTCACCTTGTCGTGGTGGAGAAGCTTGTGTGGTCCTGAGATTCAGAGAGAGATGCCGTCTGGAGCTATTCTCTTAGTAGGGCCACCCATGGCGGTAAGGTCGAGGGGGAGGTCTCTGACAAAGAGCCAATCCAACCAAGACCTCAATGGTGGAACAGGCTGAGGACGATGGCTGACCTTAGTGGAGCTTCACAACGGCTGGGAAGGCGGATAAAGGCTGCAGCAGAAAAGGGTCTCTGGTCGTCTTGGACTCCATGCCACCCAGATCTGTCAAGGACTGTGGGGTGGCTGTCTGTGCACCAGTCCCCCCACGTTAAACAAAGTCATGCACTGGCATCCTCCAACCCTGGAGACACCCGTGGTCAGCCACGACCGAAGAGGGGGCCTAAGGAATATAGATTATATAGTGCTACATTGATAATTCTTTGCAATGCACCATTATGCAGCATTTACATTTATTACTGTACATACTTATATGTACACACAGTGATACATTTAAATGCTGCATAATACTGTATTGCAAAGTATTATTAATGTAATGTTAAGAACAATACACCTGTAACAATACTGTTATAATAAGAGGTTGAAGACACTTCATTGATTGCACTGCAATCATTGCAGCATTGTAGATTGTTGCAATTTAGTGTACAGTCAGTCTAAGGTATGCTTCCAGCTTGCGCACCTTATGTTAAATGCAGCTCGTACCTGGTGCCAGCTACTGCAGTCTGAGCTGAGCTCCTAATATCTCCAGTACGTACCCACTAATTCGGACGGTGCAGTTCCAGTGGATGGGGATGCAGCAGGAGTGGATTGGATGGAGTGAGGCGGGAACGACTGCAGCTCCAGCTCCAGCAGCTTATTAATCTCCACTAACTGGCTTAGTGTCAAAAGGCTGATAGAATCAGCTGCCGGTGGTGGATGCTGCTCAAGTGAGGCTTTGATCGCAGCAAGGTTCTGAAAGTGATTCATACCTATTGCAGGGCAGGGTGACATCAATGTGGGGAATAGCAGGATAACGGACAAGGAAACTACTTGTGCGGACAGCAGCTGAGCAAGCCCCTGCATCCCGAACGTTAAGCTGGGGGATCTGCAGCTCAATCAGTTTAACTGTGGAAAGCAGAGCAGAAGGAGAAATATCGGCAGCGGCGAAATGGCAGGGCAGGGAAATGAAGACTTTGATGTGGACAACGTGTCGGACACCGCCCGCATGCTCAACCATGTCCACCCGCCACCCTACAGCATCGATGACCAGCCCTGGACTCTGGAGGCACGCAGCATGTGTGAGTGCTGGGGCTGGGCACTGCTGGTCACTGCCTTTAACTTTGCACTGTTCCTCCTGAACCTCGCCCTCATGGGCACGGTGTTTTGCATCGTGCTGCTGCCCACTATCGTGGTGGTGTACTTTGGCTTTCAGTGCCACTCCAGGGTGAGTAGCCTTCAGCTCGTAAATATTAAATCTCTGCGTAGCTTTGGTGCTCATGGGTTTGCTGTGAAATTCTGATGGTGCATGGGACCTGAAAGGCCAAACTAAAAGTCAAAAGGTAGTGAAGGTTGTGCAAATCTTTGGAACCGGTAAAACAAAATAGGTGCTGTGTTTAACTGATAAATACTAACTGAAGGAACTGGAGCAATCTTAATTAGAAAATGTTCACGTCTTGTCAGGGTGATCCAGATTGAATTCTTTTCCGTCTCGGTCAGAATGGATTCGAGTGATTGATAACCTGCATGGTGATGAAGCTGCAATTTACATGCTTGTTAGACTTGATGAAACACAGAATGATGAGGAATAATCCTACGGAAAGTATTAAAATGGACCAGTGCTGGCTGCTGTGCAACCGAGCGCACTTCAGGACGTGTTCAGCTGCACCTAGTGCCCAGCCTGTGAATCACATTATAAACATATCGTTAACACTGTGAGTTAATGGATTTGGTAGGACATAGAAACATAGAAAATAGGTGCAGGAGTAGGCCATTCGGCCCTTCGAGCCAGCATCGCCATTCAATATGATCATGGCTGATCATCCAACTCAGTATCCTGTACCTGCCTTCTCTCCATACCCCCTGATCCCTTTAGCCACAAGGGCCACATCTAACTCCCTCTTAAATATAGCCAATGAACTGTGTGGCCTCAACTACTTTCTGTGGCAGAGAATTCCACAGATTCACCACTCTCTGTGTGAATTTTTTTTTTCTCATCTTGGTCCTAAAAGACCTCCCCCTTATCCATAAACTGTGACCCCTTGTTCTGGACTTCCCCAACATCGGGAACAATCTTCCTGTATCTAGCCTGTCCAACCACTTAAGAATTTTGTAAGTTTCTATAAGATCCCCCCTCAATCTTCTAAATTCTAGCGAGCACAAGCCAAGTCTATCCTGTCTTTCTTCATATGAAAGTCCTGCCATCCCAGGAATCAGTCTGGTGAACCTTCTCTGTACTGAACCCTTTATACCTGTGGTAATAACTTCCACTAAAAGTAAATTGTGTACATTCCCCAGGCAAGAAACTAAATCTTCCCCCTCGTAGAACATTGTTCTTGTTCACTTTTCATTCAGAAATATCTGAGAGTAACTGTGAATTTTTCTTTTTGAAATACAGTTTGGAAAAATATGTCTGACCGTGAAAATAACAATATCTAAAGGTACCTCGAATCATTCTGGTGTAATCCTCAGCAGGTCAGGCAGCATGTCTTGGAGAGAAAGACATCTCCGGTCAACAACCTTTCATCTGAAGCAGGTCCTGGCCCAAAACATCATCCGTCCACTCCCTCCCTCACAGATGCTGACTGACCTGCTGAGTTACTCCAACACTCTGTGTTTTCCTCAAGATTCCAGCATCTGTAGTTCCCTATGTTTCCAATCCTTCATCTGAACTTGGAAAGGGAGACGGTTTAGGTTCAACTGCATGGAAGATAAGACAAAAGAAAAATGTTCTTTGCATTCACTTTGTTCACCCCAGCCACCCCACCCCCTCCTTCTCTGCAGCTTAAAACGAACTTGTTGTTTCTCTTGTGTAGGAAGGAACTGCAGATGCTGGTTTACACCGCAGATAGACACAAAATGTTGGAGTAACTCAGCACTCATGCTGGGGTAACAGGCAGCATCTCTGGAGAGAAGGAATGGGTGATGTTTCGGGTAGAGACCCTTCTTCAGACCGATGCTGCCTGTTCCGCTGAGTTTGTTACCCCTTTTTCCCAGTTCTGTAGAAGCTTCTTCATGCTGAACCGTTAACGGTTTCTCTTTCCGCAGTTACAGTCTGACTTACCGAGTGTTTCTGCCACTTGCTCTTTTTATTTCAGATTTCTAACGTCTGCAGTTTTTTCTATATTTTCAAAGTCTTAGTTAAAAATTCTTTTCAGGATGTCCGGATTAAAGGCAAGCGGTGGAACAGGTGTGATAGCATTCATCATTGTAAATGTAACACAAGCTTTTCACTGTACCTCAGTTCAGGTGACAATAAATTGAAGGGGCAGTCAGTGAATACCCGTAGATAGACACAAAATGCCAGAGTTATGCCCCTGTCCCACTTAGGAAACCTGAACGGAAACCTCTGGAGACTTTGCGCCCCACCCAAGGTTTCAGTGCGGTTCTCTGGGAGGTTTTTGTCGGTCTCCCTACCTGCTTCCACTACCTGCAACCTCCGGCAACCACCTGCAACCTCCGAGAACTGCACGGAAACCTTGGGTGGGGCGCAAAGTCTCCAGGGGTTTCCGTTCAGGTTTCCTAAGTGGGACAGAGGCATACCTCAGCGGGACAGGCAGCATCTCTGGAGAGGCGGAATGGGTATGTTTCGGGTCGAGACCCTTCTTCAGACCGAATACCCATGTTTAATTGGTAAGGGGAATGTAGGTGACAGGCAGTTAACTTGTCTGCACAGTTTTGCTTTCCTGTGTCTCCATAATATTGGTACATGCAGAGATCTGATCTGTCGTCTCCCAATCAGTACAAAGCTGCCTGACAATTTATGAGAATAAACAGAAATGATTAGTAACTTTTAAACAGCTCTGCGCTGAAGGATTTATAAGTATCTCATTATGTGCAGTCGTTATACTGATTGGAACACAGCCATTAAAAAAAATTTTCACACGTGAAAATTTCACTCTGCAATATTTTTTAGTGATTCGTTCTGGAAATTAGATGAAAAGTGAAATTGATTTGTAAACAACAAATGAACACTCGAAGAATCCTAAAGTTTTATCACCTCTAAAACTGAAATAATGTCAGCGCAAATTCACAGAAGCACAGAATAGCAGCAGTGTGGAAGAGAGGACTGAGGGAAGGCATTTTAAACCCTCTTCCAACGAAAACGCATTTCTCTCTCCGTCTAACTCCTTGATGAGTTTCATCTTTCCAGTTTCCAACCTCCTTACAACCTGTTCTATCCCAGAACAAACCCCAGCATCTCCAGCCACCGTTCCAACCAGCTCCAGCACCATTCCATCACTTCTCCCCCCCCCCCATCCATGCACATAACAGACATCCCTCTTGTCTGGAATTTCATTGGCACCCACCAAGGTCAGATAAGGAGAGGAGGAACGTAATGTTAAAGCATTTACATTCTTACACTGCTTTACATTTCACTCCTCCACTTCTCTCCTCGTTTGACGACCTTTTATTTCCTTAACAACTCTAAACTTTGTCACTTACTCCACCCAAGTGCCAATCCAAACACAACTCACCTGTATCTACCTATCACTTGCCAAGCTTTGTCCCACTCCCTCGCTCTCTTCTCCAGCTTTCTCTCCCCCCCTTACTACAATCAACCTGAAGAAGGGTCCTGACCCAAAACATGGCCTGGCCATTCCCTCCGCAGGTGCTGAACCACCCGCTGATCTTCCACTCATTGTGTTTTGCTCAAGATTCCAGCATCTGCAGTTCCTCGTGTCTCCATGGTTCCACTGGGAATTTGACACCAGTAGAGGCTTTGTCATCCAGGTAGATGGGAGATGGGGGATTGCACTGGGATTACGTCCTGCCGCTGAACATTTTAGACTTGCAGTTGCATCCCTGGCGACTGACCATTTTCTGGACAGGGGCACAATCTGACACTCAGATGTCCAGTTAGTGGGCACTTGTATATCTGGTCAATCCATCATGTAGACAGCAGGAAGATATGGATGCACCAGCATGTCTATCAATGCTGAGGCCCGTGAACTCACTCTGCTATGGACTCCACGTGGCAGAATGCGGACCTGCTTCAACTCACTAATACTGGGAACCCTTTGATATCAATGTGTGCTCGGAGGCCAATAGACAATAGACAATAGACAATAGGTGCAGGAGTAGGCCATTTGGCCCTTCGAGCCAGTACTGCCATTCAATGTGATCATGGCTGATCATCCCCAATCAGTACCCCGTTCCTGCCTTCTCCCCATATCCCCTGACTCCGTTATCTTTAAGTGCCAGACACCATTTTCTACATCAGTTATTTGTTGCTTTGGATGTACAGTGAATATGGAAACAGGTGCTTCAGCCCAATTCATCCATGCCGACCAAGATGTCCCATCTGAGCTCATCTCGTTATTCCGTCTTTAGCCTGTTTCTCCAAACCAGACAGTATTTGCGAAAGGGGGAAGAATGAATATTTCTGCTCTGGCAATCTTAGAGCAGAACAAAGGATTTAGCATGGTTGATGAAAGGCCCAGTGTGGTGCAATGGAAACATTTCATACAGAAAATACCTAAAGAGTCCACTGACTGAAAGTGTGTTGGATGGGGTAATACTTTGAAGTTTAAAAAAACACAGTGCCTTAGAGAAAGGAGTGCCTGGGTTGGTGTACAAAGCAGAGACTTAAGGGGTGAATGGCCTCCTACTTGCTGTAATGATACTTTGACGCCATGATATCTACTCCATTGCTTTAAAGGTTTGGTGTCAATATGTACAGGGTGATGGGTATATGGAATAAGACATCATAGGAGGTGGCTGAAGTGGGAGCAGTGACATTTAGAGGACATTTGGACGGGTACATGGATGGGAAAAGTGTAGAGGGATATGGGCTAAATGTGAGCAAATGGGACTAGCTTGGATGGAGCACCTTGTTTGGCATGGGTGAATTTGGCCTGAAGCACCTGTTTCTGTGGTGTAAGCCTCTGGGACTCAATGTACACCCAAGGCAACAAAGATCTCATGGGTAACACAGCAAGGAGAGCTGCTGGAGGAACTCAAGGAGCATCTGCAGTTGTCAAGTTGGGTCCCAACCTTCATCTGGACTGAGTTCCTCTAGCACCCCTTCCACTTCTCGCTCCAGATTGCAGCATTTGCAGTCTCTAGTGCCTCCAAAGATCTTATGTTGTTATCTGTTCTCAACTTCTTGCTGTTCATTCCTGGCAGATTCCCACTTGCAGTTGTTCTTGCAGTACATTCTGTTCCGTGGAGTTTTTAATTGTCTTTATCTTCACTATTTGTCATTTTTATTGATACATTTTGAAAGGATATTAAGTGTCTGCACGATTTAGCTCAATGCATGCGGAATTTGCCAGTCTATAAGATGAGGAATTCATCTATCACGTCTGCTCCTTCTCAATGATAATTCCAGACTATGCTCTATTATGAAGTCATGGCACTTCGGATAATCTTCCCCAAAACTGACCACTAAGTATTCTTGCTATTGAGGGAGTGCAGCGTAGGTTTACAAGGTTAATTACCAGGATGGCGGGACTGTCATATGCTGAGAGAATGGAGCGGCTGGGCTTGTACACTCTGGAGTTTAAAAGAATGAGAGGGGATCTCATTGAAACATATAAGATTGTTAAGGGCTTGAACACGCTAGAGGCAGGAAACATGTTCCCGATGTTGAGGGAGTCTAGAACCAGTGTTAAAAATCTTTTGAAAATCATATGGTGTAGGGCCCTGACCCGAAACATCATCTATCCATTTCCCTCCATGGATGCTGCCTGACACAATGAGTTCCTCCAGCATTTAGAGTCATAGGGTCATACAGTGTGGAAACAACTTGCCCACACCAGCCAACATGTCCCAGCTGCACTCATCTCACCTGCCCACCTTGGCCCATACCCCTCCAAACCTGTCCTATCTATGTACCTGTCTAACTGTTTCTTCTTAAGTCTCTACCTCATCTAATACCTCCTGTGGTAGCTTGTTCCATACCCCCACTACCCTGTGTGTGAAAAGAATTACCCCTCAGATTCCTTTTAAATCTTTTCCCCTTCACCTTAAACCTTTGTCCTCTAGTCCTCGATTCATCTACTCTGGGCAAGAGACTCTGTGCATCTATCTACCTGTTCTATTCCTCTCATGATTTCATACACATTGTGTTTTGTTATAAATCTTTCTTGAATGGCTCAAATATTTCTTCAGAACGTGCTAATGCTGCTACCGTCTCATCCCCGACTGCCATTAATACAACTCATGTTTCTCATTATTTTTTATGCCCCGTTAGCCTTTTTAGTAATATCTTCATGTTCAATCAAAGTGCTAATGGGCTTGCACAATATCTCCCAATAATCCTTCGGCAGCTTGTGAACTTCACAAACTGCAGATCTGCAAAACAATGAACTGAAATCTTTAACAGATGTTTCATTTGGAACTGAATTACAGCCCAGACTCTGGAGCCAGTTTAAATGAGGCAGCCATCTCTCCCTCCAGGAGAAAGAAGTGGCACCTCGAATGACTACAAAGCAACGGAAGTAGTAAAGATCATTGGTCCCTGTTTCTGCCACCTGGTTATTTTTGCTTGCTGATTGATTCTGGGTTGTGACGCTTGCGAGGGCTTCTGGCCTGTGAGGATTGCAGCAGTTCCAACGCAAGCCTCGGTAATAGTCAAGACAGACACAAAAATACGGGGCTGTCCTATGCTGAGAGAATGGAGCAGCTGGGCTTGTACACTCTGGAGTTTAGAAGGATGACAGGGGATCTCATTGAAACATATAAGATTGTTAAGGACTTGGACACGCTAGAGGCAGGAAACATGTTCCCGACGGTTACACAAAAAAGCCGGAGAAACTCAGCGGGTGCAGCAGCATCTATGGAGCGAAGGAAATAGGCAACGTTCCTTGTGTAATTGTGTAACCCAGCTTTTTTGTGTAACCTTCGATTCTCCAGCATCTGCAGTTCCCTCTTAAACAACATGTTCCCGACGTTGGGGGAGTCCAGAACCAGGGGCCACACAGTTTAAGAATAGGAGTAAACCATTTAGAACGGAGAACGTTTTCTCACAGAGAGTGGTGAGTCTGTGGAATTCTCTGCCTCAGTGGAGGCAGGTTCTCTGGATGCTTTCAAGAGAGAGCTAGATAGGGCTCTTAAAAATAGCGTAGTCAGGGGATATGGGAGAAGGCAGGAACGGGGTGCTGATTGGGGATGATCAGCCATGATCACATTGAATGGCGGTGCTGGTTCGAAGGGCCAAATGGCCTACTCCTGCACCTATTGTCTATAAAATGCTAGTAACTCAGTGGGACAGGCAGCATCCCTGGAGAAAAGGAATGGGTGACGTTTTGGGTTGAGACCCATCTTCAGACTGAGAGTCTGTGGAGAGAGACATAGCGATATGGAAGGTCAAGGTGTGAAAACACAAATCAAAGGGGAAGTGGATCAAGGAAATCTAGAATCTCACATTGCTAGCTGAGGGGAAGGAGACAATGAGGCATGCAATCTAATATTTGATCAGGAGGACAATGAAACTAGTTGGAGAACTAGGATGGGGGAGGGACGGAGGGAGAATCATACGAGAGGCAAAGCAAGGGTTACTGTACTTGAAGTTAGAGAAATCAATATTTATACAGCTGGGTTGTGGACTGCCCCAGTGAAATATGAGGTGTTGTTCCTCCAATTTGTAATAGTCACACAGGCACAATATCTATGTGTTCTCACTTTCACACCGGTCTCTGTAGTAAATGGGTCAAAGTCAAAGCAGTATTTGAATAGTAGCTCAGGGTACAGAGTGCCGCACAGTGCAGGTAAGCAGCTTCATGCATTCTCAGTGCATCTGCAGCCATTCTTATAAAGAATGGAATGCTTTGTTGCGAGAAGACTGAGGCACAGACTATAACCTGGCCTGAAAAGGAATCCAAATAAAAATATGGACACAAAGTTCTGGAGTAACTCAGTGGGTCTGGCATCTGGCATCATCCCTGGAGAAAGAGGGATAAGAGGTGATATTTTGGGTTGGGACATTTCCCGACCCGAGATGTCACCCACCTACTTTCTCCAGAGATGCCGCCTGATCTGCTGAGTTACTCCAGGACTTTGTGTCTATCTTTGGTATAAGCCAACATTGGCAACACTGCACCGGATAAAAATATGAAAGGATATGGAGAAGAGATGAGAAATATGGGACTGCTAAATCTGCTGAATGTCCTGTTTTTTTAAAAAATTGTGAATGCTCCGATACATAACCATGGTTAACTGGATTTCTTGATAAATCCTCCCCGCGATGATTTGATTTTAAGTCTTTTTGGTGAATTCCAATGCATGGCTTCAAGTGATGGGCTCTGCAGTTACTTGAGGTGAAAGCTGCTCAAAGGAAGACACAAGAGGCTGCTGCTGCTGGAACCTTGAGCCGGTGGAACTCTGTGGGCCAGGCTGCCTCTGAGGAGGGTATTTTGGCAGTCTGTTTTTTTTTTTGCGGAGATTAAGAATCGTTGGTTTTCCAGCCCCACAACAGGGTTGCAACAGGAACTGCAGCTAGATTGGCCGCAAATAAAATGTATTTCATGCCGGTATCAAAAAGAGTACATTTAGCACATTGTCACTGTATTGTCACTTGCGGGCAGAGCACCAAGGCAAATTCCTTGTATGTGAATACTTGGCCAATAAACCTATTCATTCATAAACATTCATTCATCATTCATTCATGCATTCAATCATTCATGCATTCATGCATGCATTCACTCAGTCATCCATTCATTCATTCATTCATTCAATCATGCATTCATTCATCCATTCATTCATTCATTCATTCATTCATTCAATCAATCATTCATTCTTTCATTCATTCATTCATTCATTCATTCATTCATTCATTCATTCATTCATTCATTCAATCAGTCATTCATTCATTCATTCATTCATTCATGCATTCATTCATTCATCATTCATTCAATCATTCATACATTCAATCATTCATTCATTCATTCATCCATTAGAGTTTCATTTATTTGCCCAATTCACCCAGAAACTCTTAAAATTCTGCCTTTAGTTCTTGTATCTTCAAAATGAACAGGCTTTCAAAGATATTTGCAAAGAGAGAAAAGATGAAAACCATCACCACCAATTGTACAGAGAGGATATTAGTCAAGAATTAAGTGCTAAATTGTCATATGTACCAACTATTACTTACTTACCGTCTATTCTGCCTCCTGGCATGTAGGGCAGCAACTCCATTGAAGTTGATTCCTTCAGTTGCTGTTTCCGTAACAGATGTGTTGTACAAGACAGGGTTTGTTAGCCCTAGTGCTCAACCTCCAACCTGGAGGACCAGTGGATCGCTCATCGTCTTGCCTCTACCCTTCGACCTGTCCAGCATGGGAGACCCTAACAGGAGACGAATCTCCCGCTGGCATCGCTCTAGGGGTCACTGAGACACACACGCTCCCCGACCACAACAAGGTTGCAATCCAACGGCGGGATGTGTATCGACTATGGAACAATAAAATTCTTATTTGCAGCAGCAATACAGATACAAACACATAATATATATTATGCAACAATTTAATCAATTAATAACCACCATAATAGTGCAATTAAAAACACACATGTCCTTAGTGCATGCAAAGACAATCCATATTAGCAGGCAACAAAAGCTTTTCACTGTACCTCGGTACATGTGACAATAAACTAAACTAAATTATATTTCATAGTTGAGGTTAGTGTTGTGCAGTGTTCAAGAGCCTGATGGTTGTTGGGAGGAAGCTAATCTTCAACCTGGTGGTCATGGTTTTCACCCTGCTGTATCTTCACCCTTAACTATCTGTCTTACTGCCAGTCACACTGTTCTCAGTCTGTGTGCATGAGTCAAAGAGGAACGTGTTATCAGTGGGATGAAGCACTTGCAATGTGAGTGAGTGACACTGAATGCTGGGCAGACGCAGTAAGTGGTTCCATTACGGTGGCAGGTTCAGTTAGCTTCGGAGGTAACACCCATCACAATCAATTTTCGCAGAAACCCTTTTCTTCCTGAAGTGGAATCATCAAAGGTGCTGATTTATTTCAACTGGATGCAGCTGTTTCCCTCCACTCGGGGCACGGAAAATCAGTACTGACAAGCGTTCCCCCCGGCAACCGCGGGGCCACACCAATCAACGTGTGAAAGGCAGTGTACGTGACGAACTGAAACTATGTTTGTGCAACCGAATCAAGGATTAGTCACAACCCTGGCCACCCGCTCTTCTCCCCTCTCCCATCGGGCAAAAGGAATAGAAGTGTGAAAACACACACACACCTCCAGATTCGGGGACAGTTTCTTCCCAGCTGTTATCAGGCAACTGAATCACCCTACCACAACTGTCTACCTCTACCTCGTTGGTGACCCTCACACTATCTTTGATCGGAGTTTACCTTGCACTAAACATTATTCCCTTATCATGTATCTCTGCACTGTAAATTACTCGATTGTAACCATGCATTGTCTTTCCGCTGACTGGTTTGTATGCAACAAAAGCTTTTCACTGTACATGTGTCAATGAACTAAATTGAGCTGTACGTCATGGGGATTAACAAACGAGACCATGTCTGCTGGGGGGGTAATGCCATGCAGGGTGGGGATGAAAGTCCAGCCCAAGGTCAAACATTGAGGAAACTCAGACATATGGGTTTCCCAAATATCCGCAGAATTAATTGGAACTCTTTTTAAGGAGGATTCATTCCCACAGGCAAGCTGGCTGACTGGGACAGTGGGAATTTTAGTTTAGTTTAGAGATATATAGCGCGGAAACAGGCCCTTCGGCCCACCGAGTCCACGCCGACTAGCGATCCCCGCACACTAACGCTATCCTACACACACTAGGGACAATTTACAATTTTACCAAAGCCAATTTTAACCTGCAAACCTGTACGTCTTTAGAGGGTGGGAGGAAACCGGAGCACCCTGAGAAAACCCATGCGCTCACAGGGAGAATATACAGACAGCACCTGTAGTCGGGATCAAACCCGGGCCTCTGGCGCTGTAAGGTAGCAACTCAACCGTTGCGCCACTGTACCACCCTGATGGCATTAGGGAGATGAGACGCTGATTATTGTAGGGGTCTGATCATGGTGATAAAGGGCAGGGAGGTCGGAGAAGAGATCATGCTTGGGAAGGCTTGGTTATTAATAGTGGGTGGATCTGATCATGGCTCTTGGTGGATTCCAATCTAATGAAACATTTATCTCGAGAACATAGCTGATCCCTGTATTAACTTCACCCAAAGATGATTACCAGCATGGTCCGTTCTGGGTGAAGTCAACTTTGCATCTCGTAACAGTGAAGAAACATGCACTCAATGACCCAGTTCAGCAAGAACAAGGAGCTGGTTGTTGATCTCTGGAAAGAAAAGCCATGAACCTGTGTTCATGGACGGGATAGCGGCGGAGAGAGTCAACAGCTTCAGGTTCCTGGGCGTGCATACCTCTGAAGATCTATCCTGGGCTCAGCACATTGATGCAACCACATAGAAAGCTCATCAACGCCTCTAACGTCCATAGAAGATTAAGTAGATTTGATGTCACCAAATACACGATCGAACTTCTACAGGTGTATGGCAACGTATTTACTGGTTGTCTCACGATAGCCCAAACACCTAGAAAGGAAGGAGTGGTCAACATTGCCCGGTCCATCACGGGCAATCACCTCCCCACCATCAAAGGGATCTACAGGAGGTACTACCTCCAAAAGGCAGTTAATATCTCAAAGACCCAATCCATTGTGGCCACACTCACATCTCGCTGTTACCATCGGGTGAAGGTACAGAGCCTGAAAACGATGACCTCCACGTTCAAGAACAGCTTTTTTTCTCAACATCCATCAGGCTCTTGAACACAGCACAACACGAACAACAAGCCTCTGCAACCTTGGTAAATATGTCCTTTGCTTACGGACCTTGGTCTGCACTATTATAGTCTGGTTCATCAGTTTAACTGATTATTAATTGATTGCATTAATGATTATTGTATATTTATTTGCACGAATTGGCCTGTAAACCGGCAGCAAGTAAGAATTTCATTTCTTTAACAATGAAATCATCTTGGCTAAATTTTGTGTGTGGCACTACTGTTAACTTCAATTAAATTAGACAATAGACAATAGGTGCAGGAGTAGGCCATTCAGCCCTTCGAGCCAGCACCTCCATTCAATGTGATCATGGCTGATCACCCCCAATCAGTATCCCGTTCCTGCCTTCTCCCCATATCCCCTGACTCTGCTATTTTTAAGAGCCCTGTCTAGCTCTCTCTTGAAAGCATCCAAAGAACCGGCCTCCACCGCCCTCTGAGGCAGAGAATTCCACAGACTCACCACTCTCTATGTGAAAAAGTGTTTCCTCGTCTCCGTTCTAAATGGCTTACCACTTATTCTTAAACTGTGGCCCCTGATTCTGGACTCCCACAACATCGGGAACATGTTTCCTGCCTCTAGCGTGTCCAGACCTTTAATAATCTTATATGTTTCAATAAGATCTCCTCTCATCCTTCTAAATTCCAGGACAGGCGGCATCTCTGGAGAAAAGGAATAGGTGAGGGTACAGAGCGAGACCCCTCTTCAGACCCGTAATGTGACCTATTCCTTTTCTCCAGAGATGCTGCAGAAACTTCATGCCTTCTCGTGGCCTATCAATAGCTGTTAATAATACATGTGTTTATGTTCAGAGGTGGAGCTGCTGTCGGGTTAAAGTATTGATTTCTGCTGTTTACTATTTGTAGACGTGCTTGCGGCATTGATTAATGAAGCTGAACACCGATTACCTCTGACTGTGTGTGTGGGAGCAAATCCATATTTACTGCTGCAGAAATGTTACATCTATCTGTGGAAATGTCACGAAATGCTGTTGGAAATCAGGACTGAGAGCAGCTGCATTGCGAACCTTCATTTTGTAGCCTATTGTATTGTATTGCATTCAAATTTATTGTCATTGTCTCAATTTGAGACAACGAAATGAATTTCCCTTACAGGCAGTATCATGAAAAAAAAAATCACCAAAAAATAAATAAATAATAAATAAATAATAAAACATATTAAAAATAAAATTGAAATTGAATTAAAAAAAAAGCACAAACACAGAAAGTCCACGACACAACATAACATAAATGGCACCAAGGTGAGGATGGCACCATAGTCCAGCCAGCCTCCCCTCCGTGTTCATCCGTGGTCGGGGAAAGCCTAGTGCCTTTCACGTGGATTCTTTCCGACGGCAACCCTTTGGTGAATTGGCCACAATTCATTACCCAGGCAGAGGTTATTCAGTCATAGATGCAAGCGTAGCTACCCCCCCCAAAAATATTTAAGAAGGAACTGCAGATGCTGGAACAATCGAAGGTAGACAAAAATGCTGGGGAAACTCAGCGGGTGAGGCAGCATCTATGGAGCGAAGGAATAGGTGACGTTTCCTTCGCTCCATGCAAAGAGTTGAACAATCTCCACTATAGGAAATAGGCAACGTTTCGGGCCGAAACCCTTCCGGGTTTCGGCCCGAAACGTTGCCTATTTCCTTCGCTCCAGAGATGCTGCTGCACCCGGTGAGTTTCCCCA
Source organism: Leucoraja erinaceus (assembly GCF_028641065.1). Classification (NCBI taxonomy): domain Eukaryota; kingdom Metazoa; phylum Chordata; class Chondrichthyes; order Rajiformes; family Rajidae; genus Leucoraja; species Leucoraja erinaceus. The sequence goes on along the minus strand of NC_073406.1, from coordinate 4,668,544 downwards.
GCATCTTTTGTCTACCTTCGATGTTCCAGCATCTGCAGTTCCTTCTTAAACATCCACAATCTGCCTTCTCCCCATATCCCCCTGACCCCGCTATCTTTAAATTCGCCAGTGACACTTGCTTGCTTCAAGCACTAATTGAGTTTGCATTCCCTACAGAGCTGGTTTCGTGCAGCAGACACATGTGGCTTCACACACACACACACATACACACACATACACACACACACGCACACACACACATACACACACACACACACACACGCACACACATACACACACACACACACACACACACACACACACACACACACACACACACACACACACACACACACACACACACACACACACACACACACACACACACACACACACACACACATACACACACACACACATACACACACGCACACACACACACATACACACACACACACACACACACGCACACACACAAACGTCACCTATTCCTTCTGAAGAAGGGTCTCGAACTCGAAACGAAAAGGGTCACCTATTCCTTCGTCCCATAGATGCTCAGCGGGTGCAGCAGCATCTCTGGAGCGAAGGAAATAGGCAACGTTTCGGGCCGAAACCCTTCCGGGTTTCGGCTCGAAACGTTGCCTATTTCCTATAGTGGAGATTGTTCAACTCTTTGCATGGAGCGAAGGAAACGTCACCTATTCCTTCGTCCCATAGATGCTGCCTCACCCACTGAGTTTCCCCAGCATTTTTGTCAACCCCCAAAAATAAATGAGTGCTGACGAAGGTTCAGGGATATTAACTGTCTCTGTCTCTCCCTCCACCTGCACTGTCTGACCTGCTGCCTATTGCAGTCATTTGGGGTTTTATCTCACATTTCCAGCACCTGCAGAATATTGCTTTTGGACAATTTGAATCATGCGTTTGTTATAAATTGAGATTTCTCCTCCTATGTATCGTACGTCAAAAGACACAAAGTGCTGGAGTAACTCAGCGGGTCAGGCAGCCACTCTCTCAAGAGAGAGAGAGAGAGAGAGCATGGATAGTTGACGTTTTTGTGTCGGCTTCCTACATTCCTTCACAACTTACACCTCTTCAATCCTTTTGTCTCACACGTTTCTTTTCATCTCTGTCCTTTCTCCAAACACTTGCCTATCAAACCTCCCCCCCCCCCCCCCCCCCCCCCTTCACCTCTATCCGCCTATTATGCCAGAAGATAGACACAAAATACTGGAGTAACTCAGCAGGACAGGCAGCATCTCTGGAGATGAGGAATAGTTGGGGTTTCGGGTCGAGACTCTTCTTCAGACCTACTTGCCAGGCTTTGTGCTGCTCCCCCTCGCTTTCAGCTTTATTCCCCCCCCCCCCCCCCCCCCACCACAATCAGTCAGAAGAAATGTCCCGACCCAAAACGTCACCTATCCGTGTTCTCAGACTTGCTGCCTGACCCCCTGAGTTACTGCAGCACCTTATGTCTTTAATAAACCAGCATCTGTTGTTATTCCACTCCCTCACCCAATTCCCACACATTAGGGGGAATTTTACAGAAGCCAATTCAACCTAAAACTCCGCATGCCTTCCGGATGTGGGACGGAACGTAGAGGAAACCCACGAGGCTACAGGAAAAACATGCAAACTCCACACAAGCAGCACCCAATGTCAGGATCATACCCGGGTCTTTGGTGCTGTGAGCAGCAGCTGATTCAGCTGAGCTACTGTGCCACAGGGTCAGAGGGACGACCTCTGTTAGAAGTATTAAATAAGAAAAGCGACCATTGAATTATTTGAATTTTGAGATGGGGTTTTAGTTACTGATGCTGACAGGTTTCGAGGAACGGGAATACAATTTGGGCTGGATAACTAGTCTATAAAATCTCTAGACAATGTCGGCAAAACCTCTGATTCATCCTTTGGCAAGTCTGCGCTGGGATGTATGTCTCAAGACGTTATAAGAGTAACTGTCTGAAGGAGCAAAAGCGCAATGCAATAAAGGATTAGACTGGCAGTAATGACTAATATACTTTAGATTCTATCTCAGTCGAGGAGATTCTGCAAAATGAAACTGTAATCGATCGGCACTCAGCCCTGCCTCAAAAACGCAGTTTGATCGACAATTGGTTGTCATTTTCTGTCAGGGCGTTATGAGATTCATAAACTTACATCCAGCCTTCGAGCTAGTCAAATTTGGATGCAAATTTACATAAAATATTAAGAAGAAAAACTAATTGAGTGGTGTAATGGAAAGGAACTGATCATGAAATTGGTGAAAAAGGAAGTGAATGAGCAGCAGAGAGGGAAATGATGGATCGGTTTCATTTTGTGCCATTTCACTGCAAAACATTAACTTTAAAATCCTATTACTTCTCATGTGCAGCAAATCGCTATAGCACTCTCAGCACAAAGACTTATAGTACATAAACAATAGTAGTTGCTGAATGATTCTGGTATTTCCCCAGAGGAATACAGAATTAGGATTAGAGTCAGAGGTGAGGCATTGATTGATGGATCAGCCCAGACTTGGCTCATTGAATATTCTCTGCTATTCCCTTCATCTCCTCGTTTAATATCTCGATGTGGCTTTTGATCAGTTTAATTTTGCTGAAATATAGTTAGTAGAGTTCACAGTTCCAGCAGGCTGGCTTCGATCGGTCTGTGTGGTGTTTGTACCTTCTACGTGTGACCGTGTGCATTTCCTCCTGCTGCTCCAGTTTCTTCCCACAACACAAAAATGGGCACACAAGGAACTGCAGAAGCTGGAATCTTGAGCAAAACACAAAGTGCTGGAGGAACTCCGTGGGTCAGCGCGAACTCAGTGCGGCACGGTGGTGCAGCGGTACGGCGCCAGAGACCCGGGTTCGATCCTGACTACGGGTGCTTGTCTGTACGGAGTTTGTACGTTCTCCCTGAGACCTGCGTGGGTTTTCGCTGGGTGCTCCGGTTATCTCCCACCTTCCCAATACACACAGGGTTGTAGGTTAATTGGCTTGGTATAATTGTAAATTGTCCCTATTGTGTGTAAGATAGTATTAGTGTACGGGGATTGTTGGTCGGCGCGGACTCGGTGGGCCGAAGGGGCTATTTCTGTATTTCAAAGCTAAACTAAACTTTATGTGTTGCGCAAAAATGTGCAGGTTGGTATGTTAATTGACCACCGTATTTCGACCCTGTTAGATACGTGAGCAGTAGAACGTGCGAAGAGTTGGTGGGAATGAGTGCAGAGTAGAATTAGGTTGACGGAGGATTAGTGCACATGGGAGCTTGATGTTTGGCATGGATTTAGTGGGCCAAAGGCGCTATGACCTTTATGAGTGTCTTTGCACTTATTATTCAGTCATTGTTCCTCAGTAGCTAAATAACAGACATATTATGTGAACAATAACTTCCTTTCACTGATCTGCACCCACAGTCCGCTGATTTTAACACCATGGCAGCCATTGTATTTCTCCGCGCACGTTATTCTATGTCGATGCCTCACACTTCAAGACCACTGAATTGCCATTCATGAGATCTCAAGGGTCACGTTGATAAGGCTGTAAAATGCAAATAAAAGCTGGAGAGATAGAATTAAAACACAAAACCGATTATGTTCAATGTTTAGAACTTTGATTAAACCACATTTAAAATGGCATGTGGTTTTATGTATAAAAGAATGTCGGTTAGAACGGAAATGTCAAAGTCCAGAGGGTATGGTTTAGTTTAGTTTAGAGGCCCACTGAGTCATGGAAACAGGTCCTTCGGCCCTCTGAGTCCGCACCAACCAGCGATCCCTGCACATTAACACCATCCTACACACACTTGGGACCTTTTACATTTATACCAGGCCAATTAATCTACAAACTTGTACGTCTTTGGAGTGTGGGAGGAAACCGAAGATTTTGGAGAAAACCCACTCGTTGGTCATGGGGAGAACATCCATACTCTGTACAGACAGCACCCGTATTCGGGATCAAACCCGGGTCCCTGGGGCTGTAAGCGCTGTAAGGCAGCAACTCTGGCGCTGCGCCGCCGTGCTAAACGGTATTGCATCGCTTTAAGTTTTTTTTACACAGGGAATGGTGGGTGTTGGAATGCACTGTCTGGGGCGGTGATGGAGGCAGACACGTCAGAGGCTTTTGGATGGGCACATGGATGTGCAGGAAGTGGCAGGATATGAATCATGTGCAGGCAGAGGTGATTAGCATGGATATCGTGGGCTGAAGGGCCTGTTCCTGTGTTGTACTGTTCTATGTTCAAATAAAGGTGCAGGAAAAATGCAACGCCGTTTCGCAGAATGATACCAGAACTGACAGATTGAATCTATCAGGAACTTGTGAAAGTGCTGATAATCGGGAGACCATCATAATTATGAAAGGGTGTAACTAGTCAGATCTGGATTGGCAGTTCTTAGAATAAGCGAGTTCGGTATTCTGAAAAACGCAAGGAATCATGGGATTTGTCAAAGGTCATTTGCGATAAACGTTCTCGGCAACTGACGGGACACCGGCCCGGAGCAGTGGCGGCCCCAGGCTGACAGCCGGCACGGTCCCGCCATCCCGGGAATTAACCTTGTAACGGGAAGAATACAATGGGATTAGTATATATGGATGGCTGATAGTCAGTGTGGAGATGGGGCTGGAAGCCATGTTTCTATGGTGTATTACATCTTGACACACAAGAATGTATCAATTAGATTAATTGGTTGCAAAATCACAGCAGCATGAAAACTAAACTGATTGCACTGTCCGGGTGTGATGGTGCTAATAATACTGTGTGGATCCTCATTATCTTAGTGTGCGGCCCGGATTTATTTAGTTGGTGCTTTCCCATGTCCCAGCTGATGTTCAGGAATACCATGCAGTAGGTCAGGAGGAAACGCCCTGCGGAGAATTAGCAAAATGGCAGATTTTGAACAGCACAGTAAGTAGTATATCCTGCACGGACAGAGGTTTATAAGGTCGTCTGAGAACTTTAACAAATCTCCAAACTTAACTGTGATGGGGATTTCAGAACCGTTGAGTCACTGAATCTTCTTCTTCTTCTTGTGTATGGCGTGCACAGCTTAAAGTTGTAGGACAACTTGTTCTATTTGATCTTATTTGATTGTGCACGCCGGGTTGATTGCATTCGTCGAAACAGGGCGGACCACGTGAAGGTTGCAATCTCCCACCCCAGTCACTGAATTAAACACTGTCAGAGATGTATGGTATTCATTCACCATGTGAGCTCAGCTTGCATTTTCTATGTTCTAGAAGGTTCTACGATAGCTACTTCCCGTCAACCATCAGGCTCTTGAACACTGCACAAAACTAACATCAACTACCAACTTCTATGGACTGGCTTTGGTTGCATGAAAGGCTTTTGGTGTTTGCACTAACATTACAATTTCTCATTTCAAAGTTCAAAGTTCAAAGTAAACTTTATTGTCAATTCAAATTAATTGGATTGAAATTGCGTTCCCCCATACTCCAAATGTGAAAGTAATATTTATAACACAGACAGACAATACACCAATAAGAGAGACAATATACATTATTTAAAATATTCACAGTGTGCCAGACTGTAGTAACATTTTGAGGTATGTTATTAAGGTGCAATAATAAAGGTGCAATATAGAAAAGTGCGAATAGCGTACTGCAGACATTGAGTTAAAGTTAAATGTTCATGGAATTTCCTTGAATGTGTTGAGTAGTCTGATGGTTTATTGAACTTGTTAGAATGATTATATTTATCTGTGTGTATTTCATTTGCAGGCTTGCCAAGCTGTTGCAAGTAAAAATAATAGAAGGTAGACAAAAGTGCTGGAGAAACTCAGCGGGTGCGGCAGCATCTATGGATCGAAGTAAATAGGCAACGTTGGAAATAGGCAACGTTTCGGGTCGAAACCCGGAAGGGTTTCGGGCCGAAACGTTGCCTATTTCCTTCGCTCCATAGATGCTGCCTCACCCGCCGAGTTTCACCAGCACTTTTGTCTACCCTCGATTTTCCAGCATCTGCAGTTCCTTCTTAAACAAGTAAAATAATGGTGTTATTTTGTCATCAGTACATATGGCACTTAAAACACTCAAGACTCTTGGCATCAGTCAATAAGTTTGATAATAATGTGTAGGAAGGAATTGCAGGTGCTGGTTTAAACCAAAGGTAGACACAAAAAGCTGAAGTAACTCAGCGGGATAGGCAGCATCCCTGGGGAGAAGGAATAGGCGACGATTCAGGTCGAGACCCTTCTGCAGCCTATAACATAGAAACATAGAAATTAGGTGCAGGAGTAGGCCATTCGGCCCTTCGAGCCTGCACCGCCATTCAATATGATCATGGCTGATCATCCAACTCAGTATCCCGTACCTGCCTTCTCTCTATACCCCCTGATCCCCTTAGCCACAAGGGCCACATCTAACTCCCTTTTAAATATAGCCAATGAACTGGCCTCAACTACCCTCTGTGGCAGAGAGTTCCAGAGATTCACCACTCTCTGTGTGAAAAAAGTTCTTCTCATCTCGTTTTTTAAAGGATTTTCCCCCTTATCCTTAAGCTGTGACCCCTTGTCCTGGACTTCCCTAACATCGGGAACAATCTTCCTGCATCTAGCCTGTCCAACCCCTTAAGAATTTTGTAAGTTTCTATAAGATCCCCTCTCAATCTTCTAAATTCTAGAGAGTATAAACCAAGTCTATCCAGTCTTTCTTCATAAGACAGTCCTGACATCCCAGGAATCAGTCTGGTGAACCTATAGAAGGGTCTCAACCCAAAACGTCACCCATTCCTTCTCTGCAGTGATGCTGCCTGTCCCGCTGAGATGCTCCAGCTTTTTGTGTCTATCTTAAGTTTGATAATAATGGTTACCCGTTTATTATCTCCGTTTTCTTACCTCCAGAAACAAAAGTTGAGAATGCTATTATTAAACATACAGACGATTATTTGCTTATGAATAATCTTTGCATCATAATTAATTGTCAATTTTCCTCCTTCAAGGCAAATGACCGTTTGTAGAATATAATGCACGTTCACAAACCTGTTCCTCATCACAAGCAATGATCACATGTGTACGGTTTTCTGAAAGAAGATTTGGGTTTTGATTGGTAACCATACTTCTCTCCTCTCCTTGTCATCTCTAACCTTTGTCTCCTACTCCACCCATCTGCCAATCAAAACCCCCTCACCTGCAGTGGCGGACTGGCCAGGGTGTCAGCTTGCCCGATGGCAAGTGGGCCCCCTATATCAAGTGGGCCCCTGATGAAGTGGGCCCCCTTTGTCTCCTGGCAACCAATATTTTTAGACCCAGTCCGCCACTGCTCACCTGTATCCACCTATCACTTGCCAGGTTTTGTCCTGCCCTCATCTCCGTTTTCCAGCCTTCTTTTCTCAACTCCATTCCGTCTGGAAGAAGGTTCCCGACCCAAAATGTTGTCTGTACATTCCCTCCTCAGATGTCCAACACATCGCTTTTTTGCTCTCGATTTTCCTCTCCTAAGACCAGTGATTAATATTCAGCTTTCTGCCGCTACACTTGCTAAGATCAATCAACCTGGGACAGCTCAGTGGAGCAGCTCGTAGAGTTGCTGCCTCACAGTTCAATCCTGAACTCTGGTGCTGTCTGAGTGGAGTTTGCATGTTCTCAATGTGACTGCATGGGTTTCCCCCGGGTCCTCTAATTTTCCTATCGCATCCCAAAGATATCTGATGGGCAGGTTAAAGGGCTGCAGCAAATTGTGCCTACTGTGTAGGTGAGTGGTAGAACCTGGGTTTGGACAGGGATAAGCAGGGAATGAAATGGGATTGGTAAACATGGGTGCTTAATGGCATATGAAAATAACACTGTTGATTCTTGAATAAGGGGAGCTGATATAAACAGAAGAAATATAGGTTTGGGGACATAACAAAAGCTAAACACATCCCACCATGAAACAGAGTGTTTGTTACAGTACATGGATGGAACTAAGTGTAAACTCCCTCATTCACACTGTGTTGGAGGCAGGGAATGAAATAAGCAGAAAAAAGGAATTTCAAATGAATAACCTTAAAATGAAATTGGACGCCAATTGTTAAAGTGTTTCTAATTTGCTGCTTGAATGATTCCAAATAGCCTGGACGCTTCAAGCAGTTTTTTTTAAAGAAAGCTGCTGATAGATTGTCAGGCACTACCAACCAATAGTCTGACATCTTCCTTATCAGCAATCGTTACATAGAACTGACTCCAATGGGCGTTCAAATAAGCATCTAGCTGGCTTTCATTCAACAATGGGGGTAGTGCGGAAAATTTAAAGAAAAACACTTGTATTTATATGGCACAATCAGCAGAATGTCCAAATTTAGTTATTGTTGTAATTTAGGAAACACAGTGGTCAATTTATGCATCCACAAAGCTTCTATAAGAATAATCTGCTTCTCATTTACGTTGATTGCGGGATAAACGTGACCAGGGTATTAAGCAGTGTTCTGTTACAAATTTACCTCCACATAATCCCCAATTTGAAGCTTGTTCCCTTTATTCCATCAATAGGAATTAGATCAAAATCTCAGTCATGGCGTTGATCTGGAATAAAGCCTGTGCCTAGATTTTGTGCAAATCAATAGTTCAAAGCAAAAGGATTATGACTGAGATCTTTAATTAAAAAATGATGTATATTGGAAATATCCAAAGTCATTTTATCTCCGCATGTACAGCCGATATAGTACATCTATACTGCGCTGTGGTAAAGAGATCCTATTTTCATCTGAACATCTTGCCCCCTCAGCCACAATGTCTCCATCACATGTGTAGGAACTGCTGACGCTGGTTTGAATCGAACGTAGACACAAAATGCTGGAGTAACTCAGCGGGTCAGGCAGCATCTCTGGAGAACATGGATTGCAGGAGAGGGGGGGGGGGGGGGGGGAAAGCTGGAACAGAGCAGGGGCATGATACAGCATGGGCAGTAATTGGCGGACATGGGCTGGGAGCATTTTTAGAGAGGCAGATTGTTGAGCAAAGGCCAGGAGTGGAAAGACAGATGTAAGCCCAAAAGAGATGAAGAGTTTAGTGCAGTTTAATTTAGAGATACCGCGTGGAAACAGGCCCTTTGGCCCATCGAGTCCGCGCCGACCAGCGATCCCCGCATACTAGCTCTATCCTACAACAGTGGGGACAATTTATCACTTGACCAAGGCCAATTAACCCACAAACCAGCACGTCTTTGTAGTGGGGAAAGAAACCGGGGCACCATGAGAAAACCCACACGGTCACAGGGAGAACGTACAAACTCCGTGCAGACAGCACCTGTAGTCGGGATTGAACCGGGGTCTCTGGCGCTGTGAGGCAGTGACTCTGCTGCTCCACCATTGTGCTGCCGCTGCCAATTGTGAAACTCGAGGGTAGAACATTTGCAAAGTGTGTGGCCACTGGATGGGGGGGGGGGGGGGGGGGGGGGGGGGGGGGGTCAGGAGAAATCGGTGCAAAGTCAGTCAGGGTTCAGGGAAAGGGCTGGGCTTTTTGGGGAGGGACTGGAGGGGGACGGGGGCTGTTGGTGGACGTTACCAAAATCTTGTGCATTCAATGTCCATATTGTTGGTTTTACCAGAACGATGCCTGACTTAGTGGGTTTCAGTTATCAGGAGAGGTTGGGCAAACTTGGATTGGTTTCTCTGCAGCACCTTAGGCTGAGGAGAGACCTGATAGAAGTTTATGACGGACATAGATAGGTTAGACAGTCAGAACCTATTTACCAGGGTGGAAATCTCAAAGACTAAAGGGCATAGCTTTAAGGTGAGGGGGGCAACATTTAAGAGATTCAAGATTTAAGATTCAAGAGAGATTATTGCCATGTATCCCTGATAGGACAATTAAATTCTTGCTTTGCTTCAGCACAACAGAACATAGTAGGCATTGACTCCAAAACATATCAACGTGTCCATATACCATTATATTAAAGGAGATGCTTGGGGCAGGTTTTTTGTATATAGAGAATGATGGGTAGCTGGAACCAACTGCCGGAGATGTTGACAGAGGCAGATGCGACAATGGCATTTAAGAGGCTTTTGGATGGGCACCTAGATATGCAGGGAATGGAGGCTTATGTATTATGTGCAAGCAGAGGAGATTAGTTTAACTTGGCTTTATGTTCGGAGCTGATGTTGTGTGCCTAAGGGCGTGTTCCTGTGCTGTATTGTTGATTGTTCTGTAAATGCCACACGACACAGCTATGAGCTATTGAATCAATAACTCACAAAGCTGTTCATTCAGGAAGTTATTTTGTTCAATGTTCTGCATTATTTTCCTGGTCACATACGATACTGGAAAGCTCTAAAGGTAATAGTGTGTAACAGTACACACAGCTGTGGCTTTAGCCGTCTGCAGATGCAGCAATGTCTCTGTAGTCTGGTTATGTGCGGTCAGTGGCACTGAGGTGAGACTATGAAGCATCATCACCTCCCCACGACCACCCCCTTCCCCACCCACATGCCTCCTTGGGCTGCTTGTCATCAACCTCAGTGCTATGCGCTTTGTTACAAACACCATCCGAAAGGGCGAGAGGAATCATACTTCAGCCAGTTGATTATGACCTGTCTTGCCTCCACCATCTGGCCTGGCAGCACGTTCCACCCACAACTCTATGAGTGAAGGACGTACAGCACATCTCATTTAAACTTAGCCCCTCTTAACATTAGGGCGTCATGGTGGCATACCAGTAGAGCTACTCATTTCCACGCCAGAGACCCGCGTTCAATCTACTGTTTAAGAAGGAACTGCAGATGGTGGAAAATCGAAGGAAGACAAAAAATGCTGGAGAAACTCAGCGGGTGCAGCAGCATCTATGTGGAGCGAAGGAAATAGGCAACGTTTCGCGTCTGAAGAAGCGTTTCGACCCGAAACGTTGCCTATTTCCTTCGCTCCATAGATGCTGCTCCACCCGCTGAGTTTCTCCGGCATTTTTGTCTTCCTTCAATCTACTGTTGCTGACTGTACAGAGTTTGTATGTTCTTCCCATGATCTGCGTGGGTTTTCTCAGAGATCTTCGGTTTCATTCCACACTACAAAGACGTACAGATTTGTAGGTTCATTGGCTTGGTATGAACGTAAATTGTCCCTAATGTGTGTAGGGTAGTGTTAATGCATGAGGATCACTGGACAGTGCGGACCCGGTGGGCCGAAGGGCCTGTTTCCGCACTGTATTTCTCAACCAAACATTGCAGCTAAAACTAAACAAAAATTAAAAAAAAAAAAAAAAAAACTTTAAAAGCATAGCCAACGCCAAGTTTGCGTGACCTTCTGTTGTTGCTCGGAGCTTGTTTAAGAGTATGCGTTGGGGGGGGAAATGTAATGTCTCTTTCTGTCCACACTGCGGCACCTAACATTGAGGATCAGCTACATGGGCATAACTTCAACTTAAAAGCAAGGGATTTATATAAAAAATAATTCATAGTTATGGACATAAAGATAGACACAAAATGCTGGTCTCGACCCGAAACGTCACCCACTCCTTCTCTCCAGAGATGCTGCTGCCTGTCCCGCTGAGTTACTCCAGCATTTTGTGTCTATCTTTGGTTTAAACCAGCATCTGCAGTTCCCTCATAAACAGTTATGGACATGCTGTATTACAAGGCAAATCATTAAAAAGATTTCTATAGCCAAACAACCTGCCTATTCCTCTCAAATAACAAACTTAAATATATAAACTTAAACAAGATGAGTAAGAGGAGGCCATTTGAAGCAACTCTTCAGCGCAATCCCTTTATTACCGCTAGTTGTAGACCCCCAGAAACAGAATCATCTTCTCAGCATCTGATTGTGAAAATATATCACAACCTGTTCCCTGATACTGCATACAGAACTGGTTTGTGTTGGGAATATCAAACAGTACAGAGCTTTTTGAAGGGTAATAAAAGCCATTGAATTGGCATCCAACTTTGCACTAATCCCCATACATTTTGGACGTAGAGCATTTGATTATGAAGCAGGCTTTTTGAGAATTTCAACTGCTGCTTTGTGATTTGCTCCAATCCCAACGATCTCAGCTTCAAGTGGACACAAAAAGCTGGAGTAACGCAACATCTCTGGAGAGAAGGAATAAGTGACGTCTCAAATCGAGACCCTTCTTCAGACTCAGTTCTCAGTTACATTATGTATTAAGCCAGTTTTTTAAAAACAAACTAGGCCTTGAGGGTGGTTCTTACAGCTCAAGATTTCAAAGACAAATTATGAGGTTGGATTACCTGTTACTGCATCAAACCCTTCATTCAATGTTATAATTTGAAACACATAAGATTGTTAAGGGCTTGGACACTCTAGAGGCAGGAAACATGTTCCCGATGTTGGGGGAATCCAGAACCAGGGGCCACAGTTTAAGAATAAGGAGTAAGCCATTTGGCGACGAGGAAACACTTTTTCTCACTGAGAGTGGTGAGTCTGTGGAATTCTCTGCCTCTGAGGGCGGTGGAGGCAGGTTCTCTGGATGCTTTCAAGAGAGAGATAGATAGGGCTCTTAAAAATAGCGGACTCAGGGGATATGGGGGGGGAGAGTCTAGGACCAAAGGTCATAGCCCCAGAATTAAAGGATGTTCCTTTTAGAAGGAGACAAGGAGGAATTTCTTTCGTCAGAGGGTAATGAATCTGTGGAATTCATCGCCAAAGAAAGCTGTGGAGGGCAAGTCAATGGGTATTTTTAAGGACGATAGACAGATTATTGATTATTGATGTCAGGGGTTATGGAGAGAAGGCAAGAGAACGGGGTTAAGAGGGAAAGACAGATCAGCCATGAATGAATGGCGGAGTAGACTTGATAGGCCGACTGGCCTAAATCTGCTCCTATCACTTATGAACGTATGAATTTAGGAGGATGTCATTCTTTCATTGAGTCATACAGCGCGAAAATCTACAACAGCTGCTTATATGTATGTGGTTTTAATTTTACCATTTTAACCAGTGAGACTCTAAATATGTTTAAGAAAGAACTACAGATGCTGGAAAAATCGGTAGACAAAAATGCTGGAGAAACTCAGCGGGTGAGGCAGCATCTATGGAGCGAAGGAATAGGTGACGTTTCGGGTCGAGACCCGAAACGTCACCTATTCCTTCGCTCCATAGATGCTGCCTCACCTGCTGAGTTTCTCCAGCATTTCTGTCTGCACTCTAAATATGTTTTGTCATTAAGAGCACAGTACATAATGCAACTCAATATTGCTGCTGTAAATTCCCAAAGTTTTGAAACCTTGATCATTCGAAACTTTTATTGCCTGAAATCCTTTCCCTCAATAAAGTGTATTGGCTTAGTGATTCCCAAGACTATATGTAACACATCCAATACATTATGAGTCTTGTGCAATCCCCTCAGCCTCCTTCCTCATTATTTAGTGTGCTGTCAACCTGGTATGATTACAACTCAGTGCTATCTCCTTGGACATATTTCTACATTAAAGGTCTTAATAATTAAAAAAAAAATAGAAGAGGAAGATTTTACAAATCGATACGTACAATCGATGTTATTTTTCGAAAGACATTTGAAACTCCCTTGTATTGTTGGGGAAGAAATTACATTGAGATAGAAACATAGAAACATAGAAATTAGGTGCAGGAGTAGGCCATTCGGCCCTTCGAGCCTGCACCGCCATTCAATATGATCATGGCTGATCATCCAACTCACAGTATCCCGTACCTGCCTTCTCTCCATACCCCTGATCCCCTTAGCCACAAGGGCCACATCTAACTCCCTCTTAAATATAGCCAATGAACTGGCCTCAACTACCCTCTGTGGCAGAGAGTTCCAGAGATTCACCACTCTCTGTGTGAAAAAAGTTCTTCTCATCTCGGTTTTTAAAGGATTTCCCCTTTATCCTTAAGCTGTGACCCCTTGTCCTGGACTTCCCTAACATCGGGAACAATCTTCCTGCATCTAGCCTGTCCAACCCCTTAAGAATTTTGTAAGTTTCTATAAGATCCCCTCTCAATCTTCTAAATTCTAGAGAGTATAAACCAAGTCTACCCAGTCTTTCTTCATAAGACAGTCCTGACATCCCAGGAATCAGTCTGGTGAACCGTCTCTGCACTCCCTCTATAGAGATAGAGAGGGTTTCAAAAGCTGCATCTAAGCAGCCCAAAGAAGCAAGTAACGAGGCTGAGGGGGAAATTATTCGAAATATTATTATTAAAGTGTTCGCTCGTGTGTCAGGCGACGCGTAGCTCGCCGTTGGCTTCCGTTGTCATTCAACGTGTTGGCAGAATTGGTCACCCGATTGGACGCGTCACAGAGTGCATCGTGTCGCGGTTTCCGGGGATCGCCACGGGGAGGCTTCTGTCATGATCCCCTCATTAAATTATATTTGTTAATGATTATTAATGATTAAAATATCAAATTAAAAATGAGGACGTTCAATTGACAATGTTTTAGAAACATAGAAAATAGGTGCAGGAGGAGGCCATTCGGCCCTTCGAGCCAGCACCGCCATTCATAGTGATCATGGCTGATCATCCCCTGTCAATAACCCGTGCCTGCCTTCTCCCCATATCCCTTGACTCCACTAGCCCCTAGAGCTCTATCTAACTCTCCCTTAAATCCACCCAGTGACTTGGCCTCCACTGCCCTCTGTGGCAGGGAATTCCATAAATTCACAGCTCTCTGGGTAAAAAAGTGTTTTCTCACCTCAGTCTTAAATGACCTCCCCTTTATTCTAAGACTGTGTGGCCCCTGGTTCTGGACTCGCCCCACATTGGAACATTTTTCTCCAGCATTTTCTGTCTACTTTTAAGTTTTTAGTTACATTACTTTGCCAACTGCTCTCTGGTCTTATTCCCAATTGACTGATCTACATGTATGAAGCAGACTGCCGAGATCAACAAAAGACAATTTTGTTGTCTTCGTAGAAACACTGAGCTGAATAAATGTGCTTCTCACTTATTATTAATGTGTGAAGTGTTTGTTTGTTTGTTTGTATTCTGTGGCAGCTGTCAGCAGTAAGCAGGTCAGATTCCAACTCATGTATCTTATCAATGCAATCTGCTTTCAGACTCCACAATCCCGTTGTACACTCTTTGCATTCGGATAAATCTATACCGACTGAATGTATGATCAAATGAATAGGAATGTGATGCTGCAAGATAAAATAATGTTGAGAATGGTAGACGGCATTTTTCACCAGTTCAGCCAAACGGTCCAGAACGTGTCGATCACAGACAGCGTTAGATGTGGCTAATGTATTCGAGATTTATTCAGATTGGCGGTCACCTTCTCTGAATTATTCACACATTCATTACGCATGAGAAATGCGCAGAAGGGAGATAAAAGTCAATTTCAGAGCTTGGTCCGAGGATCCTGTGGTCAACTCTCAGAGGCTTTTGAACTTCAAAGTTAGCACGTCAGTACAACGATTAATTTGGAAGGACTTATTGCAAAGGGGGGTAGCGGATTGAAATGGAGAAGTTGTGCCACAACTATATAGGGTTTTAGTGAAGTCACATCTGGAGTATACCATTCAATTTTGCTCTTTTAAAAACACAAGAGTTAAACCCCTGTCCCACGGTACGAGTTCATTCCAAGAGTTCTCCCAAGTTTGCCCTGATTCGAACTCGGAGATTTACGGTAATGGCCGCTCGTCGGTACTCGGGGCTCTCGTGAACATTTTTCATCATGTTGAAAAATCTTCACGAGTCTTCCCGTGCTTACTTGCCGTTAGCGAGTCTTCCCGGGTACCTGCCGTCAGCGCTAAGAGACGTCCCCGAGCTCTGACGTACCGGCTACGTTCATTCTCCGTGCTTACCACGAGTTTGATTTTTTTTAAACTCCGGCGAGCTCTTGGAATGAAGGGAGGGGAATAGAAGCTAGGGATTTGCTTCCAAAAAAGTAATTAATACTGATAAATAACTGAACAAAATACAAAGTGCTGGAGTAACTCAGGTCAGGCAGCATCTGCAAAGGGCAACGATGGGCGACTTTAATCTGAAGACGGGTTGGGGCTCAAAATGTTGCTTGTCCATTCCCCCAACAGTTGCTGGCTCACCCGCTAAGTTACTCCAGCACTCTGCGTGTGGTCAAGATTTGCGGGTGGCAGTCGCGCAGTTGGTAGAACAGATACCTCACAGCGGCAAAGACACGATTTTGATTCTGAACTCGGGTACTGTCTACGTGGAGTTAGCATGTTCTCTCTGTGATTGTGAGGGTTTCCTTTGGTTGCTCCGGTTTACTCCCATACCCCAAATAGGCGCAGGACTGTAGGTGGGCCGAAGGGCCTGTTTCCATTTGGTATCTCTAAATTAAACAAATTAAAATTCTACCATCTGCAGTTCTTCAAGTCTCCGTTGAAAAATAATTGGCTGTTTAGACATAATGTACTGACTGGCTGCTTCATGGTCCACTGTTCCCATCTGTTACTTCGATGAGCACAAAATGTGTTTAAAAATGTTTGATAGAATGTCAAATATCAATCAATAATATTCACTGGGAATGAACATTATTCTTCATCTGTTGCAATAAAATGCTTAAAAAATCCATTTGTACAACAAAGACTATACAAGTGGCATTACCATTATCTATGTGAGTTGGAGTAACTTTTCTTATATTTAATCTGCAGGTTATACATTCGGATGCATACTACTGTAAAACTGTCCTGGATGATAACAGCTCCTCTGCACTCATCATTCTTGGCTTTGTCCTTATGTCTCCACTTATTGTGATTGCCATGGTGACCTACTGCGGAGTGGCACGTCGTCTGCGCCTCTTCTTGTGCTTTGCTCCCTACTCCCGAGCAGTCTACAAGGGGATGAAGTGGACTGGGTATGGCAACCCCAGCTTCTGCTGCTGCAGTGGAAAGGAGTGGGACAGCAGTTTGAAGGCTTGGGTCTGATAGTGTTTTAAATGAATGTATCACGGGCTGCAACTGCTTTCTATAATAGTCTTGTGTTCTGTCCTCTGTCTCTTGCATTGTGAAGTAATTTACAGTAACATTTTAATATATAAACTCCAAAGTTATTGCTAGAAATCTGCACCAGGACTCTTCTTTAAAGGAAGAGACAGATTAATATTTTGGGGGGATTATTTTCTTAATTCTAGTGTATGAAATAGGAATATATTTACTCCAATCTCCTTGAATGGGATTAGTAACTTTATGCATTTTGAATTATCTTTGCTGCTTTGCCTTTCTCTATTCTATTGGATGGGTTGCATGTCCATTTGCCTTTATCACAGTAATAAAGTAATGAAACCTTCCCAACTCTGGTGGTGCTACAGTACTCCTTGTAGTGAGAGACTTTGATTACAGTGTGCCATGACTATGTAGACAGCTTAAAAAATGTCCATGCTATTGAGGGAGTACAGCGTAGGTTAATTCCCGGGATGGCGTGACTGTCATGTGCTGAGAGAATGGAGCGGCTGAGCTTGTACACTCTGAAGTTTAGAAGGATGAGAGGGCATCTTATTGAAACATATAAGATTGTTAAGGGTTAGGAAACATGTTCCCGATGTTGGGGGAGTCCAGATCCAGGGGCCACAGTTTAAAAATAAGGGGTAAGCCATTTAGAACGGAGACGAGGAAACACTTTTTCTCACAGAGAGGCGTGAGTCTGTTGAATTCTCTGCCTCAGAGGGCGGTGGAGGCCGGTTCTCTGGATACTTTCAAGATAGGGCTAGATAGGGTTCTTAAAGATAGCGGAGTCAGGGGATATGGGGAGAAGGCAGGAACGGGGTACTGATTGGGGATGATCAGCCATGATCACATTGAATGGCGGTGCTGGCTCGAAGGGCTGAATGGCCAACTCCTGCACCTATTGTCTATTGTCTAACACATTATAGATGTTGCATATAGATATGTCTCATGCAGGTACAGAGTGCCAGCATTATCCCACAGCTAAATGTGGACAAAGGAAATTACAATGGAAATATAAAAATAAGGAGGAATGGAACATCTGAACATCGTGGTCCAGTTTTCCAGCTGCCATTTCATCACACTGCATCTACACACGCCATATACAGCAACATGGGCAATAGAGCTCATCATGAGGATTAGATGCTGAGATTTTTTAAGGCAGTGATCGATAGATTCTTGATTAGTACAGGTGTCAGGGGTTATGGGACGAGGCAGGAGAATGGGGTTGAGAGGGAGAGATAGGTCAGTCATGATTGAATGGCAGAGTGGACTTGATGGGTCGAATGGCCTCATTCTGCTCCTAGAACTTATGGAATTATGAACTTAGAAACTCTTTAGATGAAGGAGTAAAGGAAAACAAAAGCAAAAACACGCAACGAACTAGGCATTTCCAGCTTTATTTGTCCAGCTTCTTAATCCACACTCACAATTTCTTCGTCCTAATGAGCTGGCCTTGACTCTACCCAGCACATCAATTTATCATCCTGAATTCAGCATTCTCAGAGCTCCAATACGTGCTTTTGTTTTGCTTTTGCAGTACCCAGAATTGTACTAAAGCAGCAGCACAACTGAACGCATTTTTTTAAAATTCTGCCAGAACTGTTCCATTCGCTGTTTACAAGATTGCCAAAGGGGGGAATGCTCTGGCAAACATTTCCTGCATTTATTGTAAAGGGAAATAATCAGATACAAAGAGAATGACCCTGCACACTATAATCTGGGCCAATGACCTCAATAACAATATTAAAGTTTAGAGCCTGCTTTTAAACCAGCACACGTACCAGGACAGATAGAGTCATAGAGTCTTAAAGCATGGAAACAGGCCCTTCGGCCCAGCTTGTCCACACTGGCCAACATGTCCCATCTACACTAGTCCCAACTGCCTGAATTTAGAGGCCCATATTCCTCTCAACCTGTCCTATCCAAATACCTGTCTAAATGTGCAGCACACCTGTGCAGCCATCACCTCATTTACTGCCTGGCGGCTGAAGAGAAGGAGACACATTTTGAGGAGCAAATGACTAAAAATAATTAATTTTTGTGATGAAAGATTACTATCTTCAATTTTTTTGGGTGCAGATTATTTTAAAATAAGTATTTTTAAACCCAGTGTGTAAACGCTGTTTCCAATTCACAGCCTGTACATGCGTGGGTGAACCATGGTAAAGATACATTACGGGGGGGGGGGGGGGGTGGGGGGGGGGGGGGGGGGGGGGGGGGGGGGGGTTGGGGGGGGGGGGGGGGGGGGGGGGGGGGGGGGGGGGGGGGGGGGGGGGGGGGGGGGGGGGGGGGGGGGGGGGGGGGGGGGGGGGGGGGGGGGGGGGGGGGGGGGGGGGGGGGGGGGGGGGGGAGAAATATATTTCCTTTCACTCTCTCGATGTCTTTATGCTATAATCAGTACCAAAGTGGAAAGGCCAAATCGCGAAGAGATGCAGTAATAGATTCATTTCTTGCTCGGTCTAAATGATGGCGATGTTTGCCGGTAAAGACCTTGAATATCATCATCTGATCTTTGACAACATTGCGGCATCAGCATGACTCACCCTGGGTGAGATGAGTGCACTTTCATTTACGGTCAGAATGTTGTGGGTTGAGTCACATTCCAGAGGACTGAGCATTAGCTTCACAACGAGCACTTTACTGATGAGAGAGTGCCACGTTTGTTTTTTTTGAATGGGGCATTAGTTGAGTTTAGTTTAGTTTTGCGTTGTTCGGTTTAGTTTATTGTCGCTTGTACCGAGATACAAAGAAAAGTTTTTGTTGCGTGCTAGCCAGTCAGCGGAAAGATAATACACGACTTCAATCGAGGCGTCCACAAGTGTACAGATTCACGACAAAGGGAATAACGTGAATCACGTTTAGTGCAGGATGAAGCCAGTATAGTCCAATCAAAGATAGTCCGAGGGTCTCCAATGAGGTAGATAGTAGTTCAGGACTGCTCTCTAGTTGTGGTAGGATGGTTCAGTTGCCTGATAACAGCTGGGAAGAAATTAGGAATATTAGCTGGGAATATTAAAGTACATCTCCTCTGCTCCCCCAAGTGAATATAATAGATTTGTTAGCACAATGCCCCGAAAACATGAAAAATCCTATTTAATGCAAAAGCAAATACTGCCATTGTCAAAAATGTGAAATAATTACAGAAGTTGGAAAATGCTCAACCGGTCAGTCAGGATCTGTGGAGAGAGAAAGAGAGCTAATGTTTCGTTAATGACCTGATTGGCCAAGTAAATATACATTTTCATGTACCAGTTCTTAGCAAATAGAGAAATGAAAATTACATATGGTGTTTGATGCTCATTTGGTAAATTATTATATAAAATGCAAGATGTATATTATTCAGCTGAAATATTTTGGCATAAATAATTATTCATATGATAACCTTAACCCTTTGTTCACGTCTGCGTTCAGTTTGTCAATGTAATATACAAAGGTTAAAACTGCAAATTGTTAAAAACATGAATATAAAATGTAAAAGGAATAAATGTGGTTGTATGCAGAAATCCAGAGAATGGCACATCCTTCACTCCAATTTGTAGGAAGTTGAAACTGATTATTATTATTATTATGAAGAAGGGTCACGACCCAAAATAAGTCTGAAGAAGGGTCTCGACCCGAAATGTCACCCATGCCTTCTCTCCAGAGATGCTGCCTGTCATGCTGGGCTACTCCAGCATTTTGTGTCTACATTCGATTTAAACCAGCATCTGCAGTTCTTTCCTATACATTATTATGTTTTGCCAGCCATAAATGCAATGAGCCATATATATTCCAATTCTGACTACTGCCATTAAAAAGGTTTTGAGTCTGTTGAACCATTAGCACAGATAAAATATAATGGCCATTATCAATGCGACTACATTAGAGCAATAGTCATAACATTTTTCAAAGCAGGAACGTTATCTTTGCTATACAAACATCTATTATTGATGAAGCTATAATGTAGCAGTCGACATTCTTCAATGCTGGAATGATGTTATAATGAATGCTGGGACCAGCTTTTTACAGGACTGAGAGCTTAATTGTTCCCATATCAACATAATTGGGACATTTGTCAGTATTGTAGTTATTATAGACCTTCAACGATGTCTACCAGTCCCACATATCATAAAATAAAGGCTCATAGATGGTAGTGTTATAACAGTGAGACTTATCAGCATTAGAAGATGGGTTTCAGCAGATGATGTAAAACAAAATAATATACACAAAGTGCCTCAGTGGGTCAGGCAACATCTGTGGAGGGAATGGATAGGCAACATTTTGGGTCCGGACACTTCTTCAGACTGATTGTGGTCAGGCAGAAGGAAGCTGGAAAAGAGAGGTGGGGGTGGCACAAGGATAGTGTGAGTGTATGGGGGTTGCTGGTCAGCACGGTCTCCAAGGGCCCAAGGGCCTGTTTCCGCAGTGTATCTCTAAACTAAACTAAAAATTGTGGCACCATTCTCCCCATCCACCATCCACCACTGACTAGATTACGGTGTAAGCGCACAAACAGTGCCTTGCCATTTGTATTCTGTCATTACTTACGTTCCTTGAATGTGCAAGTAGACTGAAGGAACAAACTTCATGGGTCCAATGGTCCTCACTTTATCTCGCAGAAAATATGGGCCAAGTAAATCAATGAAAGATTTAGCCTTTATGCAACCACTCAAAAGATCTTTTTTTTTTGTCTCAATGTCAGTCTTCAGTGCAGTCCCAGTCTGAGTGGGAATGCAGTTGTGACAGACCAACTGTGTTCAATCAATGCAGAAAATGGAACACACTGAGTGAGGCAAAGAGAGGAACAGATCTCACATGGCCGTTTCTTCCCTTCTCCATCACCTACACATGTCACGGTGCCCCAGCAAAATGCTTGTTTAGAACCCGGGTTTCCCTCTCTGGAGTTTTAAGTTCTATGATCTCTAGTTTTTGACATTACCACACACTCCAAAGAAAGGGTTAATTGGCTTGATAAAAATGTAAAATTGTCCAAGTTGGCGATATGCAGAGTACTGCCCTGCCGACTACAACATTCAGAAGGTTCAGAAGGTATGAATTGCTTGTTGTCATTTATTGAGCATCTGACCTGGGCTGAATCTGACTGCTTTTAGATATTTCAGGTTAGCACCAGGCATGAGGCTCTGGGAACAGAAAACCTTCCAAACTCCCTAAACTTCAAGGTTTTGCACAGCCACAGTGATTTATAGAGCTGGCTGTTGATCTTTGAAAGTAGAACTCACCAGGGAAAACTAGAACCCTGAGCACGACCAACAAAAGTGTTATTAGGAATGTCACGAAATGTCTGTTCATCATCTGGCGGATGGATCCCCATTCATGAAAAATGATCCAAATGTGTTGATAATGCAGGTTAGATGAGAATTATGAGACATTGAGATATTGGGATCCAACCACTGGATGATGAACTGAGATTTTGTGACCTTGCCCAATCTCAGCCCCATTCCACTCTCTACATCACAACTCAACAATTAACGATAGACACAAAGTGCTGGAGGAACAGACGGGTCTGAAGGAGGGTCTCGACCCGAAACATCACCAGTTCCTTCCTACACAACTCAACGATCTGCTGACTAGGTAACCTTGAAGCCAATGAATGGCATGAATCGAATATCATGTTTACGTGATGATGGAAGATGCGACCGTGTGCGATTCGGTGCATGTGATAAATTGAGCAGGCAGAAATAAACGGTGAAACCTCACTGAAGAAAGGGTTTCCGTTGTGCTCGATGACAGCATAACCAAGGCAAATTTAAATGGCGCAGGTGAGTAAGAAAACATTTTAATCAAGTCACTAATTAAGTCCTATAAAGAAACCAACTTTTTCTTGAAGCACAAGGGAAGTTAAACATACTTGTAACCTTCATAGAATTGAAATGAAGATAAAGAGAGCCACGGTGTATGTAGTCACAGAATTACACAGCCCATTTACCATCCCATTTTAGCAGGGCCTTAACAGCATTATAGGCCCCAGGGTAAAGCAGTGCACTGGGGCCCCTATACTTCCAGTTTTTTTATGCCGGATCAAATATGCCGTCATGTACTTGCGATGTTCTTCTCCGTTTTCGTGTTCTACAATAATATTCCACAACACATAGATTAGCACGGGGCCCCTATGCTTGTGGGACCCCGGGCAACTGCCCAGCGTGCCCATGCGTTAAGACGGCCCTGCATTTTAGACTATTCTGAGTAAATATTAAAATTGGAACATTTTTTTAAATTCAGTTCCGGGATTTTGCTGGTAAGGCCAGCATTTATGCCCACATCTAATTGCCCATTAACAGGCACTAACGGATCACTCGAGTCCATGGCTTAAGATATACACACAGCGCCGTTGGATGGGGAGTTCCCCTAGTCAGACACTGCAATGTGAAGAATCAGAGATATACTGTACCTTCAAATTAAGATAGCATGGGATGTAACAAACTTGCAGCTTGCAGAATCTCCATAATTTTCGGGTGGTTCTTCAGGGATGAGGATGACTTGTTTCCACACTGTTGATTTGTCCAAGGTTAGAATCAGTTTGAGGGGGATCCACAGACTCTGGCACAGCCTGCAACAGGTAGAACTCACATGGACTGCACGTTGAGCCCTGTACACTGTACACAGAACACAGAACAGTCCAGCACAGGAACAGGCCCTTAGGCCCACAATGTATGTATCAAATTTGAGGCCAATCGCCTCTGCATGTATATGATCCATATCCCTGCATATCCATGTGCCTATCTGAAAGTCTCTTAAATGCCACTATGATATCTGCTTCCACTGCCACTTCCTACAGCACCCACCATTCTCTGTGTAAAAAACTGCCCCATATATCTTGTTTAAACTTTCCCTCTCTGACCTTAAAGCTATCCCTCTAGTCTTTGACATTACCACCCTGAAAAAAAGGTTCTGACTATCTACTGCAAATTATGATATGCCTCTCATAACGTTTTATACTTCCATCAGGTCTCCCCTCAACCTTCAAACCCAAGTTTGTCCAACCTCTCCTTATAGCTAAACCCTGGAACGAGCTGCCAGAAGTGACAGAGGGAGGACAATTACAATGTTTAAAAGACATTTGGATAAAGTACGTGAATGTGAATGGTTTACAGGAGTGCAGATCAACACTTGAAATTGTGACACTCAGGTAGACAACTTGGTTGGCATGGATGAATTGGGTCGACATGCCTTTCTTCAAGCTGTATATAATGTTATGTCTCTATGTCAAATCATCACAAATCACTTCAGTACTTGAATCTTGAAATGTGGGACCCATGGAACCTGACACAATCAAGCCCAAAATTGCCACCAATTCGATCATCGAACCTACACAGAACATGAGACCGAGCCAGCGGCTAGGCCCAACATTAACAACACGCACCACATCAACAAATCAAAATACTGAACCCGTGCAGAGAGCAGCTGTACTAATCAAACTTTGCATTCATCTCAGCCTGCTGAATGGAGATTAGCAAGATAAAAGCAGCTATGTCGTATGAGTTGAGAAACGAGCTGAGGGGAATTGAAAAGAATATAGAGATATTTTTAAGCAATCAGCATGGTTCGTAAGCAGTGCCAACTAATTTTGTGTTGTGAAGAGTCTTTCTGCTTCTGCACAATACCTAATCTATGAATAGATCTTACTAGCCACATGCCCATGTGTGGATTTGAAGACTGTGACATTTTGAGATGAAAGAAGAAAATGCTTAACACCCAAAATATTCGACAGTAATTGGAAGTTAAACTTGGCTGAAAACTTGCAAATCACATCACCAAAAAGGGGCAGAAATATCTACCGATGGAGATTATCATCTAACGTTATACAATGAGAAAGATTTTTAAGAAAAGATTCAAGGTATACCAGAGTACATAATTCCTCAGTATTTTTACAAAATATTACATTTATGTATTTTTTTTAATGCATGCTGTAACAAAATATTATATGTCAATGTACATCATCTGAAATGTTTTAATCTATGTTGTCACAATTTATTCATATTTTTTGCCCATTTTCTCCATTCTAACTTCTTTAAATTTGCCCTTCTCTAATTGCACCCTTCTGTCTGAGATGGCACTACTGATCATGTTTGAATTTCCTAGTTCCTTAGCATTCCCAAAGTAATGTTACCGGAGCAGTATGGAAAGATGATAGGAGAATGCTCTGCCTCAGAGGCCAGAATGGCCTACTCCTGCACCTATTGTCTATTGTCTATTGAGAGACCCCATTCCCAAAACGGTGTTATGACCAGTATAATTATCTGCACCAACAGTAGAGTGATCCAAGGTTACACAAAAAAGCTGGAGAAACTCAGCGGGTGCAGCAGCATCTATGGAGCGAAGGAAATAGGCAACGTTTCGGGCCGAAACCCTTCTTCAGACTGATCGGGGGCGGGGGTGGGTAGGGACCCCTTCATTCTCAGGCTGGGGATGGGAGGAGACCAGGGGGCTGAGGAAGGGGAGGAGACAGCAAGGACTAACAAAATTGGGAGAAATGTTCAGCTTTTCCCACGTCTCCCCAAACGGAAACTCTGTCTCCTCCAATTTCCGGTGCTCATCGCTGTGGCCAAAAACCAGGACAGAGAGTCCCCGGAGTTAAGGGAGTTGAAGTGCTGAGCCACCGGGAGGTCAGCTTGAGATCCATATCAGGCTCAGATTCACTATTCAGGCCATTACTCAGTTTTTCAAGATAGGGAGCTACAGGACAATAGAGCATTGAAAGATACTGCAAGGCATACTTTAAACATCAGGGTTCCCCAGCTCTAGGGGATTGTTGCTGGAATGCATTTGGTTCTATAGACATTGATATTGCACAAAGATTATTGCCCGATCTCCTGACAAAAATTTCAAGTATTTAGTTGCACAGCTCATGGCTTTTCTATGGCATGTGCTGCAGGACATAAGGAATAGGAATAAAAAGATACAAGGCGGCTCGAGTAGATCATAAACAATGTGAACTTATTTTAATAAAACGGAACTGCAGACGCTGGTTTATATCAAAGATAGACACAAAGGATGTTCCTCTAGGGTGGAGATGAGGAGGAATTTCTTTAGTCAGAGGGTGGTGCATCTGTGGAATTCATTGCCACAGAAGGCTGTGGAGGCCAATTCAATGCATATTTTTAAGGCAGAGAGATAGGTTCTTGACTAGTGCGGGTGTCAGGGTTATGGGGAGAAGGCGGGATAATGGAGTTAGGAGGGAGAGATAGATCAGCCATGATTGAATGGCAGAGTAGATTAGATGGGCCGAATAGCCTAATCCTACTCCTATCACTTATGACCATGAAAATGCTGGAGTAACTCAGCGGGTCAGGCAGCATCTCTGGAGAAAATGGATAGGTGACGTTTCGGGTCGGGACCCTTCTTCAAATTGGCCTCGTTGAGTATCAATCCCCATAATGCCATCAGTCTTCACCATCAGTCTCTACTGGTAAATTTAAAATCATGCCTTGTTTAGTTATTGCACCTACAGGGTCACTATATCTTACTCTGCAATCTCTTTAACACACCTTATAATCCACAAGTTTGAGCTTTAGTGTCATCCTTGTCACCTTCTTGACACCTTCATTAAACAATTATTTTGATTAAAACCTATACCCAAACATTTTGACCACCACAGGATACTCTGCTAATTCTTATACACTTCTGTTCTCTCTCAATCCTCCCTTTTTCCTTCACCTTTACCTCATCCCCAAGTCTCCTCTTGATCTGTTCTATTCTAACTCTTTAACTCATCTATTTTGCCTGCTTGTGAAGTGCTGTAGAATGCTTCGCTTTATTAACTGAAACTTATCCTTTCAGTATTTAATTGCGAAACTCCCCCAACTCTCGTTATAACAAAGGTTTTCTGGGATGGGTTCTCAATTTTCACTTTCAAATGGGTTAAGCTTGCCTCATTCTGCTCATTATGGAGAATGAATTGCCAGATTTTCTGCGGTTGACAAGTTTTTCACCAGAGATAAAAAGCTCTTTAAGTTTACTCAGTACAAATTGCTTGTATTTAAGCTGCTCTTTGATGTCTAAAATGAGCAGCTAAACACATAAAATGATTTTATGAATTGCACATTTAAAAATGCCACTTTTAAATGACAGCAGTTACTAACTCACAGTTCAAAAAATAAAATATTTATTCTGTGATAAATACAGAGACGTTTTGTGATCTGGCCACAGTTTAAGAATAAGGAGTAAGCCATTTAGAACGGAGACGAGGAAACACCTTTTTCTCACAGGGAGTGGTGAGTCTGTGGAATTCTGGGTGGAGGCCGGTTCTCTGGATGTTTTCAAGAGAGAGCTAGATAGGGCTCTTAAAAATAGAGGAGTCACGGGATATGGGGAGAAGGCAGGAACGGGGTACTGATTGGGGATGATCAGCCATTTTAACTTTATTTCAACCTTTCAACCCCATTCTCCTGCCTTCTCCCCATTACCCCCGACACCACTACTGATCTATCTCCGCCTTAAAATATATCCGTTGACTTGGCCTCCACAGCCGTGTGTGGCAATGAATCCCACAGATTCACCACCCTCTGATTAACATTGAATGGCGGTGCTGGCTCGAAGGGCCGAATGGCCTACTCCTGCACCTATTGTCTATTGACTGATAAAAAATAAGCTCTAGGCCGAATGTTGGGAACGGGCAAAGATGAGTAATCGAAGTTGGAACCTTAAGGCGAGGTGGTTATGGAATATGTGTTAGCATGCAGCAAACAGGGGCAGGTGCCCAGAGCAGAGATGATGAAGAAGGGTCTGAAAGACCGGTTGTGAGGTTATGGACATGCCCCATCGCCATCCATAATAACCGAAGAAGATACAACAGCTTCACTAATTATTGGTAGCTTATCTGGATCATAAGTTCATACTGTAAGTTCCAGGAGCAGAATTAGGCCATTCGTCCCATCTAGTCTACTCCGCCATTCAATCATGGCTGGTCTATGTTTCCCTTTCAACCCCATTCTCCTGCCTTCTCCCCATTACCCCCGACACCTCTACTGATCTATCTCCGCCTTAAAAAATATCCGTTGACTTGGCCTCCACAGCCATGTGTGGCAATGAATCCCACAGATTCACCACCCTCTGATTAAAGGAGTTTCCCCAGCATTTATGTCTACCAAAGATCATAAGCGTTCAGTTATGTGAGGTACTAAAGCATAACTCTAAGGGTGCCATTATTTGTTATAAAGTAAATATGCCAAACAGATTGTGTATGCAGTGAAATTCTCAAGTTAAAAAACAGTCCTCACCCCATTTCTTCTTTTGTCTATATGACATTGTGCACCTTAATCATAGTGCAAGTACATATTTTCAGTCTGGTAATTCATTTTAAAAAAGTATTTAGACTATAAAGGGATTGCCAGGAAAGTTGCAGAATTGATATTTCTTCTGGCTAGGTTTCTAGAACTGGGAGTCAGTCTCAAAATAATGAATCAATTATGAGGACAGAGGCCAAATTAGGAATTATAAAGTCATAGCGTCATAGAGTCTTGGAAACAAGCCCTTCGGCCCAATTTGCCCACACCGGCCAACCTGCTCCATCTACACTAGTCCCACCTGCCAGAATTTGGCCCATTTCCCTCTAATCCTGTCCTATCCAAGTCCTTGTTCAAATGTTTCTTAAACATTGCAATAGTACCTGCCTCAATGACCTCCTCCAGCAGCTTGTTCCATTCACGTGCCACCCTCTGCGTGAAAAAGTTACCACTCAGGTTCCTATTAAATCTCCCCCCCCCCCCCCCCTCACCTGAAACCTGCATCCTCTGGTTCTCGATTCCCCTATTCCAGGCAAGAGTCTGTGTGTCTACCCGATCTATTCCTCTCATGATTTTATCCACCTCTATAAGATTACCTCTCATCTTCCTACGCTCCAAGAAGTAGAGTAAGGGAGAGGTTCTCTGGTAAAAGATCTGCCATGATCTCACTGATTGGTGGGGCAGGTAAAAGGGGCTAGGTGGCCAGTTTCGATTTATATATTACATGTCCTTATGTTCAGACTTGAATAGACTTAAATACCTGTACAACCATTCGAGTGAAACAA
The DNA here is from genome assembly GCF_028641065.1 of Leucoraja erinaceus. NCBI lineage: Eukaryota > Metazoa > Chordata > Chondrichthyes > Rajiformes > Rajidae > Leucoraja > Leucoraja erinaceus. The sequence goes on along the minus strand of NC_073406.1, from coordinate 4,639,755 downwards.
AATGTAACTAACTTAAGTGGATGAATTGCAATTCATTTGATTGATAATTTTAATAACGGCAGCTCTTATAATAGCACATTCTTTAATAATAGCATATTTTTTTATCCATTGAGAGGATTTGAATAATGTTCAGTGGTCTTAAGGAGAATGTGCCATGAATTACGACTGTTTCATTGTTAAACTTGTCCAAACTTTTATCAAAAATATATATTTTCTCTTATAACATACAAGACTACTCAATCCACTGAGATGCAGTTGGCTGCGGCAGCAGTCTCATAAGTTCCACCCCTAGCTTATTTTCCGTCACTACAAGCAATTTTTCTGTGACCCGCTTACATGGGGTGAGCCTTTCAGTCGTGAATTAACTGACCAAGCCGAACATCTTTGGGAGGCTGGAGGAAACCGGAGAAGCCAGGTGAAGTGCCAGGTGAATATGCAAACTCCATCAAATGCAACCTGAAGTCAGAACTGAAGAAAGGTCCTGACCTGCAATGTCGCTTGTCCATTCCCTCCCCTGGTGTTGCCTGACTTGCTGAGTTTGCGTTTTTCCCTCAAGATTCCAGCATCTCCAACCACTCGTGTCTTGACTGTGCGCCACTCTGCCGTTCTATTAAGAATTGGCGACAACTGCAACCAGAGATACACAAATGAATCGATGGTACCACTATCCAACCCACTGGGAGCATTATCAACAACCGACAAAGACAATGGTGCTTTAATATGTTTCCATATTCAAAGGAGCATTGCCCCCGCAGTGTTACCAGCCAACTAAATGCCAAATGCTTTCTAATTGCCGCCTGGGTCACCTACCATAAAGGATCTAAATGTGATCTTTGTACTATTAACTGGAAAGTAAAGTTCTGGCAATTTGTATTTTAGAGCAAAAACATTCCAGAGTAGTATATCTAAATGTCAGTTCTCCTGCTGTGATATGTCCCCTTCAGTCTGTCACAAACATCCACTTCATAGTGTCTTGATTCCAGCCACCCACTGCTTGACCCCTGAACCAGTGAAAGCCAGAGTGTCTCCACAGCCGATAGTTCTCTAATTGCCATGAAGTTCTACCCTCACTTACACAATCATTTGCTTCTCAACAATTTTTGGGAACGGTTTCAAAGGAAGAAGTCACAGGCTGTGACATGAATGCTTATCAAAGTTTTTAATTTTCAAGGTTTTTTTGTTCCCGACATGGACATATAACAGAGTACAGTACAGCACAGGAACAATGCTGCATTAAAACTGAACTTAGTACAGTGTAGCACAAGTAGACAAAATATGCTGGAGAAACTCAACGGGTGAGGAGTCATCTATGGAGAAAAGGAGCAGGCGACATCTGATCAGTCTGAAGAAGGGTCTCGACCCGAAACATCACCTACTCCTTTTCTCCGTAGAAGTAGTCCTCGATAATCATCTTCTGCATCGTGTAATAGAGACAAACAAAATAGCACAACATATTCCAGAAACTGCAAGATCTGTATCGAGTATGTGATAAAAATCATACTGTCAAATCTCCACCCTGTCTAAAGTTATAAAGAACAACTGGCATGAGAGAGAAATGTGGAACTGACAGATATAAATTTTTCATATTCAAATAATTGTACTTATACAAATGCATTAATACAGGCATGACAAATGATATGCATCACTAAAGATCGTATTTTCAACTCTTTATCAATGAGCAGCAAAGTCCACATCTAAGTCGACTGGAATGGAATAATGTGGCTACACTCACCAGCTGACACCAAGGTTGTCCTCATTCCAACCTATTGCCAATATCTCAATCGGTGCTCTCCTCTAAAAATGCACAGCATCAGTCTCTAAATGTGTCATTGGATATCGATGCTTCATCAGCATCATTGTCTCTCTGCTATCTCTCCACTGTCTGGAGAAAGAGAATTACTTGGATATATCAAAGGGAAAAGGGGTAAGCTAGTGGCGAGGAGAAAGATAATAAAACATTAAAAAAGAAAATGATGAAAACTTTCATGTGGGGGGGGTCAGGTGGCACGTGCAGCGGGAGAGATGGTTTTTGTTTCAAATCAGTGGTTTTTCATCAACATTGTATAAATTTAGAACTGGTTGTTGATAAGAAGTAGAGAGAGGGAGAGGAGAAGTGATAAGCAGGAAAGATTACATGATGTAAAGGGGTGAATGAAGATGTTAATGGGACAAGTAAAGAAAAATAAAGAATATCTTAAAGGATTGTGCATGGGAGAAGCAGGATATTTATCTGAGGTAACTTTTGGAAAATAATATGGATGCTAGGCATCAAACAGAAATGCAAATAGACAATGGTGGTAATGGTGATTATCTACATATGATGAACTGATTGGGAGAGTCCACAAAGTTATAAATATGTTAGGATAAAATAAAATTACACACTTACATATTCTGTTCATGGTAAATCAAAAAGAGCTTCTACTTTGTGCAGGAAGTAAGGTGTGCAGAGTTGGTTATTAGAATATATTTGATGAATTTAGTCCTTCACTTATTATGACCTCTCTGCCAACCATTTTGTACAAACATGGCATGATCCGCACAGAAGACAAAGTCAATAAAAATCCTATCTGGATTCACTCACAGTTAGCAGGTGGGGTATCACGGAAATTGGTGCAGGGGTGAAGTCAGAGCCATGGAAATATTTGCCAGTTGTTCTACCTGCATCTTGTCCTGACAAGATCTGACAACGGAATGCTCTGTCCCACTTCCGAAGACTTGCACTACTACAGACTTGGGTTATTTTCTAACTACATTTTTACACTAATGTCTTGTTTTTTGTTCCTCTCTCTTTTAGAATTTTTTCTTGTATAATTTGTACAGGAGCCTGAAATCTGTAACATCTAAGTTCAGGAACAGCTTCTTCCCCACAGCCATCAGGCTATTATACACAACACCAAATAAGCTCTGAGCTCTGAACTGCAAAAGTCTATATTATTATTGCACTATATTTTTTATTTATTGAACTTTTTCTAATTTTTCTCTTCCCCGGTTATGTTCTATGTTTACAAATTCACGTATTCCGTTGTTGCTGCAGCAAGTACGAATTTCATTGTCCCATCCGGGACATATGACAATAAAACACTCTTGACTCTTGACTTTTGTGTGTTGACTTTTGACTGAGCCTGGGAGCCTGATTGTAAGTAAGTAAAGTAAGTAAGTAAGTAAGTAAAGTAAGTAAAGTAAGTAAGTAATTTTTATTTATATAGCACTTTTAAATCAAATCACGTTGAAGCCAAAGTGCTTTACAGAGAAGAAATCAGATAACAATATAATCAATATACAGGTACATCCATATAAAATAAAAAAATAAAAAAGACACAACACACTATAGAATTTAACATGAACGTCCCCCCACAGCAGAATCAACACTTCCCATTGTGAGGGAAGGCACTATAAAGTCTAGTCCTCCTCCTCTTAGTTCACCTGAGGTCGGGGCCTATTTGAGGCCTCCACGTTTGCCGCAACGGCAGCCCGATGTTACAGGCCCTCTCGCCAGATGTTGGAGATCCGGCGTCAGGAGAACATTCTTCAGCGGCATTGGAGTATCTGAAACAGTCATCGGAGTATCTGGAACTGTGCTGCTGCAAGTAAGATTTTCATTGCATCTTTGCCCGAACGTGCTTGTGCATATGACAATCACCTCGACTTGACTTGACTTCAATGCACAACCCTTACAATGTGGTGCAGACTGATTTTGAGCACAGACTAACTGTAATTGGCACTAGCTCAGAAACATGAACGTTTGATGGTTGACTGGTGTTTGTTTTTGCATGCAATCAATGAAGAATCCTGTTAGTAAAGATTGACCATTGAAATCATTACCATCAGTATGCAGCACAAATCTGATAGCAGCCTCCAAGACCTGAATAACTAACTTAGCTATGTGAATGGAACGTCACCTGCAAGTTGATGGTGAGTGGGTCGTGGCATTTTTATACTTCACAGCTCTGTAATATTTTTGATGTAAATGTTGAAAACTCGTGCCAAACTCTGAATAACTGGCTCTCAATCAACCATCAATTATTCATGTTACTGCGGCTGTAGTAATCGTTGCACAGTTGTCTACTAATTCAGGCTGCTGTTTGCAAACATTTAAAAATCATACCTCTGTAAAGTGGGCAACAGATACAAGTGAGCTGCGGCTCAAAGAATACATCTCCCCTATTTATCTATAGCTGTTCTCCAATTGTACACCAATGGCACCTTTGTTCAATGGAAGTGTCTTGATACTGCCCAGAGCAGGCAGGTTAGCATTCATCCAACGATTTGTTATATAGAAAGAACAGTATGATAGAAATCTATTCCCCAGAATCAGCTGCAAAGTTCTGGTTAAATATCCAACTCCATCCAAATCTTTCTCAATTATACATAAATGGAGGAAAGAATTTCCAAGGTTGATAAATTATTGTTTATTTCCTGTATTCTGTAAGTGGACTGTGCGTGATAAGGATGTTAATAGCACTTGGTGTTTTATGCAGTTTTAAAAGAAGATTCAAAACTAATATAGAAGTGAATTTTTGTTCTACTTGCCCCTCCTGCACCTTCTCTGTTGATAACTAATGAGCTTTTATTCTTTCCCAATTCTAACGAAAGCTTTGGACCTGGAACATCAGCCCCGTTTCTCTGCAGTTTCCTCTTACTGCTTCACTGTGATATGTCCTCAAAGTATGTCTACTTTAAAGTTCTCCTCTTCTCTCCGAAAAGTGTTCCATGAGACCCTCTGACCCTCAGTAATGCCCATGGTTACTGCTGCTCCCCTGTTCTTTGACAATGTTCTTACCCGGACTCGAACTGGCTAAAGAAGGGTCCCGATCCAAAACGTCATCTGTTGATTCCCTCCACAGTTGGTACCTGACCTGCTGAATTCTTCCAACACTTTGTTTTTTGCCCAAGATTCCTACATCTTCAGTTCCTTGTGTGTCTACGAAAGAGTGCAAACTTGCTTTGAGCTGTCGAGAAGGTGGGGCTGGGGGGTGGATTGGGCAGGACAAAGACAACATCTCCAATGAGGTGAGATCAAATGAGTTAATGTGGCAGTCAGTAGCAGATTATACATCTTTGTATTGTGTATTGCTAATGTCAGGAATAGTGAGACACAGCCAGCAGGCCAAGCGATACTGACGGAGAGAGAAACATTGAACCAAAATCACTGATGGATGACTTGTAGAATGGTAACTTCTGACAGACAGAAAGTAAGGGCGAGCTGCCGGCATGTCCCATAGTCCCACTGTTATTCCTGCACTTTCATTTCACTGCACATCTTGTATGTGTTTGGGACAAATAATGTTGACTTGACGATCAACTCATGAAATGGGCAAAGAAGCAGAATTTGGTTTTAATTGCCAAATTAGCCCATTTGGTCTCAACCTATTGGAGATATTCCCCTTGTTTCACTTAACCCTTGCCCATCTTCCCTGCAATTAAAAAATAGCTTCTTTTCCCTTTACTCATTCTGATTATGGTATTTGCATCTTAAACATAACTGTCTCTCTTCCCATGGATGCCTTCTTCCCTGCTGGCTGTCTCCAGCATTTTCTTATTTCTAATCTGCAGTTTATTTTATTTTCATTGAATGATCAGACTTGCTTGCCCAGTAACCAAACGCAGGACTTTTATAGCCATGATGATCAACATACATATTGTTCAGTCCACCTCTGGTGTGAGTGATGCTGCCAGGTTTGCTCCTGCACCCCATGAAATTCTAATATTTGTTGGGTTATTGTTCAATATTGATTGCAGAAATTAATTTCCATTATCTTTAATCAATCAGGAGGAAGTTCAAATATTGTGAAGCTGCTTATATGCCTGTGGCGGCTCCACGGGGTCCTAGTGCCCCACTTTTAATTTTGATTTTATATCCGACCAACCTCTGATTCAGAGGCAAGGCAGTCTGCATTAAAACAAAATTCACGTTCAGTTTATTCTTTAAGAGGAAAGAAAACTCCTGCACTATTGTAGCTCAATACTTGGTTGGTCAGTTCCTTCTGGTCTACCACCTTTTGATGAATCAGGGTTGCAGTCCTTTGGATTAATTCCTTGTTCAGTGAAAATGTTTTTACAACAATCAATAATGGTGATGAATGAACCATGCAAATGTCAGCCAATAATTTCATCCTAATAAATTAAATGCTAAAGAATGATGACTGAGAATAATTAATTTTCAAAACTCTGCCTCAATAAGGGAGACCATTAAATTGATTAAATTTACAATAGAGATGAACTATATAAATTACCAAAAGTTTAAGTTACTCGTTAACATGACGTTACTCAAAGCAAAAAATGAAATTAACTTAGATTTTTAACTTATCATTGCATAAATTAATTTGACTGAATGTTTGACTCATATCCATTACTCTCAGAGCTCGTCAGGTGGCTAAGAAATTGTTTACCGGACAAATTGCTGAATTGAAAAGTTAATGATCCATGAATAATTACTTCACCTCAACTTCCTTATTATCTCAAATAAATTGAACTGAATAAACAGGTGTTGAATGAAGAACAGGTGACAAGTATGGTCAATAACATCTCACCCGATGACTTTTCATATCTCCCTTAACCTCCTCTGCTACTTGGTTATTCTCCACAGCTTTCTGACATGTTGCCTCAAAATGTGCTCATTTCTATTACTGATCCGATATCTAATATATTCCTCATGTTGAAACAGACCATCAAAGCAGGTGGGAAGAATATCTGAATACAACGAATTTGGTGATCTGTAAAAAGGCAGCCAGTATCATCAAACATCCACGCCATCCTGGCCACGCTCTCATTTCCCTCCTACCATCAAGAAAAAAACATAGATACTGAAGAACATGACCATGTTCAAACTGTACACAACACTAATCTCAACTAGGTAAGTAAGTAAGTTTATTGGCCAAGAATTCACATACAAGGAATTTGCCTTGGTGCTCCGCCCACAAGTAACAACATGACATACTATGAACTATGGACTGTCTTTGGTTGCACAAAGGACGTTAGGTTTAGTTTTTATACATTGGTGTTGGGATTATAATTTAATTGTTTATTCTATATATTTTATGTGTATTATGTAGGTATGTTACAAAACCTACCTGAATCGTCATTAGGAATCTGCCCTCAGCCATGTCGGCGATTTTGGCGCTGTTTGGAGGGGGCGGGTTTTAAACGCGATTTTTACTAGGCTGTACTAATCGCACATGTTCAGCCTAGTAAATCATTAACGAAAAATCGCTGCAAGACCCGGTCGCAAAAGGTATTATTAGTTTTATAGGCCTCGATAATATAGTTCTAATAGTTTTAAAATTACTCTCTGATTCCGCAACCTCTCGCAGCCCCAGGATTTTATAAAGCAAACAATTAAAGGTATGTACCTTATTTTTACATTAAATGGGGCATATATATAACCCTATATATCAAGTTATCTATAGCGAGTGGTTCATTTTGGGCTTTTTATATCCCGCAGTATTTTTCTCGGCATTTGAGGGCACTAATCCAGCGCTATGTCAACGTTCTAAACCAGCGAAAAACATGAACCCACTAGAAAGCCGATTTAAATGGGCATTTATTTACAGCAATTGAACACTAAATTACTAATTTGGCCTATAAATTAATGTAAATTAGATATAAAAATCAGTATATTGTGAATTATTTGTGAATAATCTTTGGACACTTAGGCTATTTAAAAATGTTAATCTTTCCCTAAGAAAATGGGCGTTTGACTATCCAAGATCACAGCTTTTTTGTAATGTCCATTGAAAATCAATAGGGAACAAGATGCTAATTTCCGAGTATGAAAATGGTCATAACTTTTTTAATACTTGAGATATGAAAGTGAATTTGGTGTCAAATTAAACTTATTGTTATGCTTTATCTGATGGGATAAATTGCAGACTTGATTTTTTAAATCTCAAAATTTTGTAACATTGCTATATTATGTTTACAGGCCTGTAAAGCTGCTGCAAGAAGGATTTCATTGTTCATTTGTCGGCAATTGAATATTGTCGACTTCTGTGCTCTCCATTTATTAATTGTCCAATATCCTAGCTGCGGGTTGGGGAAGGTTATTTTGTAAAGACCATTGGAGTGTGCCCTATTGTGTTTTACAGTTGCTGCTGGGGTAAATCCCTCAGATCATTCATGCAGGGAAAAAAGCTTTCCGACTTGATTTTGAACACATACACAGTAAGGATGAAAGTGTCCCAGAGGAGCTAACTGTTACGTGAGTGCAGTAGTTGGAAAGAGAGTAAAATGTTTCACTCCTACCCATAATCAATATGCAACTCTTGCCCAGAGTAGGGGAATCGAGGAACAGGTGAAGGGGAAAAGATTTAATAGGAATCTGAGGGGTAACTTTTTCACACAAAGGATGGTGGATGTAGGGAACGAGCTGCCAGAGCAGGTAGTAGAGGCAGGGACTATCACAACGTTTAAGAAACAGTTGGACAGGTACATGGATAGGACAAGTTTGGAGGGATATGGGCCAAACACAGGCAGGTGGGACTAGTGTAGTCCGAAGAAGGGCCTTGACTCGAAACGTCACCCATTCCTTCTCTCCAGAGATGCTGTCTGACCCACTGAGTTACTCCAGCATTTTGTGTCCCGCTGGGACATGTTGGCCGGTGTGGGCAAGTTGGGCCAAAGGGCCTGTTTCCACGCTGTACAACTGTGACTATAGCATCTTCAGTCAATGCTAAAACATTTGGGCTTTGGCCCAAGCTGTGCATTTTCCTCTCGGTTTCAGAAAGTATTCCGACACCACCTATATCGCAATGATAAAAGAATGCACAGCAAATCAATGCCAAGAACTGTGCTCACAGGATTTGATTACAGCTTAGGAAAAAGTTCAGAAATGATGTATAAAAATTTAAAAAAACATCAGATTATAGAGTAACAGGGCATTCTGCCCAACCAGTCCAGGATGACGTTTATATTCAACTCCCTGCCTCTCACCACATCTGAATCTGTCAATGTAACCCTTTCTTTGCTTATCTGGCCTCTCCTTAAATAATATTCATTTCAACCTCTTCCTGTTCTCACCGCTCCTGCATTAAAAGACGTTTTTTCTGTATGTCCCGCTGGATGGTTTGGTGACTATTTTATACAGGTTGATTGAAAAATATGGCTTGGAAACGGCGACACCACACCATCGATCACCCGTTCACACAAGCTCTACATCAGCCCACGTTTACATCCACTCCCTACACACGAGGGGCAATTTACAGAAACCGATTAACCTACAAAACCCACACGCCTTCGCGAAACTAACGCATGCAGAGGAACCCCACACGGTCACAAGGAGAACATGCACAATGCACATTGGCAGCTCCTGAGGTCAGAATTGAATCCGGATATCTGGCAATACAGTTCTACCAACTGCGCCAATATATTGATAATTGTGCTAATCTGCATAATTGCAAACTTTCTCCACCAGCTCTCTTAAAACCCTGACCGATTTTAGGGTAGGTAGGCCATCCTTCATCTTTTTGTTTCTCAAAAGATACACATTGTCTTATTTTCTACTCACACCAGCATTACCATATCTTTAAAAGCAAAAGAGATATTGAGGCCAATTTGTTGTATACCTCTGAGAAAAGAGATCTCAATGGATAGTATAATTCAACATTGGAATGGAATTAATCTTATTTGCCAAAGGTTCATTGGTAGAAAGATTACTCACGTGAGAATAAAAGCATCCCATAATTTACAACCAGTATTTCCAGAGAGAATCGGATGATAAAGAGAGGTGATACTAATCAGTAGTAGTTATAAACTTATAAAAGGTGGTTCTCACAGATAGATACAGGCATCCAAGACACAGTAACATGGAGATCATCGACTTGGATGTTGACCTATTCTATTAGATCAACTAATACCAATACTGTTGACAAAAATGGGAACAATGGTCAAAAGGAGAAAAACTGAGAGAAGTATAAGTTCAGATGTGTGTGTATCAAGAACAAAAAAAACTATTTACTCAAGTTTAAATCAGACACTAGCTCAGAAACTATTCACAAATTTAAAACTCAGCCAGCTCCTATTATTGAAGAATCCAACATGAAAAGAGAACAATTAAATATCTTAAAATCTTAGTTCTTAAAATGAGTACTGCAACTTTGGGCAGACCTGAGATAACACAACTGCGCTCCAATTAAGATAATCTATTTATTTATTTACCTATTTATTTATTTAAAAAATATATTTATTATATTAGAAGCAATTATGCAAGGAGAAAGTAATCGACATAACAATGATACCAATTTCCGTACAGCTTCAGTTTTAACATTTTATAAACTAATAAGTAAATCGGAAAAAAGGAAAGAAAGGAAAGGAAGAAGAAAGGAAAAAGAAAAGAAAGAATTTAGAAAAAGATACGAAAGAGAAAAGAGAGAAAAACCCGCTGAACTAACGAAGAAGTGAAAAAAGCGGAGATATATCCCACTACTAGCGGAGATAATTTACATAAATGATTTTGGAACTAACATTCCTAAAAGTTGAAAAATAGAAGCAGATGGGATTTTGTTCACGATTTATCAGCTTCAGACAATGATAATGCAAGACATTATTCTTCCAATTTTAATATTGCTTGACACTTTGATGAAATATTTTGCATAGCAGGTTTTATTTATTCGCTGCTATTTAATAAGTTTTTTTTTTAAACTTGAGAGTGGCCGTAAACTAGAACACAGAAACAGTTGGTGGGAACTGGATGATTTATCGTGTTTAATTTCCACAAACCGTCCTGCTTTAGCCAAGGCCATTCCGCATCTCAAACACAGCAGTGTATCAAAGGTTCCAGATTGACTGAGAAGGCCTGAAAGAGAGAGTTGACGACAGACCAATGTGACAACATCAATAAAAATCAAACTTTAAGAATTCAAAATGCTGGAGTAACTCAGCAGGCCAGGCAGCATCTCCAGAGAGAAGGGATGGGTGACATCCCGGGTCGAGACCCTTCTTCAGACCGAGAGTTAGGGGAGGGGGAGATGCAGAGATAAGGAAGTGTCAGGTGTGAGAATGAGTAAGCAAAGGGGGTGAGGTTCAAGGAAAATATAGAATAGTTCATTGTTAGCTAGGAGAAGATAACAACAAAGCAACCAGAGATTAAATGTAATCAGGGACAGTCAGACTAGTTGGAGAACTGGGAAGGGGGAGGGATGGAGAGAGAGGGTTCAAAGACTTGCAGGAAAGATGGTCAGCAACAATATATTTAAGGCATCTGGTGTGGAAACCAAACATGGAGTCATTATGGAATTAGCTTGGACGGAGAAGTCAAGGGTGGGAAGAGTTATGGCATCAGATTTTAAAATAGGGCAAACAGTACCTAAAAATCCAAATAACCGTGAGTTATGTCTTCAATCATTACCATGCCATCACTCCTGCTGCCCTATCTGGTACTGGTATTGGTCTATTATTGCCACATGGACCGAGGTATGGTGAAAAGGTTTTGTTTGCGTCCCATCTAATTAAATCAGGTCATAGAAACATAGAAATTAGGTGCAAGAGTAAATATAGCCAATGAACTGGCCTCAACTACCCTCTGTGGCAGAGAGTTCCAGAGATTCACCATGTGTGAAAAAAGTTCTTCTCATCTTGTTTTTAAAGGATTTCCCCCTTATCCTTAAGCTGTGACCCCTTGTCCTGGACTTCCCTAACATCGGGAACAATCTTCCTGCATCTAGCCTGTCCAACCCCTTAAGAATTTTGTAAGTTTCTATAAGATCCCCTCTCAATCTCCCAAATTCTAGAGAGTATAAACCAAGTCTATCCAGTCATATTATACATGAGTACAATCGAGCCATACACAAGTACAAAAGGTATTGTGAAGAGATATTTATCAGAGTGAAGAATATAGTTTACAGCATTGCACGTTACAGTTCCAGAGGAGAAGGACCAATGTCTGGAATGAGGTGGGTTGGAAGAACTGCACTACACTCTAGCTTATAGGAGAACTGTTCAGTGGTCTGAGAATAGGGGAAGGGAGGGTAAGATGCTGCCCCAGAGTCTGGCTTTATGCACTTTCAACTTATTGTATCCTTCATTACCAGAGTGAATTACCAGAGTGAGAAACGTCCTGGATTATTTAGACTGCTTTCCCGAGGCACAGTAAAGTGTAGATGGAGACAACGGTGAGGAGTCTGGTGGACTTGGCTACATCCACAACGTTGTGTAATTTCTTCCGGTCTTGTGCAGAGCTGTTCCTAGATCAAGCTCATTTGAGAGTTGGACCCCAGAAGATTCAGCAAAAACAAACCAGGGTTATCTTTGTCTGCAGGGACCATAATAAAGGTACTGGTGGGCAAATACCGTTTCATCTCTCTGTAATTCTGATCAACCAGGAATTCCTCTGCCGAACCACTTTTTGTAAGGTCAACAAATAGGGATTGCAATGGGAAGTCGGATGTTTCCTGTCATGATACTAAAGTTAAAAATAACTTCGCTTAACAAGAACCTGAAGGCCAGCAAAACGGTCAGAAGTATACAATTAGAAAAAAAAAGTTGAATATGTTTTTCTAACCACAGGGGGCTGAGTTCGGCTCATAATTTCTGATCCCTGCAGGAAGAAACATTTTTAGCTGTAATAAAAGCTAAATATCTAGATGTGGACGTACAGGGAGCACAGGGTTCAAAAATCAGGCAGGCAGCCAGCCATAATTTCAAAGAAATAAGTTTAAATAAATCCTCCTGCAGCTCGCTGCACATTTATGTAAACTCTTCCACGAACTGTACTGAGAATTAAATGTACTGAGAACGACACCACAACAACTCGAGGCTGCGTTTATTCAGAATTCACATCAGAACAACATTGAACTACACTGTGTTTGGCAAAGTACAGTGATGGTATTAGAAAACATAGAAATTAGGTGCAGGAGTAGGCCATTCGGCCCTTCGAGCCTGCACCGCCATTCAATATGATCATGGCTGATCATCCAACTCAGTATCCCGTACCTGCCTTCTCTCCATACCCTCTGATCCCCTTAGCCACAAGGGCCACATCTAACTCCCGCTTAAATATAGCCAATGAACTGGCCTCGACTACCCTCTGCGGCAGAGAGTTCCAGAGATTCACCACTTTGGTGAAACCCTACCCATGGTTGGGAGGGGCAAATGGTTTATCCACGGCGTGAATTCGCTGGTAGGTCTTCAGGCTGCTTGCTCGAGTAAATCCCTTCCCACACTCGGAGCAGGGAACGGCCTCTCTCCAGTGTGAATTGTCTGGTGGGTCTGTAGCTCAAATGTATTAGTGGAGGAGGCCCGTTATTCACCAGCCTCAAAGGAGGTGAAACTTGTCACTGAGACCAATAGCTTTATAATTAGACTCATTATGGATAGTAGTCTCTGTATTTTGTTAAATTTATTATGTTCATCAAATTTTCAAACTTACCCATCCAAATGGTTAAGGCTCATTAATCATCTAAATGCAAGGAAATGTTTCACTGAAAAGTATAATGATTCTTTATAAATAATAAATGTTGTTGAGACTCACAGTCGCAGCCCTGAGAGAGAATGCAATTCATAAGCATTAGTAGAATTAGGCCATCCGGCCCATCAAGTCTACTCCCATAAATTGTAAGACGATTTTGGCCAGCGGGGTAAATACATTCAGAATCTTAGAAAATAAACTTAAAAAAAAATAATACATCGGGTTTTAACCATGTAAGAGGAGTCCTTGTGCATATTTAATTCTAAAGATGGACAAGTAAAAATCTCTCTTCGATTTGATCTCTCATTGGAGACACTGAACGCGTGGTAAAAAGATTCTATGGTAGTGGTTTGAAGAAAGTCTTGATGATGTTCCCTGGTGTGTTGGCTAACATCTATTTCTCAACCAATATCACTGAAGAAGATGGAGATCACACTGGCTTGGTGGAATAGATCAATTATCCACAGTTAGTACATGGCACTCTCCCCTGCCCACGCCTAGTTTGTTTCTCTTACAAATGTTCCATTCGCCTGTATAAAAGCAATGCTTCCCATGGAAACACACCCTGCACCTTAGGGTCTTCCAGTAAAATAAATCTAACCACACAAATTTGGATCAAGTCCAGTGTAAATATTTCAGTATAATTATGTTGCTTTATAGTTTTATCTCATATCTTGGGTACAGCCCTCTCATGTAGGAATGTCAGGGGAAGATTGAGCAGATCTTAATTCGCCTTTGATTACTGCACTAAGTATGTGTATGGGAATCAGATAACTGTAGTGTGACCTCCACACTAACTTCAAGTGTGGAAGTGAGTAAATGAGGTGGTGGTAATATTGCACAAGTAACCAAGGATAAAATGTCTTCCCCGTTATCACAACATAGCAGCAATGAGCTATCTTGTTCATTTTTCACTACTCTGCTAACGAATGGTGAGAATCTGAACTCTAAAGGGCCTGTGCCATGGGCATGCGACTCCATGCGGCAAGCGCGACCTAAAGGGCCGGTCCCACCAGCATGCGCCTGTATGCGGCAAGCACGACCTAACGTGGTCACTTGAGCCGTACGGTCTCGCGGGGCTGGTCCCACTTCGATCGCCGGAGCCGTATGGATTTGTGCGGAGCTGGTCCCGACATCGCGCGGGGCTCCGAAAAACTGACTGTGTTCAAAAATTCCGCGCGGCAACGGCCTGCTGGCTCGACGCCATGCACCGCCTCGACGCCGTACGCCCGTCGGTCTTCGCTCGAACTTCACGTCACTCACTCGACCTCCGTGTGTACGGCGTCGAGGCAGCTGCGGGCTTTAGGTCACGCTTGCCGCATGGAGTCGCATGCTCGTGGGACAGGCCCTTAAGTCATGACCAACACTTCAACATGGAGAAATGATATTTGGGAACAGCCTGACAATAAGAGATATTTTGGGAAATAAATGTCAAATTCTTCGAGATGTTGAGAATGGTAAAGCAGTCAACGTTAGGCTATGTTGATCTCAGATATTCAAGCCAGAACAGTACTTCATGAGGACACAAATGCTGGAGTAACTCAGCAGGTCAGGCAGCATCTCTGGAAAACATGGGCAGGTGACATTTTGGGTCGAGACTCTTCTTCAGACTAATCGTAGTAGAGAAGACAGCTGGAAAAGGGGAGAGACAAGACAAAGGGGAGGGGCAAGACAAAATGTAGCAGGTAATAGGTTGACACAGGCGAGGGTGATTTTTTGACAGGCGGGTGGTTGCAACATAGGCCAGATATAAGAATGTTTAAGAAGGAACTGCAGATGCTGGAAAATAGAAGGTAGACAAAAGTGCTGGAAAAACTCAGCGGGTGAGGCAGCATCTATGGAGCGAAGGAAATAGGCAACGTTTCGGGTCGAAACCCTTCTTCAGACTGATGTGAGGGTGGGGGGGGCGGGAAGAAGAAAGGAAGAGGTGGAGCCAGTGGGCTGAGGGAGAGCTGAGAAGGGGAGGAGAATGTACCTGAAATTAGAGAAGACAATGTTCAAACCGCTGGGGTGTAAACTACCCAAGCGAAATATGAGGTGCTGCTCCTCCAATTTACGGTGGGACTCACTCTGGCCATGGAGGAGGCCCAGGACAGAAAGGTCGGATTGGGAATGGGAGGGGGAGTTGAAGTGCTGAGCCACCGGGAGATCAGGTTGGTTAATGCAAACCGAGCGGAGGTGTTGGGCGAAGCGATCGCCAAGCCTGCGCTTGGTCTCACCGATGTAGATCAGCTGACATCTAGAGCAGCGGATGCAATAGATGAGTTTGGAGGAGGTGCAGGTGAACCTCTGCCGCACCTGGAACGACTGCTTGGGTCCTTGAATGGAGTCGAGGGGGGGAGGTAAAGCGACAAGTGTAGCATTTCCTGCGGTTGAAAGGGAAAGTACCCGGAGAGGGGATGGGATGGGACGAATTGACCAGGGAGTTACGAAGGGAGCAGACTCTGTGGAAAGCACAGAGGTGGTGATGGGAAGATGTGACAAGTGGTGGGATCACATTGGAGGTGGCGAAAATGCCGGAGAATTATTTTTTGTATGTGACGGCTGGTAGGGTGGAAGATGAGGACAAGGGGGACTCTGTCCTTGTTATGAGTGGGGGGGATGGGGAGTGAGAGTAGAGTCACGGGCAGTGGCGGACTGGCCAGGGTGTCAGCTTGCCCGATGGCAAGTGGGCCCCTGATGAAGTGATAGCAAGTGATGGCAAGTGGGCCCCTGTTAAATGATAGCAATGTAGTTGTGGGTGGGCCCCCTTTGTCTCCTGGCAACTAATGTTTTTAGACTCAGTCCGCCACTGGTCACGGGGTGTAAGATATAAGAATAGTAGGGGTGAGACAAGTTTGAAGAGTTGCGTATTGTGAATCTATGGGGGGAAATAGCTGGGGGGGGGGGGGGAGGGGGTGTGGAGGGGAGAGATAAGTGGGGCTCAGGGGAAGGAAGGGGGTAAGAGAGTGGAGGGGATGAAGTGGAGAAAAGAAAGGGTGCGGAGGAATTCGAGGTTACATAAAATTGGAGAATTCAATGTTCATGTTGGGTTACTGAGATCCTGTTCTTGAGGCGGCCTCACTCTGGCAATGTAGAAGGCCCAGGACGGAGAGGTTAGTGTGGGAATGGGAACGGGAGTTCAAATGGTTAGCAGCCGGGAGATCCAGTAGGCCTTGGTGGACCGTACATAAGTTGTACTTGGTGAGGACTAGTTACTGATGTTTCTTAAAATAATAATTTATTCTAAGGTCATTACTAGAAATTGTTCGGGAATCCAGAGCATACTTCCCAGAATTTGTGTGGCTTTTGAGAAAGGACCTACATTTGACAATAGACAATAGACAATAGGTGCAGAGTAGGCCATTCGGCCCTTCGAGCCAGCACCGCCATTCAATGTGATCATGGCTGATCATCCCCAATCAGTACCCCGTTCCTGCCTTTTCCCCATATCCCCTGACTCCGCTATCTTTAAGAGCCCTATCTAGCTCTCTCTTGTAAGCATCCAGCGAACCTGCCTCCACCACCCTCTGAGGCAGAGAATTTCACAGACTCACAACTCTCTGTGAGAAAAAGTGTTTCCTTGTCTCCGTTCTAAATGGCTTATTCCTTATTCTTAAATCCCAGGATTTGCTCCAGTTTACCGATCGTGCTAGATAATTTAAAAATAATTCAGCTTCATAATAAAAACTTCTTTTAAAAACTATGTCAATTATTTTTTTTTAATGATGCTGTTCCTTTAATTCTCGGTGCTTGGTCCTTTCTAAAGAAATGAAAATATATTGAGGAAGCGGTTGTGGTAGACAAACTATTTCAAACAAAAAATACTTCTTCTTATTGACTGTTGCCAAAGTCTCAAAGCACTTCACATACAAGGAGCCACTTTGATGTACATTATTTTTGATATTGAGACAAACAATGAGGGCATTTCAGTTCTGCATGATTCCACAAATAGCAATACATTGAATAACTAAATCATCTACTACTTCCAGGTGGTGGCAGGCGGGAGGTTTATTAGTTGGGACAATAGCAAACTTCCTGCCCTTTTTTAACACTTAATAATCCACCAGCGTATATAGCGTTTATGAAAGAACTGTTTAAACCAACTGTTTAGTTTAGTTTAGAGATACAGTGCAGAAACAAGTCCTTCGGTCAACTTAGTCCGCACCAACCAGCGATCCCCGCATATTAGCCCTATCCTACACACACTAAGAATAATTTTACATATATGCTAAGCCATGTAACCTACAAATCTGTACATCTGTGGAATGTGGATGGAAACCAGAGAACCCGGAGAAAACCCATTGAGTTTACGAAGGAACTGTAGATGCTGGAAAATCAAAATCTCCAATTTCCGGTAGGCCTTGCTGTCTCTTCCCCTTCTCAGCTCTCCTTCAGCTGTCCCTCAAGCACCCGTAGTTAGGATCGAACCCGGATCTCTGGCGCTGTATGGCATTAGCTCTACCGCTTTGCCACCGTGCCGTCCTTTTCTTATTCAATTCACTTTAATATACTCTGCCATTTAAGAACTCAAAAGTGAACAGTATAAATCAGTCTCAGCTGCAACTGCATGCTAACTGTTGTTATTGGCACAGAAAAGTCAGTTTAAGATAATGTAAGGTACACAAAAAAGCTGGAGAAACTCAGCGGGTGCAGCAGCATCTATGGAACGAAGGAAATAGGCAACGTTTCGGGCCGAAACCCTTCTTCAGACTGATCGGGGGCGGGGGGGGGCGGGGACAAGAAAGGAAAAAGGAGGAGGAGCCCGAAGGCTGGGGGATGGGAGGAGACAGCAGGGGGACTGAGGAAGGGGAGGAGACAGCAAGGACTAACAAAATTGGGAGAATTCGATGTTCATGCCCCCAGGATGCAGACTCCCCAAACAGAATATGAGGTGCTGTTCCTCCAATTTCCGGTGCTGCTCGCTGTGGCCATGGAGGAGACCCAGGACAGAGAGGTCGGAGACGGAGTGGGAGGGGGAGTTGAAGTGCTGAGCCACCGGGAGGTCAGCTTGGTTATTGCGGACCGAGCGGAGGTGTTCGGCGAAACGATCGCCCAACCTCCGCTTGGTCTCACCGATATAGATCTGAAATTATCTTAAACACTTAAGATAATGTAAAATTGGCTTCTCATTTGATGCAGTGAAGAAAGATTTTTCAGCAGTTGTTTGACAAAAAAGAAATGATGATAGTGTGCTCTTATGTCCTGATTAATATCTAATTCTAAACCAATATCACCGAACCAAACGGAGGTCACCCTGATTTAGTGGAAGGGATCGCAAAACTTCCAATTATCAACAATCAGTACGAGGCATCCTCCTTTGCGCAAGACTTGCTCTCTACCAAACATCCAGAATAAAAATAATTTGGTCCTTGTAAATGCACTCTGGTCCTTAGGGTTTTCCAGTAAGATGCATCAAGCCACAAGAATTTGAATAAAGGCCAGAGTTAATATTTCACTATAATTCATTTCCTTTATAGTTTAATCCCATATCTTGGGCGCGGCGCAGCGCAGCCCCCACATGAGGCAAGAGGAAAATTCAGCGACTGCTTTTCCTTCCATCCTGTTGTCAAGAGTAAAAAATATTTTTATCATGCTGTGGATCAGAATGACATATTCAGGACATGCTGGTGCTGCTATTCATACGTTACATTGTGTAATCCTTTCCACTATGATCAGTTGTCAAACACAAGCAGTGGACTGCACATCTGTGGTATTTGATCTTCCATCTATGAAAAATAAATAGATAGCAATGTGGCTAGTGGACCCTGCTGCATTTCAGCGCCAAAGTCCTAGTTTCAATCCTGATCTCGGGCACTCTCTGTGTGGAGGTTGCATGGTACCCGTGCAACCTCTTGGGTTTTTCTTCAGGTGCTCCAGTCTCCTCCCACATCTCAAAGACAAGTCAAGAGTCAAGACTCAAGTCAAGTCAAGACAGTTTATTGTCATGTGTCCCAGATAGGACAATGAAACGAATGGGATTGTAAGTTAATTGCCCTTGTGTGTAGGGAGCTGATACAATAATGTACATACAACTAGTGTGAATGGGTGATCGATGGTCGGCACGGACTCAGTGGGCTGAAGGGCCTGCACCATGCTGTATCTTTCAATCAATGATACAATAGAAAATCTCTTCCAGGGATGCATGTTCCTCTTTAGATCAATCAATAGTTTTGTTGTGCCACTGAAGTGGTTGCAGATACCCCTACCACCATTATTTCTATTGATATTCTGGGTGGAACTGAAGAAATGTACTGGAATATTCAATTATATTAAAATCTACTTTTTTTGGGCAGTTATAAGAAACTGTATTATTGCTTTGAAGAAGAGTAGGAACTTTTCCCGGTCACTGATCAACCATTTTCCATCAAAAAACTAAATCAAACACAGTTTAACTGACTATTCAAGCACTGCTGTTTAAGGGATCTTGTGGTTTGAAAAATAGCTGCTCTGGTTGTCAGTAATGACAGGAATTGCATATATAAGTAGTTAATTATGTTTGAATGGCAAATGAAAGAAAAGTCATTAGGTCACAAGGTCATGTGATAGGAGCAGAATTAGACCATTCGGCCCATCAAGTCTACACCATTCAATCATGGCTGATCTATCTCTCCCTCCTAACCCTTTCTCCTGCCTTCTCCCCAGAACCCCTGACACCTGTACTAATCAAGAATCTAGCGATCTCTGCCGTAAATATATCCATTGGCTTAAGTCTCCACAGCAGTCTGTGGCAAACAATTCTACAGTTTCACCACCCTCTGACTAAAAAAATTCCTCCTCATCTCCTTCCTAAAGCAACGTTCTTTAATTCTGAGGCTATGAACTCTTGTCCAAAACTCTTCCACTAGTGGAAACATCCTCTCCAAATCCACTCTATCTAAGCCTTTCACTGTTCGGTATGTGTTAATGAGGTCCCCCTTATTCTTCTAAACTCCAGTGAGTACAGGCCCAGTGCCGTCAGACACTCGTCATATGCTAACCCACTCATTCCTGGGATCATTCTTGTAAACCTCCTCTGGACCCTCTCCAGGGCCAGCACATCCTTCCTCAGGTACGGTGCCCAACATTACTCACAATTCCCCAAATGTGGCCTGACCAGCACCTTTTTGAGCCTCAGAATTACATCCCTGCTTTTGTATTCTGGCCCCCTTGAAATATCAATCAATATTTATTACATGTCATTTGAACCTCAGTGAGGCTCAAACGAAACTCAGTTTCCATAGCCATACAAACAGAGACAATATCCTACAGACATACACACAATTCAATTTACAAAAACATCCATGGAAGGCAAAGTATTTTCTCTCCCCTGTTCTCCATTTCTCTCCCGATGTCCAAGCCCCAGGCGGGCGATGATAAGTCCCACGGCCATTTAAAAAAAATTATAAAGGGTGTCCGTTTTACATGTTGTTTATTCATTTACAGGGTTTGATCTGATATTTGTCTGTAAATTAAGTGTCTTTCGGCCTTTGCTGCACATTGCAAATCATAGGTTTTGACCAAAGCAGTTTGATATGCAAAATGATCGCCTTTTTGGTGGCACATCCCAGGCTGTTTCTGGCTTTATGTATCTCCCCAGTGGTGAGGAGGCCAACAGAAAGATATTTAGCTTCATGCTTTACAACTTCAAAGGCACAATTCAGCCACCTATACTTGTTTGTGCTTATTTTATCTTCTGGTCTCCCGCATGCAACCATATAAGAGCAAACCTTTCTAGTCTCAAGACAGTAGCTATCTCGGAAATGTTCTTGTTGTGTCTACATCTCTTCTTCATCTGTAATTTTACACAGTGGATGGGTCAAATCCTTCGAGGTCATTAGTTGAGCAGTTTCAGTTATAATGCAAGTGGGACACTCATCAAAGCTAGATCAATTCCATAAAAAACATCTTTTTTTTCATTGTTATTTTTGTGTGCTTTAAATTCTTTTTACAGGATTTTCCTCTTCACTCTGTTTGATTTTGGCACCATCCCAATTTCCAAGCTGTGAGCATATACACTGTCCTCAAATTCACCCTTATTGATGCTTATGTTGCTTAATATAAAATTCAAAGTAAAATATTAAATTGAATATTTCTCCTGCCCCAAACTATTACATATAAATAATCGGGTGGATTTAATCTTTTAAAGACCGATTGATGGATAAAGGGTAGAGATGAAAAGGAGACATAGGGGGTGTTACATAGGGGGTGTTACATACGGGGTGTTACATACGGAGAGAAGAGGAGTGAAAGGTGGGAAGGGGAGGCGTTACTTAAAATTGGAGAATACAATGTATACAATATATCGCATCGGGTTAGTCCAAACAGTCTGAAGAAGAATCCTGACCCAAAATGTCACCTGTTCACTGCCCTCCACAGACGTTGCCTGACCTGCTGAGTTCTTCCAGCACTTTGTGTTTTGCTCAAGACTCCAACATCTGCAGTTCCTTATATCTCGATCACTGTAAGAACTTGTTGGGAGGCCTGGAGAAACTTCTTTATGATCCTGGTACCTTGACTCCTGAGAATACCTGCACTCACAAATGGCCACTAGACACATCTTTTATGATCAAAAGAGACACACAGTGCTGGAGTAACTCAGCGGGTCGGGCAGAGCTAGAGAACATGGAGAGGTGACTTTTCGGGTCGGGACCCTTCTTCAGACTGAATGTGGTGGGGGGGGGGGGGGGGGGGGGAGCCGGATAGAACGAAGGAAGAAAGGTGGGTGCGGACAAGGTCTGGCAAGTGATAGCTGGATACACTTGAGGTATTTTTTAAAGATAGATTCATCTCTGGACAAAGACCAGAGATGAAGGGACAAGAAGTGTGATGTAAGGATAGATGAGGTGCGAATCGTGAAGCCTGAGAAAGGAATTTAGGTGAGAGGGAACAGGGGGAGGGGAAGGGGAGAAATGGGTGTATTTTTCTATACACTAGAATCGGCAGTACCTTGTGTCATATAACCATATAACCATATAACAATTACAGCACGGAAACAGGCCATCTCGGCCCTACAAGTCCATGCCGAACAAATGTTTTTCCCCTTAGTCCCACCTGCCTGCACTCGTACCATAACCCTCCATTCCCTTCTCATCCATATGCCTATCCAATTTATTTTTAAATGATACCAATGAACCTGCCTCCACCACTTCCACTGGGAGCTCATTCCACACCGCCACCACTCTCTGCGTAAAGAAGTTCCCCCTCATATTACCCCTAAACTTCTGTCCCTTAATTCTGAAGTCATGTCCTCTTGTTTGAATCTTCCCTATTCTCAAAGGGAAAAGCTTGTCCACATCAACTCTGTAAATCCCCAATCTTTTATGGTCAACACTCTCTGTACTCATTGTCATTGCTTTACAATGTACATCCTTTTCCTTGCTACTTCCTGTTAGGTTATTTCAAGTCGAGACTGAATGGCTCCACACTGATCCTGGCACTTCAATCTGCTTACAACAAAGCACTTATAACAGCTACCATACCTCAAAGAATGTAATCTTTGAGTTCTGAGAAAATTGCATTTGACGAGTCACGTTGCAAAATTGACAAAGTATAGCTTGGTTTACAAAACCAAGAAGTAAGAGGGTGGTCACGGTGGCGCAGCGATAGAGTTGCTGCCTTACAGCGAGTGCAGCGGCAAAGACCCGGTTCGATCCCGACAACGGGTTCTGTCTGTTTGGAGTTTGTACGTTCTCCCCGTGACCTGCGTGGGTTTTCTTCGAGATGTTCGTTTTCCTCCCACACTCCAAAGACGTGCAGGTGTGTAGGTTAATTGGTTTGGTAAATGCAAAAATTGTCCCTAGTGGGTGTTGGATGGTGTTAATGTGGGTTGACTGGCCTGTTTCTGCGCTGTATCTCTAAACTTAAAACCTATTTGGTTTACAAAACCTACTTGGTCTACTTCACAAAACCAAGTGGGTTTTAGGTTTAGAGATAAACCTGAGTTTTTTCCATTGGTTGTTTAATTTTCTTCGAGCATGCTGAGCTCAGAAATGCAAATAGAGATCAAACAAAAAAAGCACCTGACAAAGAGCAAAATAATGCGACTAGATCAACTCTCAAATATTCACTACATCACGGTGTAACCTTGGGATTTGGCTTCTGCATGCACAAAAACACATTCAGACCCCTAAACACCAGCATACAATCGCACAGTATCTTAAATTAATTAATGCTACTCAGTCAATATCCAGATGGAAATGGTTTCAATATTCTGAAAACACAAAAACATCGTAATAAATATAAACCATTAGCCAGAAGCAATCTAACTCAATTGCCATAACAAAGTCACTGATCTGAAACATGAACTCTGTTTCTCTCTCCACTCAGGGCTGCTGAGTATTTCCAATATATTGTGCTTTAATTTCAGATTTTTAGCATTTACAGTATTTTGCTCATGTTATACTTCACTTAAACATAATCATTAGTCAGAGGTTGGTGAATCTGTGGAATTCATTGCCAAGGAAGTTTGCGGAGGCCAAGTCAGTGGATATTTTTAAGGCAGAGATAGATAGATTTTTGATTAGTACGGGTGTCAGGTGTTATGGAGAGAAGGCAGGAGAATGGGGTTAAGAGGGAAAGATAGATCAGCCATGATAGAATGGCGGAGTACACTTGACGGTCCGAATGGCCTAATACTGCTCCTATCACTATAAAGACTATATAATAAGAAATTAAAGATGAGCGCAAGCCAGTGGAGATGTTAGGAAAGGTTAGAGTGTAGGCTTTAAAATAAAAGATAAGGAAATGGAGGAGGTGATGTTGAAATTTCCAGAGGGGATTGAATGAATTTCAGAAAGTGAGTTATTTGGTAAAGTAAGGCTGCATACATAGAAAGATCATGAAGGGAATTAAGGAGACAGTGAGAATTTTAAATTAGATAGGAGCCAATCTGGACAGCAAGTTTAGGGCAATGAATTGCAGATGCTGATTTACAAAAAGGACACAAAGTGATGGAGTAATTACTCAGCAGGTCAGACAGCATTTATTCAGTCTGACTAAAGGTACTTCACCTATCCATGCTCCCCAGAGATGCTAACTGACCTGCTGAGTTACTCCAGCACTTTGTGTCCAAATTTAGGGAGCAATGGTTGAAATGCCTGGGTTCAGATTAAAAAACTTTAGATAAACTGAAAGTGGAAGGATGGTCTGTCTGTATTCTGTCAGAGTAATTGGATCTGGAGGTGAAAATCTCTAAACTAATTATATCTTCTGGGAGATTGTGTAAAAAAGAACCATTAAAATTTATAACTCAACTGCTGAAATAATAGATTCTGATCCTGCGAGAGTATGCAGTGTCAGAACGAAACAACCTTTGCAATCAAATACGTGAATGTTAGTATTAAGCAGATGCACATTTTGTCCAGATATAAGAACTCCTACAGGAGGTCAGTTCAATATTTTATACCACATTCAGCCATGATGGGGTCATCTGGAACGGCAATGAACCCATCACCATTTGACTCAGAAGCAGAAAAGCTAGCACTTCCCAAATGATCATTCCCATAATACATAACATACACCAAATGACAGCACAGGCAATGCTAGTGATTATCGTGAGGACATGGGGGAATATGAGGGAATATGAGGCAAACAATTAAAAGGTTATATGAAAATACATCAAAGGAAATGTGGAACATTGGGTAATTGACATTACGGGTAGCATAGCGCAGTGTTTCACTGACCATAAATACAAGTGATTATTGAAAAACATGAGGCAAATGAATCCACAGCAACATTAGATAAATTACTATTATGATCATACCAGTGCATACGTTTAGGAGTAACGAGACTAAGTGAGACCCGTTGGGTCCCATGTTCACAAGGGATGGCTGGTCCCCCAAAGCAATATTCCACCTCTCCACCAATTCCAATATTGCTGGCCAGTGGGAGGGGGGGGGGGCTTTCTGGAGTGCTAGTTGTGGGCCGAAGGGACTGGTTTCCAAGCCAAACAGCTAATTGCATTTTCACATCATTTCCAATGCCATTGCAGTTTCAAGAACTGGGCAGGACCAAGCCAAATTGCAGATTGCATTTTCACTTCATTTCCAGTGCCATTGCAGTTTCAAGCACAGGGCAGACCAAACAACTCATTTCATTTTCATTAAGGGCTAACAAATCATTTATTCAAGTACATTGCATACTCACAGTGTTCTGTACTTTCCCAGCTCAGACAGGGAGTCGTGACCTCTCCCTCGCCATCTTGCAGGCAGACTGAGCCACGCCCACACTTCCGGGTTTTATAGTCCCTCCCCCCTCCCACTCTATCATGGGAAAAGATTCGAACTATTTACCCTATCTATGCCTCTTATAATGTTGCATCAGGTCACCTATTGGCCTATTTTGTTTCAGGGATAGCAAACCCAAAGTAGAATCTCTGTTCATCAACATTCCTTGGAGCCCTCCCATTTACAATATATGCCCTACCCCTATTTTACTTCCCTAGAAACATCTCCCAACACCTGTTGGGATTAAATTCCATCTACCAACTCTATGTGTAACTTTGCATGTGATCCTGTTGTAGTTCAGACCATAGACCATTAGACAGAGGAACAGAATTGCCATTCAGCCCATCCAGTCTACCCTGCCATTTGATCGTGGCTGATCTATTTTCCCTCTCCATTCTCTTGCTTTATCCCCGTAACCTCTTTACTAACACCTTTACTAATCAAGAACCTATCAATCTCCACTTTAAAAATACTCAATGACTTGGCCTCCACTGCCATCTATGGCAATGAATTCTGCAGATTCATCACCCTCTGGTTAAAGAAATTCAACCTTAGACAACCTTTCTTACTATCAACTCAAATTTCACTGTACCTTAATTGGTCCATGTGACAACAAACTGACCTTGAACCTTGAGCACTACCACCTTTTGTGTCATTAATGCTTTTGGGGTAACATCGAATGAATGATTTAAGATGTGGCATGGGGCAATGTGTATGTGAATAGGTAATGCAGGGAAAGATCATTGAGGTTGCAGCAGCTAAATAATTAGTGACACCTATTGAGAACAACACTGAGCAAGTGTTAAATTGGCACTGTCGGGTGTATGGTAAAAATGCAGGAAAGGTAAATTATTAAACATGTAATATGGCAAATCATTAAAGTTGTAATGGGGTCAAATATTTAAGGTAAAACATGCAGCTAATAATTAATGGATCGCGAGAGGTAGCAGATTAAAGTGTAACGTACGGAAGACTTGCATTTTTCTAATGCTTTTCCTGTCCCTTAATGAATGACCCAAAAAAATGTTAAAGTCAATAAAGTATATTAATTTTGAAGTGTTGTGAAGTAGGAATGTGGCAACCAATTTGTACAGAGTATACATCAGCAATGTTATAATGCCCCCGAAAACCATTTTTTTCAGTGACGATTACTAAGGGATAAAACGTCACAACATTGGGAACATATTTTTCCTGCATCTAACTTGTCCAGTCCTTTTATAATTTTACATGTTTCTATAAGATATCCCCTCATCCTTCTAAACTCCAGTGAATACAAGCCTAGTCTTTTCAATCTTCCCTCATATGACAGTCCCGCCATCCCAGGAGTCAATCTCGTGAAGCTACGCTGCACTGCCTCAATCACAAGGATGTCCCTCCTCAAATTAGGAGACCGAAACTGGACTCAATACTCCAGATGTGGTCTCACCACAGCCCTATACAACTGCAGAAGAACCTCTCTTCTCCTATCTTTTTTTTTCTCTCTTTCTTCTTCATTAACATTCTCCAAATTTCCAACCAAATTTATCTGAAAATGCTAATGTGCAGTAACGCAACATTTTGTTTGATAATGGTATGACCCATTTTGGGATCCATTAGAATGTGCTCTTCAAATGAGATACATTTCCATTGGTATTCATAATGGAGTCATGGACAAATCCTTCTTATATTTATACTGCACCAGGATAGCATTAAATAGAATGTCTTTTTGAATAATATGAGCCTCAGGTTCCAGGCTGTCACATACCAATAGCATGGGATACTAAATAAACACCAAAACAAGCTGAAGTTTAATAAGTAGAACAGTCAGAGTTCCAATACATTCAGCCGATTCATTTATCATTTTTAACAGCTGAATGGTGCCAAGGATGACTCCCGCAAACAACTGCTAAATTCTTTAATCCTCTGCTACTTGACTCTTGCAGCAATTGCGTAAGAAACATTTTCCTTTTTTGGATGAAACTGGAAAAAAAAAATCCTGCTCTTTCAGTCACTTACGATAATCCAGTAGCTGAGTCAAGGAGAGGTCATTTGTTTGTTTGAGGTTAGTTCAATCCGGGGATGCAAGCAGAAGCCTCCACGTGGGGCAATGCTGACGACAGAAACGGTACCACAGTGACTGACTGAAGTAGCCAATTCTGTAACCACCGACCCTCAACCGTCACTGACCGACCGGAAAGACATGATATAGAAGATGGTCGCACACGAGGGAAGAAGAACAATCCTTATTCCGCCACTACTCCCCTTCATGTGGTCAGTTGAGCCCAGTTTTGTCTTCATTCGCTGTGAAGGTGAGGCCATGTTGTCATATTCACATATGAACAATGCATTACTGACCATTCCAAAATCCTGATTAATGTTATTTTGAACTTTTATGGTTTGGAATAGTTACTGCTAAGATGCATTCTTTCAACACACAGCATTCCAACATTCATGATAGAAAATAAAATGCAGCAGTTAACATCATTTATTCTCTCCAGAGATGCTGCCTGGCCCGCTGAGTTACTCCAGCATTTTATGTCTACCTTCAATTTAAATCAGCATCCGCAGTTCTTTCCTACACATCTTTGATATCCTTTGTGGGTTTTACTGCTGTAGACTATTGGCAGGTAGAGGAGGCAGTTGACCTGATCGATATATTAGTGTTTTTTAGCTCAAGAAATTATATTTGCAAAACAAAATTCTGGCACACATTTTTACATGAAGGAGCCAATTGCAGGAATGTAAATTTAAAGAGTGATTACGCAGTATTGAAAAACCGTGCAGCTCTTTTTCTTAGACATTTCCTTAGAGCTAAGGATGACTTACTCCTACTGTTATGTGGGTTCGGAGGTGGCTGATAAAGTTAACGTGGGATCCACGCACTCTGCCATAGATGTGGTCGGAGGTGCATGATGAAGCAGGTGGATGTGTCAATTGGAAAGTGGTGTGCCCTTTCTATTGCTAATTCCAGGCTTTTGGACTTCTGCCTACTCCTGACGAAGGGATTCAAGATTCTCAACGCAAAGCAAATCCTCCGATCTGAGCAGCCATGGGGCAGGGTCATTACTCTTTTCCAAGAAGACTTTGAGAACATCCTTAAATCTGCCTGGTAATCTCTTGTACTCTACTCTGCCACATCTGTGTCAGGAGTCAGATATCAGTCATACAGGTGATAATGGTCTGTCCACCAGAACCACAATGCTTGGGGATAATGATGAAGGGAGAGAATGCTGGCATTGGTTATCTAATCCTATCAGTGGATTTAGGACACAGTACTGGCGGTGCCTCTCCATTTCTCTCTTCGGATGGTCCCTTCACCAATTCCATAACGGCCCGGGTTCTGCCCTTTGAGGCTCCCGATACATTTGAGTCTCCAGATCCAGTGTTCCTAATAGCCCACCCACACCCATTCTTCAATTTTCTGATGACTATCTTCAAATGGATATGACCCCAGGATCCAAAATACTAATCAGTGAACCATCACCATGCCTACCAGCCACTTACCAGATCACCAACCTAACACCAAGCCATCATGAGGCACTAATGTCTGGTCCTCCAAATGCAAATGTTCCTCCACTCCCTTGCCTCGGATTCTAAGGGCACATTTTTGTTTGGGAAAATACGCACAACATGTTCAGCAGTGTCTTATCACGGCATGGAGCTTCACGTGCTACCCATGATGGAGCAACAGGTCCAAACCAAAATCCTCATTGACACAGTGATGCAATAATTACACACCATGAATAAGAGAGGGTTCATTGAAGTTTCTGGGTAGATCTTTGACCTCTTATACCTGTATTATCTCAATTGTCTTTACATACTTACTTTTAATTACCAAAACCTCCCAAAATGCTTCACCATCATTTCAAACCAAACATGATACAGATCCACATAAAGGAGGTATTTTAATATGTTACCTGATGCTTGACGTTTGATCAGAGGTAGATTTAATTAGTAAAAAGATGACACACAAACAGCAAACAGTGGACTGGAACAAGTTATCATTCGAAGTTTTGCACAAAAAGCAGCATCATCTCTTTACTGTAGAGGTTATGTATTAGCTATAACACCGGGGGGATTATCCCCCTGGTACTGTATGCAGCTTATAAGCAGGATATTCCTCTCCTTGTCACTTCATGTATCGATGTACTCATTTTACATAACTTGAGCTCTGCCCATAGGTCAACTAAACCATTTCTCAATGGCATTCCTCTCAGGATGTTCAATCATTACCAAACACTGTATCTACAGCCTTATTTTGAATGATTACACTAGCTCTCCAGTTTCCAGTGAAACTTCACGGGTAGTGAACAACCTTTCCATGTTCTTAAACCTCAATGGCTGAACACATTCACTGGAAAGTATTATAAAACTTTTATTTAATCGCGATATAAATCGATTTATGTGCACTAAAGAGGTAGACAATCATTTTGTGCTCAACAGCATACATGCCAATAAAGCTTTGCAATGGGCCTTTCTCAACTCACAGGGAACAGTGATTGAAATGCTCACCCTATATTGCGCTGAATTCTGCACATGGTCAGATTGCAAGAATAGCATCATTAAAGTCACACAAAATATATTCAAGAGGTGCAGCAAAGGTAACAGAGTTTTGAACTAAAGCTCTGTGTTCACAACTTCTAACATTCTTGTCCATTGAAGCATTTCAGTCAGTGTTTTGTTATGTTTCTTGGTTCCATAGCACCAAATGCAATAGAATTGTAAGCAGGAGTAAATTCCATGTTAATGTATAACCGAACAATGCACTGACATTGGAACTATGTTAGAACTCCAAACAAAACCACTCACAATCTGTGGTTATGCGAGAGATCTGCACAATGAGGTGAACGTGGCTTTACTCCTAGTTTGTGATTTTATACCAGGTACTATATACAATCTGATATTAATATTGATAAGAAAATGTGGTTGCAATCAAAACCAATAAATAAATGAGCCATAGACAATACACGTGGAAATGGAATGTGTTTTTCACCACAAGTGTAATGATCTGCCATAAAATTGCAAATAGTTCACAGCACTGAAATAAATTCACAGCACTAAACGCAAATTGGGTGATATCCTTATTACTGCAACCAAAATGGCACTCAAATATACTCCAAGAAACAAACAGCAGTGTTGGGATTTCCATTCATAGGTAGTTTAATGTGGAAATCCAAAAAGTTGATGTACATCCTTGTGAAAGTTAATTGAATCAAGCATTCTTTCCTTTCACTCTTTCCTTGATAATTGACCACAGATTTCCAATCGTTTTTAGGTTAGGTGAACTATGCAAGACATGCAACTCTTCTGCTGAAAGAAACTGGGTCACCTTCTTGGATGTGTGTGGCGTGGCGCACAGTCAAGCTGGAATATCCCAGATCCATCAGGAAAAGTTTTCACAATATCCAGCACTACATCGATATATTGCAGTGACCTCATCATCCCATCAACTGTGTGCAACGGACCAATACCGTAGTGGCTGAAACAACCTCAGCACATCTTCTTCTCAGGATGTGTGACAACTGGTCAATGTGGCATTTTATCACTGCTGTCCGACTGATCTCCAAACAGGTTGGCTATGTTGGCACTGAACCAGGAAACGGCTTTAACACCTTTCTCCAGTCTTCACACGTCCAATCTTTATATGTTAAGGCCCAATGGTATCGTTTTGTCTTAATCGCAGCAGTTAGGCATTGTTTCTTCACAAGGTTTGCTGGTTATACGACCGACTTCAATGACGCGTTGATGCACAATGTTTCAGCATTTTGAGACTCCTGCTGTCTCCAAATATTTCTTCGGTTCGTCACTTGTCTTTACCGGATCCTTTCCCACATCAGTAAGGCCTCATCTCTTGGAGTTGTCTTCCATGCATGGTCATACCTGTCCATCCTATTGAGGTATAGTGATCCAGTTTTGGACCCTTGCTTCACAATGGACACAGAAACTTGGCTCCCTCCTACCAAACTTTGTGATTTCTCGCTGTGCCTTCGACTAATGTCGATGCAAGGTTATGATCTTCGTCGGCCACCTTGGAGTGATATCCACTTCATGACTTACTTGATATCCATTTTTCGTGAATTGCTTGACGAGTTCTTCTCAAATGTATTCCGTCTCCACACCAAAGCTCCCATAGGATACTAGTGCGGAGACGGAAACCGGTTACGGAAACACCTTCGTAAAAATAAAAGTTATTTGGTAAAAGTCTTCTCCTCATTTTCAGAATATTAATATAACAAACTGTCCCCCCGCAATGTTGATTACACTGCGAGTCGGGTCGGGTTACGGAAATGGATGAAAAAAAGGCCCACATTCCGTTCCGTTCCGTACTGCACGTCAGCCCATTGTCTTTAACAGAAGTGGTCTATCTTGCTCCGCTATAGGATCTTTGATCCAAAGTCCCTGTGGACACAGCGTGTTCCCTCTCCAGGGACATGCGAGCACGGGCGTAGGCCCGGACGGAAAAGGGGCAGGCAGCCAACCCCGGTGCAGCTGTCGACTACCCGCTGCTTGGACCCGATCAACTTTGGATCAATTTTGGGCTGACACTTCAAAGGCTTGTGGGAGATGTGTTCAGATGAGATGCTGCACTGTGTACCCAGATGCATAGGTGGGGAGAAGAGGTTTCCCACCACAATCAGTCTGGAGAAGGGTTCCGATCTGAAACCTATTCAAGTTTTCTAGAGATGCTGCCCGGCCCTCTGAGTTACTCCAGCACTGTGTCTTTTTTTTTGCATACGTGGGGTGGATTTCTCAGATCATGTTCCATGACATTAAAACTGATAACTAGGGAGTTGCACATTCTTCTGAGCAACCATATAATCATATAGAAATAACCAGTGTGTTATCTTTGTAATTTACCATCTGTTTTTAAAGTATTGTGACGTCTACAAGTAAGATGTTGTGTTTGTCTTACTTGTATAGCCACTACACTGATAAAGTTATCTAGTAGTTTTAACAACGTTTTGGAAGATCCTATGAAAATGGCCATGAGCTATCTCGATGCAAATATAGTTGTTTGTGATTATGTTGAGGTCCAGCCACCATGATATTAGACGTTTGACAGAGTAAATATGGCGTTAAAGAAGGAACTGCAGATGCTGGAAAATCGAAGGTACACAAAAAAGCTGGAGAAACTCAGCGGGTGCAGCAGCATCTATGGAGCGAAGGAAATAGGCAACGTTTCGGGCCGAAACCCTTAGTTACCTATTTCCTTTGAGTTTCGGCCCGAAACGTCACCCATTCCTTCGCTCCATAGATGCTGCCTCACCCGCTGAGTTTCTCCAGCATTTGTGTCTACCTTATTTAGGTATGTTACAAAACGTACCTGAATCGTGGCTGAGCATCTGCCCCACCCCTTGTGTGTGATTTTGGCGCTGTTTAGAGGGGGCGGGTTTAAAACGCGATTTTTACTAGGCTGTTCCAATCGAAAATGTTCAGCCTAGTAAATCATTAACGGAAAATCGCTGAAAGACCCCGTCGCAAAAGGTATTATTAGTTTTTATGGCCTTGTATAATATTTATAGTAGTTTAAAAATCACTTTCTCACTCCGCAACCTCTCGCAGCCCCAGGGTTTTATAAAGCAAACAATTAAAGGTATGTACCTTATTTTTACATTAAATGGGGCATGTATATAACCCTGTATATAAAGTTTTCTATAGCGAGTAGCTCATTTTGGGCTCTTTATATCCGGCAGTATTTTTCTGGGCACTTGAGGGCACAAATCCAGCGCAATGTGAACGTTCTAAACCAGCGCGTTCACAGGAACCCACTAGAAAGCCGATTTAAATTGACTTTAATTTACAGCAAATGAACACTAAATTCCTTCCATTTGGCCTATAAATTGATGTAAATGAGATTTAAAAATCATGTTTTATTGTGAATTATTTGTGAATATTATTTGGACACTTAGGCTATTTAAAAATGTTAATCATTTATTAAGAAATGGATAGATGTTTAGACTAGTAAATGAAGTTTGAAATTAGCTACAATTGGGTAACTAATTATATGCTTTAATTTCAGGTTATCCAAGTAAGATTATTTTATATTTGTTTCAGAATGGTTCAATCTATGATAACTGAAAATTTCATTCAGTTCTCTTAATTTTTAAGAAGGTTATGGGCTTTTGACTGTCCTCGATCACAGCTTTTTTGTTATGTCCATAGAAAATCAATAGGGAACAAGATGCTAATTTCCGAGTATGAAAATGGCCATAACTTTTTTATTACTTGAGATATGAAAGTGAATTAGGTGTCAAATTAAACTTATTGTTATGCTTTATCTGATGGGATAAATTGCAGACTTGATTTTTTAAATCTCAAAATTTTGTAACATTGCTACCTTATTGGGGAGGGACATTTCGGGCCGAAACCCCTCTTCAGACAAATATGGCATTCTGTTTGCCGATCTTAATTCCACCAGCATCCCCACCCCCCAAACCTGCAATCACTTATTTTCCATGCATCAAACAATCATGCAGGGTTTTTTTTTCCCCTGCGATTTTGCTTACCTATGGTTATAATCTCGCCTGTGGGAAGGAGGGGATGTCTGATGTAATGTGCACAGATGCTAAATGGAGCCAAGATGACCAGCAACACCGGGGACTATGTCGTTCGTCTACTCACCGCTGCTGCTGCGCATGCGTGCCGCCTCGACTCGACCGTTGCTCAAACCCAACTGCCGCCCGCGTGACTCGCCCGCACGCGGGTGCGGGTGCGATGGCGGGAGATTGAAGTGGGGGCTCGAGACTTGACATTGTGGCGGGAGAGGAGTCGAGGCGGGAGATTGAGGCGGTTGCTGAGGGGAAAGCTGGCGTGCAGCGGCTTCGAGGACAGGGCCCACGATGCAAAACCCAACGTTAACCTCAATCAAGAGTCAAGAGTCAATTTAACCCCGCATAGGGTGGTTGCACGTAAGGTCTTGGTTTCTTGGTCCTCCAAAATATTCCAAATGGAATTTAAACTGGAGGTGGTACCTCATGGTGGTACCCCATCTCCCCCCCTCCCCCACACCTCTCTCCCCCTCCCCTCTCTCCTCCCCTCCCTGCTCCTCTCTCCATCCCTCTCCATCTCCCTCTCCTCACCCCTCTCCCTCTCCTCCCCCTCCTCCAGGTCATCAGGTCAAAGGGCGTGACGCACGGAGTAGCTCAATCCTTCTGGAGTACAAGGCAGTTTCCAGCATATACTAGTAACACGCAACGCATACGTTCTTACCTGTTGAAAACCGGCAAAATGGTCAATGTTTGCACTGTACAAAATTAGTGGAAATAGGGTTAACCATGAGCGAAAACCGCCAAAATCACTTCTGCTCACTAACGTGCAGCAGAGTTGGGGACAGTCTGGTTCCTCCGCCCGTCCAGGGTCACTGACCGCGTTGCACCGGCACTGGCACCCCAACCGGCACCCGACTCCCCCACCGGCACCCCGACCACCAAACCCACCCACCCCCCCCAACTCAGCGGGACAGGCATCATCTCTGGAGAGAAGGAATGGGTGACGCGTAAGTAAACAGTGTTTTGCACAAATAATGCAGGGACCCAGAGTTCCCAAACTACAAAATCATCTAACCAAAGTTAGAAGATTGAGATTATGGAGAACTGATGATTGTGGTTCGAATTGAGCCTTTGGAAAATATTTACTATTGCCTTTGTATACATAGTAGTAGCTACTTAATGGAGAATTCACTGATGGTCAACCATCACTTGGTAGACATAAAAAAAACGAGATGCAAAGACTCTCCTAGAACATCCCTGAAGAGTTTCAACATTGACGACACACACCACAGGGAAGGACAAGCATTGAATCGGCCAGTTTGGTCGTACATGGAGTTGTGTATGAAGAAGTCGGCCTGGATGAAGCAGAGAGGAATCAAGAACCACACTCTGGAGATAGTAACCAAGGCTGGAGGTGATAGGTGAAAAAGGCACAAATGCAGATAGTGGAATCTGACAAATAAGGAAAGTGTGTAGTGAAATGTAGAACCAGAGGGAGGTATTGTGGGTAGAAGGGAGTGGGAGAACAAAAGTAGGAAACCCGGAGTTAGGAGGGCGGGAAATGAACAGAAGGGCCTGGGGCCCTAACCAAAACTATCGTTAGATTGGAAATATAGGACTGATGATAGCAATGTCAAACTGAATCTCTGGAAAATATTTGCAACTGCCTTTGTCACCATTTATCTACTTTGGGAAGTATAATTTACCCTTATGTTACAACTAATCCTTTCACTTTGAAGCAAAGTGTGGCGGTTATCCCCAAGCTTCAATATAAACAAAATTTACAGTTTGTTTGTGTCCCTGCCCTAACATAATATTATAAGCGACCACTGCTTTATAGCAGTTTGGGTATGAGAAACTGGCCCATATGGAATTCACAAATCACTGCGAAAAAATCCAGGATATGAAAAAAAAAATTGCCCTAATGACATTTATGTGTAAGAAGTAAATAAATAAATGATTTTTTTCAACTCGCATTTGTTGACTCATGGCAGATTCTGCAGTGTTGCAGTTATGCTGTGTTACTGAAAATGGCAATGCGGACCGTTTTCTAGGAATGCAACTTTCCATAACATGGAGGTTGCCTGTCTTTGGATTTTGTTAACTATACATCAACCTCAATGTATAACTCTTTACTCCCTCCTCTCATCTGGGAGAAACTGGTGCACCCTCCTCAAATTTGATTGGCTCCAAAAAATATTCATCTCCCATCTTGTATCTCTAAAACGGGCAAATGAACCTAATCAAAGGATTTTCCTTCATGATGATCATCATTGCTACTTCTCACACTCTTTCTTGTAAATAAAATGACAGAAACAGCTAAAACTTTGGCAATTATTATAACGGATAATTTTATGGATAAATTTAAGCATTTTCACGGAAAAACAAAGCACAAAAATTGAAAGAAAAGAAAACCAACGGTAAACACAAAGTCTGCATTTGAAGACAGAATGATTGAATTGATATTTTGCAAATAGACTCGTCAGCCAGAACATTTTTAAACTCTGAATAATAAGCTTATCAGTTCTCTGTATTTCCAGGATTTTCTGGTGCTCTTTCAAACATTGGGCTGGGTGCAGGATTAGGATGGGTGTCAGATTTCCTGGTACGTGCAAACAAGTTTACAACATCTGCCCCTATGAACATTGGAAGGTGCAGTAATTCTCTTCCATCTTATTCTGGATAATCTGCTCTAAGAATTTCTGCCAAATTAGAAATAAAAACTGGAGATACTCAGCAGGTCAGCTGCCACCTAAAAAGTGAGAAACAGATTTAACATTTCCTCAGAAAGATTATCGAACAAAAATGGTAACTCATGCTGCCAGAGCATCACCAACGTTTCCTCTTTTTAGTTTAGATTTCCGGCATCTGCAGTTAGCGATATTTAGCGATTGTCCAAGATTAGACGTCTTCACAAATAGCATTCCAGCCCGAGGGATTTTGTACCCTTGGAATGGTCTGGGTGGCGACATCAGGCAAAGGAAGATGATAAACACACCATGGTGCTTGCACAGAGTAGTCTTGTCCCATTCCTGCTTCCACAATCTGGAACACCTGGCTGTTATGTGCCAACCGTGCAACCCACCGAGGAGGTACTCCATCATTATCCTGACTGTAGTGAACATCCTGCCTCAAGAGGACGTCAAACCATGAAGAATTGAGTGCCACAATCAACAAGCATGAAACTGAGTAACTGAAGCCTTGCTCATCTTTGCTGGACTGAACTAGGCTAGCTTGAAAAGGTATCTGCCGACCTACCATCAACACATCACTTTGAACATCGGAGGAACCAAGACACTCCTTGGAAGATTGAGGAGACAATATATCACTAACTACTCTTATCAAACATCTGCAGGTGTATGGTAGGGAACATACTGAATGGTTTCATCATAGCCTGTTTCTGTAACTCGAACATCCAGGAACAATGGAGGCTGCAGAGAGTGATTGACATTGCCCCCGATCCATCATAGGTACTGATCTCCCCAACATTCAAGGGATCTACAGGAGGAGGTGCCTCAAAAAGGAAGCTAATGTCATCAAACACTCACACCACATCGGCCACGCTCTCATCCTGCTACTACCATTGGGACAAAGATACAAGGAGCCTGGAAACCTTGACCTCCAAGTTCAAGAATATCTTCTTCCCAGCAACCATCAGGCTCTTGAACACTGCACAACACTAACTACCATCTCAGCAACTAACATCTACTATTGACTGACGTTGTTTTAGTTGCACTACTAACTTTGGTTTTGGACTATTAATTTATTGTATTATTGTTGTATATTTATTTGTGTGTTACATTAAAGGGCCCGTAAACTTGCTGCCAGTAAGAATTGCTTCTTGCTACTCACAGACAGAGACTGTGAGTAAATAGGTGAGTAACTTTAAAAGAATGTGAAATGGAATAAGAGGTTTTCAACAGGGTTGATAAAAAGAAAACCGTGTAAAATTGAGTTAAAAAAAACAATTAAAATATATAAAATTTGGGAAATATAAAATAAGCAAGACAGAAGTTAAAATTGAAATTAAGGTGAATACAATTGTAGAATCTAAAATGCAGTGCAATTTTTTAATTTTAATGTATATTTGTCTGGTATGCAAACACAGACTAAAAGGCTTTGTTTACTATATCTTTGTACTCATTTGAACTTCAAATATTTATCAATATATGACTTAACTATATCACTCCCTCTAACGTAACAGATAAAATAGTAACTATGTTTAAAATTGCTGGCATGGATATTAAATACTCCATACAACGGGGTGATACACTCTAATATTCATCATCAGAGCATTCAAAGATTAGAACCCTAAAATATATTGGTGGTATTTATTCATCATTAACTTGTATATTTGCAGGTCGAAAACGCCTGATATAGTTTATTTATATTAGATAAATAAAGTATGACCTCAATGATTGTAAACAAGTGCCTTGTTTGCTATCCTCAAGTCATCTATGACCCAATTAAAAAATGTAGAAATGTTTAAGCCTGTGATAACATTTAAGTGTCTAGACAGGCTATTGCAAAGAGCCGAGTGCTGGAAAATGGAGTT
Source organism: Leucoraja erinaceus (assembly GCF_028641065.1). Classification (NCBI taxonomy): domain Eukaryota; kingdom Metazoa; phylum Chordata; class Chondrichthyes; order Rajiformes; family Rajidae; genus Leucoraja; species Leucoraja erinaceus. The sequence continues at coordinate 4,601,148 of NC_073406.1, read as the reverse complement.
AGTATAGATTAGTACTTGAGCGGAATTGACAAGGAGCACAAGATGAACCAGTTTCTATGCAGTATGATTGTATGACATTCAGTATCCCTGAAACACACATTTTTGTAAAAATGACAAATCAGTGTCAATTACATTTCTAACCCTAGCTTTCCCCAATACTTGGTGATTGTTGCTGAGAAGTGTTCATGTAAACCAGAGAAATGGCATCTATATACCAGTGATTAGATATTTCTGAAGAAGGATTTCGGCCTGAAACGTTGCCTATCTCCTTCGTTCCATAGATGCTGCTGCACCCGCTGAGTTTCTCCAGCTTTTTTGTGTACATTAGATATTTCTAATGGGGCTGGATGAAACTTCGGTTAATGCAATTTATGCATGTTTGAATTAAACTGCAATATCCTACACGATATAGCAATTGACATTTTAATAATGACTTTTATAATAATACTAGACCAAGTGCAGACCCGTTGGGTCTGTTCCCCCAACGTGTGGTTGCAGGGGAGGGGGGCGAGCTGGGAGTGGCGGCATGCGGCGTCACACACACTAACTACCCCCCGCACATATGCTAACTACCCCCCTTGATATTATATTAATATTATTAATTTGCTTCTTTTACCCCATAACTGCCCTATCCACTGACGCATAGCCCCCAACTCGCAGGCGCATCTAGAGAGGGGGGGGGGGGGGGGTAGAGAGTGAGGGCAGAGAGAGAATGGGGAGAGACAGAGAGAAAGGGGCAGAGACAGAAGGGCAAGAGAGAGGCAGAGGGGGGTGGAGGGGAGCAGGAGAGGGAGGGTGGGTGATGGGAGGAGGGGTGAGAGAGATGGAAGGAGTGAGAGAGGAGGAGAGAGAGGGGGGGAAGGGAAGGGGGGAATGTCCAAGGAATATCAATGGCAAACAGTATAAGAGAATGTTGCACTATTAATGGCATTACTGTTCATATTTTATGTATATTACATGGAGTGTGTCCAACACATTCAGGACTCAGAAATACTCAGTCAGATTTTGCAAACTGCACAAATTACGTTTTGCATCAAATATTTGGAACTGTAAAACGCAGAGCCACATGACCTTTAAGGCAGGACTTCCCAAAGTGTATCCATAACCAAATGGAATCATAATAATAAACTGTTGATTTCAGGGAGAACACTTTGTGCTAACTATTCCATGCAAACATGCAGCATCTGAAATCCGTATTTATATAAAAGAAACACCCGAGGCAATTTTCTTTCTCCCACTTCTTCTGTCTGTTGATGTACAATCCCAGAACAAAAGCAGCAGTCCATTTCATGGTAGACAAAAATGCTGGAGAAACTCAGCGGGTGAGGCAGCATCTATGAAGCGATGGACTAGGTGACGTTTCCTGTAGAGACCCTTCTTCAGACTGAGGTGGGGGTGGGAGGGGGCGGGAAGAAGAAAGGAAGAGGCGGAGACAGTGGGCTGTGGGAGAGCTGGGAAGCGGAGGGGCAAGTGGGAGAAAACAAGGACTGCCTGAAATTGGAGAAGTCAATGTTCACACCACTGGGGTGTAAACTACCCAAGCGAAATATGAGGTGCTGCTCCTTCAATTTGCGGTGGGACTCACTCCGGCCATGGAGGAGGCCCAGGACAGAAAAGTTGGATTCGGAATGTGAGGGGGAGTTGAAGTGTTGAGGCACCGGGAGATCAGGTTGGTTATTGCGAACTGAGCGGAGGTGTTGGGACAAGCGATCGCCAAGCCTGCGCTTGGTCTCACCGATGTAGACCAGCTGACACCTAGAACAGCAGATGCAATCGATGAGGTTGGAGGAGGTGCAGGTGAACCTCTACTGCACCTGGAAAGACTGCTTAGATGGAGTCAAGGGGGGAGGTAAAGCGACAAGTGTAACATTTCCTGCGGTTGCAAAGGAAAGTGCCAGGAGAGGGGGGTGATGCGTGTACATTGATTCAAACAATCTGATCTTGATAGTAACAGCTGTGTGGTAGACACAAGAATTCTCATCCCTAAAAGAGGTTATGTAGTGATTTGTGCTGATTAACTTATTCCATCATTTTCTATCGATGGATTGGTTTAGATTATATTTGAAGATATTTGTCTTTTAGAATTGCCAGTTTTTCAGGAGCTGAGTCAATTTATTGAAGTGTTGTACAGGTATCAAGTTCTGGGCTGGTACATGTTACAAGCATCCGTCCTCTTCATACTATTTAGTATATTTATGGATCAATCTTTGGCAACCTCAGCTGAAATCTGATATTCAATGGTTACAGTATATGTTCTTATTTGATTTATTCCAAAGTGTGTGAAATTGTAATTGGAGCTGACACCATTTTAAATCTCTTTGTGATAAAGTTGATAGTTGTTTAAATTGGAGTTTTATTGTTCTATTGTGGATAGGTTATAATAATAATAATAATATTTCACTCAAGGTCCAGACAAGGGACAACGCTACATAAAAATGCATTGCATATTAAAAAATATCATAAAGTACTTATAAAATCTTAGTATATCACTTATAAAAGCATCATAAATTATATATTTAAAAAAAAACACAATACATGAATTAAAATCCAGAATAAAAGAATGATCAATGTCCTACAACGAGACAACGATACCAGTTTCTTCCACAACTGGGAGTCGAGCATGTAGTGCTAAACCTTATAGAAACATAGAAATTAGGTGCAGGAGTAGGCCATTCAGCCCTTCGAGCCTGCACCGCCATTCAATATGATCATGGCTGATCATCCAACTCAGTATCCCGTACCTGCCTTCTCTCCATACCCCCTGATCCCCTTAGCCACAAGGCCACATCTAACTCCCTCTTAAATATAGCCAATGAACTGGCCTCAACTACCCTCTGTGGCAGAGAGTTCCAGAGATTCACCACTCTCTGTGTGAAAAAAGTTCTTCTCATCTCGGTTTTAAAGGATTTCCCCCTTATCCTTAAGCTGTGACCCCTTGTCCTGGACTTCCCCAACATCGGGAACAATCTTCCTGCATCTAGCCTGTCCAACCCCTTAAGAATTTTGTAAGTTTCTATAAGATCCCCTCTCAATCTTCTAAATTCTAGAGAGTATAAACCAAGTCTATCCAGTCTTTCTTCATAAGACAGTCCTGACATCCCAGGAATCAGTCTGGTGAACCTTCTCTGCACTCCCTCTATGGCAATAATGTCCTTCCTCAGATTTGGAGACCAAAACTGTACGCAATACTCCAGGTGTGGTCTCACCAAGACCATGTACAACTGCAGTAGAACCTCCCTGCTCCTATACTCAAATCCTTTTGCAATGGAAGCTAACATACCATTCGCTTTCTTTACTGCCTGCTGCACCTGCATGCCTACCTTCAATGACTGGTGTACCATGACACCCAGGTCTCGCTGCATCTCCCCCTTTCCCAATCGGCCACCATTTAGATAATAGTCTGCTTTCCTGTTTTTGCCACATAAATTATGTTTGGCAAGTCCACAATAATTACATTTTTAGGGTCATTTATCCTGCAAATTAATTTATACATATAATTTCTTAGGATAGCTTCTAAAGTACTGACTCCTGCAGCCACAAACATGTTACTGGCATTACACCCTCTAGGCAGTGTTCTCATAGCATCATTATATGACACCTTTAGTCTCTGCAAACTTGTCTTTCCATAGTTCGACCACAGGTGCGCAGTATGGAGTGGTGTGCAGTATGCTCTAAATAGCGACCTCTTCACCACATCTGCACACGCACCAAACGTACGCAAGAGAATATTTGCCTGTACATACAGCATGCGTCGTTGCCTATTCTCATCATCTGTCATTTGTTCTGTAATAAAATGCCCTAGATACTTTACCTTATTACAGCCACTAAGATTATTGTCAGACAATTTAAAATCAGGACATTTTAGACATTTATCCTCTTTGGATCTACAGATCATACAGCACTCTTACAAGCATTATATTTAATATCATGTTCCACACCATACACAGAACATATAGTAAGGAGCTGCTGTAGACCAGCGCTAGATGGACTAAAGACCAGAAGATCATCTGCATACATAATATGGTTCACTAAAATATTACCAATCATGCACCCAGTATTACATGCCTTCAATTGTTTGGACACTTCATCAATATAAAGATTAAAAAGGACTGGGGACAAAATTCCCCCTTGTCTAACACCATTGCTAACCCCAAATGGGCATATTGTACCCAGTAAGTCAGAATTCCAACCATGTGTTTAGGCACCCCTCTTTGACTCATTTTAACAAACAGCTTTATTTGATGAACACGATCAAAGGCTTTGGAAGCATCAATAAACCACATAAGGATTGAAGAGTTTTTGCCTCTATATTTGTTTACAATCTCCTTTAGGGCATATATTTATAAGTCAGTGCCATGTTTAGCTTTAAAACCAAACTGGTTATCTGTGGAGTTAACCAACTCATTTACTCTATCCAGCAGAACTCTTTCTAAAACTTTTGACAATATGCTGGCTAAAGTTATGGGCCTGTAATTATTTAGGCTAGTTGTTTCACATTTAAGTATTCTACCTCTCTTTCACCAGATTTTGGTGTGTGCAAACTGACTTCCACACTTGTTGCAACTTTGTATAGCTTTGTGCTAATATTTATGTTCTAATGTTCTCAAGCATAGAGAACGTTAGGACATGAACATGAACACATGAGAAACAGAAGCAAAAAATGGTCATCCAGCAATTGAAGTCTGTCCAGCCATTCATCAAGACCGTGGCTAATCTTCAGCTAATATCCCTATATCCCCTCTATTTCCCTAATATCTGGACAATCATTGATCTATTTTGAAATCCACACAATGAGTGAGCTGCTACAGCCATTCGGGGTGGAAAATTCCTCAGTTCCTTCCCAAATGTCCTAACCCTTTATTCTGAAACTGTGCCCCTTGATCCAGACTCTTCATCCAGGGGAAATAACCACCCTGCATCCAGACTTTCGGCTCCTGCAAGAATTTTCTAAGCCTCAATGAAATCTCCTCTCATACTTTTAAACCCAAGACCTACTTCATCTTTCCACATATTACAAAACCACCGTCCCTGTAACCATAGTGAATCTTCACTGCCTTCTCTCTATAAGTATATCCCTTCCTATGTGAGGAGACCAACATTATATACAATACCCGCCTCAGCCAAATTGTCGATATAGATTTTGAATAGCTGCTGTCTAAGCATGAATCCAGCAGTGTGCTACCAATCACAACCTGGCCACCTGAGAAAGATCCTCTTATTACCACATTTTGCTTTCTGTCCGATAACCAATCCTCACTCCTCGTTGTACATTGTCTTCAAATCCATGTGCTCTGATGCTGTGGACCAATTTCCTGCATGTGACCTTTCTAACAACCTTCTGAAAATCCACTGCACCCCCTTATGTATTCTACTAGTCACATCCAAAAAATACTTGAGCAGATTAGTCAAACGTGACTTTATGAAATCTACGTTGACTCGGCTCAATCATAATATTCTTTTCAACTGTACAAACCAAAAGTATGAATAATTAATTCTCGATTTTCAAATAGAACCCCTCTAATCGCCAACCTCTTTCTCCTCATCCCATGCCAGTGTGCATATATTTCTCTGTGCACACTACCTCCTATCACCCTGCTCCTTTCCCCTCTTCTGAACATTCATCTCCCATCCTTGAGTCCTATATTTCCCTTTAAATCCCCCTCGTACCCCTCCCCTCTGCCCCTTCCACCCAAAACCCTCCCTCTGGCTTTAAATTTCACTTCTGCTCTTCATTCCTTACCAGGCACGTTTTGTCACTTCATCTCAAACCTTTGTCACTTATTCCAGCCATCTCCAAATAACCCCTCTCCCTCACCTGTATCCACCTGTCACCTGCCAGGCTTTGCCACACACCCGCCTCTTTTTCCCAGCTTTCTCCCTCCATGCTCCGACAGTCTGAAGAAAGGTTCCAACCCAAAATCTTGTCTGTCCTTTCCCTCCATAGACGCTGCCTGACCTGCTGAGTTCCTCCAGCATTTTGTTTTTTTGCTCTTAATACATCCTTCTTGGTAGATTCCGACAACTTTCCTTCCACTGTTTTCTCTCTCCATCCTTTCTTAAATTGTGGGGTCAGACTTTTCTCCCTTAAAATCCACAACTGTGTAATCAATAGAATTTTGGAACTAGATAACCAGTGATTTCACTCCCTCTCAAGCCACCTCTTACCAGACTCTGGGAGGTAGATTGGAGGCACAAGGAACTTCAAACGCTGGAATCTTGAGCAAAACACATAGTGCTGGAGGAACTAATCTGGTCAGGCAGTATCTCTGGAGAGAAATGGACAGATGATTCATTTGCCAATTTGCTTTACCCTCATTATGAATTCTCCCATCTCCGTATGTAAGGGCCTACGTTAAATGCAGCAATCACCTGCAGTAGTTCAATATCTTCCCTTGGCAGTTGGCTGGGTTGGGAATGGCCCAAGTGACTGTTAAGACTGACATTCAACTGCTGGTTGCAAGACGGGATGAAAGGGAGAGGAGAAAGGAATGGGAAGAGAATAGAGTTACTAGTAGTCCAATATTGTAAGTGATACGTGCAGGAATCCCTTTTCTTCCATCATTTCTCCAATCCAGGCACCTTACCCAGAAGGATCAAGTTCCAGACAGTCATACCCTCATTGATTCTGGAACAGTACTTGTCCCAAATCCCAATAGTTTGCAAATGTCAGGATTTTGCCGTCAACTAAGAACATTGTCAGCTTCCTGCTGACTTTCTTATTAATTTAAACTTACCTTGGAATGATCCATCCCAAAGGCAAATTCCAGCAGCAGCCCTATGCTTGTTTATGACCAGATCTCATCCACGATATCAAGCTCTGTTCACAAATCATCTCTTATGTTTGAACTTAGTAAACCACATTGAGGCAAATACTATAGCATTTAAAATACTTTTGGACAGTTTTTATGGATAGAAAAGGTCCGTAGGGATATGAGCCAAATGCGAGCAGATGGACTAGTGTAGATGAGACATCTTGGTCTGCATGGGCAAGTTGGGCCGAAAGGTCTGTTTCCACACAGTATGACACTATGAGTATACCCCAACACCCGGACATTCTGCAAAACTTTATTTTACCAATTACTACCAGAAATCCCCTACAAGGCCTCCAGCCACTGTTTTTTCCTTCTCAGACCACTGACCATACTATCAGTTGAACTAACCGTTAAACAGGAAGTAAGAGAAGCAAGGTAATTAAGTCCTCATGTTGAATTTGGCAGGACCTCGTTATCCATTATCTACTTTTCCCTAACTTCCCATATAATTTGCAATCTTTGTTTCTGGCAGAAAACAGAATCATTTTAATTGGTCGTTTAAGGAGATGGTAGCTATTAGTAATAATTGCACATTGGATGAGAATGCTCTGGGTCTCAAACTGTGTTAAATCGAGACATTTCACATGTACCTTGATTCACTAATCTTCATTACTTTGTGTACGTGCCACAGGAAATCTCCACCTTTCATAATAAAACGTAACAAATATAATTATTATTTGGAGGCACAAGGGACTGCAGATGCTGGGATTAAGTACAAAGTGCTGGAATAACTCAGTACGTCAGGCAGCATCTATGGAGAGAATATGATGAAGCATCCTGGCCCGAAACATCATCAGTTCATTCTGCCTGACCCATTGAGTTCCTCCAACATTTTATGTCTCACGATTATTATTTAATCATTGAAAAACTTCATTGTGGATGCTGAAAATTTGCAAATAGAAAAAATTCTGAAGATGCTCAAAATGAACATCTCCAGTCAATGAGGTGTCATAAGAACTGTTCCAATGAAAGAGCCTCAATCTAAAACATTAACTGTTTCTCCATCCACAGATGCTGCCTGACATATTTGTTTATTAAATATCCTTGTACTTGGAAAACATATTTATAATTGGATGAATAGTTTTCATAAGCTGTCTTCAATGCAAACATTTGTTGGTTCCTTGCTTAATTCCCCATACCTCACGTGAATCATCTCCAGTATTATTTTAGCTGTAATCCTCTGTATCCTTTGCCATGCCACCATTGTAACACGTCTGAAGAAGGGTTTCGGCCCGAAACGTTGCCTATTTCCTTCGCTCCATAGATGCTGCTGCACCCGCTGAGTTTCTCCAGCTTTTTTGTGTACCTTCGATTCTCCAGCATCTGCAGTTCCTTCTTAAACATTGTAACACAGTGGTTAGTCTGTACAGTATTTAAAATGTAAACAAATGATTGTACATTCATAGGATTGCTTCTTCCTTTCCAATTCTCTCTTCTCCTCCTCTTTCTCATCTGGGATAAGTTGCCCCCCGCTGTAGTTGTGTGGCCTCTGAGGAGCCCATTGTGTAGTTCAATATACTCTGCCAATGGTGGGCAGGAGATGTTTGATGGAGTGGGTGAGAGGGTGGTTTGGAAGATGGTGCTCCTTCTGCCATTCTTGTTATGCGTCCACATGCTCTGCGTAATGGCACTCAAAGATCACACAGCCATCACAGAGGGTCCTACTTCATTTTAGATAGCTATTGGCCAGAAATACCCAGTGAAAATATTAAATATCTTCAAGAACACTCTGAGAATACCTTTAAATCATTTCCTTTCCGATAATCTCATGCCATGAGGTAACTTGGAGCAGAGTGGTTATCTCAAGAACCTGGTCTCAAGGATCATATGACCAGTCTAATGGAACAATTGAGTGTAACTAAAGCCTTGATCTCTGGGGCACTCATCCAGGAGAGGACACTTACATTGCCAGTATATATGGAAGATTCTGTAGAGTCAGTGTTGGCTGTCTGTGTCTCACACGCACACTTAGTCAGTGAACATGGATTACTGTGTTCAAGAAGGAACTGCAGATGCTGGAAGATCGAAGGTACACAAAAATGCTGGAGAAACTCAGCGGGTGCAGCAGCATCTATGGAGCGAAGGAAAAAAAACATGGATTACTGCTGCTTGGTAGACTATGAGCTTTGAGATTGGTTTTTGATTTTGACCTTCAAACACTTTTCCTCAAATGGCCAAAGGCTATGCTGGCATAAAGGAGGTAGAGGTGAATTTGATCTTTGATGATTGCCTTTGCTCAGGCATGGCAATGGAAGGTGGTCCACATTTGCCAGGACCTTGTCATGTATCCCTATTGACTTTGTTTCCCTCAGTAGATCAGATCTCTCCCCCGTTTGTGTGTCCTGTTGTCCTCTGTTCTTAAATTTCCATTGCTATGATCTTTTAATTAATCAAGTCAAGTTTATTGTCATTTGCACAAGTACAGTGAGGTAAACATACAATGAAACTCTTTAATTCAGCAGCATCATAGAAACATAGAAAATAGGTGCAGGAGTAGGCCATTCGGCCCTTCGAGCCTGCACCGCCATTCAATATGATCATGGCTGATCATCCAACTCGGTATCCTAGGCACATGGGACAACATGCAACAATATAAATTATACATAAATCGCACATACATTGTACAAGACAGTAAAAACTAAAAAATATATTAGTGCAAATCATAATTAGGATTAGAAAAAGTCCATGAGTGTGCAAGAGATGGTCCATAGGGTTCCGTTGTCATGATAAAATTAGGGTTGTGCGGGCTTGTTCAAGAACCTGATAATTGTCGGAAAGTAACTGTTCCTGAACCTAACGTTGCGGGGCTTCAGGCTAGTGTATCTCCTGCCTGATAATAGCAGCAGGAAGAGGGAATGGTGCAGCTCCTTTGATAGCAGATGCCGCCTACTTGAGGCAGCGCCTCGTGTAGATACTCTTTGATGGTGGGGAGGATTGTGCCCATGATGAACTGTGCTGAGTCCACCAATCTATTATTTTAGGTAGACAAAAGTGCTGGAGAAACTCAGCGGGTGCGGCAGCATCTATGGAGCGAAGGATATAGGCAACTTTTCGGGTCGAAACCCTTCCGGGTTTCGGCCCGAAACGTTGCCTATTTCCTACATTGGAGATTGTTCAACTCTTTGCATGGAGCGAAGGAAATAGGCAACGTTTCGGGTGTGTTTCAGTTGAATCTGTGTGTTTGTTCAATCGACAGAAGGGTGGAGGGTTGGGTGTTTATGCGTGCTATTTTCGTGATATTTATTTTAGTTGTTTATCTTTTAATATTTTACCTTGTATGTATCGTTAGCTTTTAGAAATGTTTGAATGGTGCACTGACTGGCTGACATTTTTAAATTTCGTTGTACATGGTTCATGTTACAATGACAATAAAGAAACTATTCTATTCTATTCGATTCTAATCCGACAGCATTTTTTTTGGTCATAAACATTGCTACTTTTCATTTGCTCACCACCTGTCTCAGACTGTTACTCAAAACACACGTATATACAGTACATCCATCCTTAGTTGGCAAAGTCATTAATTAGAACATTCTAAAACTAATTTATGCACCAGAACACAATAGCAGGAGTCTCCATCTGCTTTTGTCTTCCTTGATTCAAGCTCCTTGATTCAAGCTCCACATCTGGAGTATTGCGTACAGTTTTGGTCTCCAAATCTGAGGAAGGACATTATTGCCATAGAGGGAGTGCAGAGACGGTTCACCAGACTGATTCCTGGGATGTCAGGACTGTCTTAAAAGAAAGACTGGATAGACTTGGTTTATACTCTCTAGAATTTAGGAGATTGAGAGGGGATCTTATAGAAACTTACAAAATTCTTAAGGGGTTGGACAGGCTAGATGCAGGAAGATTGTTCCCGATGTTAGGGAAGTCCAGGACAAGGGGTCACAGCTTAAGGATAAGGGGGAAATCCTTTAAAACCGAGATGAGAAGAACTTTTTTCACACAGAGAGTGGTGAATCTCTGGAACTCTCTGCCACCGAGGGTAGTTGAAGCCAGTTCATTGGCTATATTTAAGAGGGAGTTAGATGTGGCCCTTGTGGCTAAGGGGATCAGGGGGTATGGAGAGAAGGCAGGTACGGGATACTGAGTTGGATGATCAGCCATGATCATATTGAATGGCGGTGCAGGCTCGAAGGGCCGAATGGCCTACTCCTGCACCTAATTTCTATGTTTCTATAACGTGTTATTCAGTTGATCTATGTAATACTGCATTTCATTGACCCATTGGGTAGCCCGAGTGTTGACCCGGTTCCCCAGAATGTCACCGGCTCCAATTCAAGAGGGGGACAAGAAACTGACATTGGACTCTTTATTTGCAGACATAGATCGGAAGACAGGAAGGGGGGGGCAGCTTTTCTCTCTGCCCGGTGTGATAAGTAGCGCGTCTCCACTGTGGAATGTGTGATTGCATCTCGCCAGCTCCATGGTGGGGAGCAGACATCTCCACCATGCTTTCGCTACCGATCTTTTTTCCTGTATTATTGATCGGGCACTCGGTCTCTTGCACTCGCCCCCAGAAGGCTCGCCCTCGCTTCATCGCCATTCATACTTTTCTTCGCCAAATCACCAGCTGTTTTACGTTCTAAGCGGTAATTAATGATCATATATTTTTTTTTCGGAAACTGCCGTGAGCTTGGATTCAGTGACGAATCCCAGCGCTCACAACAATAACCTCGCGATTTATGCCGCTAAGAGTCATCCAGGAGTCACTTCAAGAATCAGAAGGCACGGAGACGGCCAACTCGTCCATGCCGACCAAGATGCCGATAGATAATGGGTGCCGTGCAGGAGTAGTCCATTTGGCCCTTCGAGCCAGCACCGCCATTCAATGTGATCATGGCTGATCATCCCCAATCAGTGCCCCGTTCCTGCCTGACTCCGCTATTTTTAAGAGCCCTGCTATCTAGCTCTCTCTTGAAAGCATCCAGAGAACCTGCCTCCACCGCCCTCTCTCACCACTCTCTATGCCCCATCTAAGTTAGCCCGCGTTTAGAGCATCTCTCTCCAAACCGATCCTATCCACGTGTAGTTCAAATGCTTTTATTGCACCTGTTTAAACTCACTCCTCTGGCTGCTGGTCCCATATACCCACCACCCTTCCTATTAAATCTTGCTGCCATCCCCATCTAAAATTGTAGAAGGCGGCAGTACTGGGGTTGTTGAAAGTGTAACTGAGGGCAACTCATATCAACACCTATTGTGTTCAAGAAGGAACTGCAGATGCTGGAAAATCGAAGGTAGACAAAAGTGCTGGAGAAACTTTCAGCGGGTGCAGCAGCATCTATGGAACGAAGGAAATAGGCAACGTTTAAGGATAAGGATAAGGGGGAAATCTTTTAGGACCGAGATGAGGAAAACTTTTTTTCACACAGAGAGTGGTGAATCTGTGGAATTCTCTGCCACAGAAGGTAGTCGAGGCCTGTTCATTGGCTATATTTACGAGGGAGTTAGATGTGGCTAAAGGGATCAGGGGGTATGGAGAGAAGGCAGGGATGGGATACTGAGATGGATGATCAGCCATGATCATATTGAATGGCGGTGCAGGCTCGAAGGGCCGAATGGCCTCTACTCCTGCACCTATTCGCTATGTTTCCTTCGCTCCATGCAAATAGTTGAACACTCTCCACTATAGGAAATAGAGGGAGTTAGATGTGGCTAAAGGGATCAGGGGGTATGGAGAGAAGGCAGGGATGGGATACTGAGTTGGATGATCAGCCATGATCATATTGAATGGCGGTGCAGGCTCGAAGGGCCGAATGGCCTCTACTCCTGCACCTATTTGCTATGTTTCCTTCGCTCCATGCAAATAGTTGAACACTCTCCACTATAGGAAATAAGAGGGAGTTAGATGTGGCTAAAGGGATCAGGGGGTATGGAGAGAAGGCAGGGATGGGATACTGAGTTGGATGATCAGCCATGATCATATTGAATGACGGTGCAGGCTCGAAGGGCCGAATGGCGTCTACTCCTGCACCTATTTTCTAAGTTTCCTTCGCTCCATGCAAATAGTTGAACAACTATTTTATTAAATATCCTTGTACTTGGAAAACATATTTATAATTGGATGAATAGTTTTCATAAGCTGTCTTCAATGTAAACATTTGTTGGTTCCTTGCTTAATTCCCCATACCTCAAGTGAATCATCTTCAGTATTATTTTAGCTGTAATCCTTTGTATCCTTTGCCATGCCACCATTGTAACACGTCTGAAGAAGGGTTTCGGCCCGAAACGTCGCCTATTTCCTTCGCTCCATAGATGCTGCCGCACCCGCTGAGTTTCTCCAGCACTTTTGTCTATCTCATATCAACACTTAGTTACGCGACGGTTAACCTTTAGTTTAGTTCTTGTGTGAGTTTTGTTCTCCCCCAGTTAGGCACCGTGCCAACCTTGTGGTGACGCGGTGTTTAGAAGTTGAACCAGAAAGAGATCGGATCGCAGCGTCCCCCCTGAATCGCTTCCAGTCATAGCCTGAGCGCAAGGATTCGCGAAGCTGAGAACAAATGCGGATCTGAGTCAGCCAGCGCCGAGTGAACCAGCCGATTTGGAACGTGCTCCATTCCTCGGTCCACACTTCCACCTCCGGACTACTGGGAATAATATGAGCAAAGAGACACCAGGGTGTAGTAGAGAGAGTCGGGAGCGGCAGCCGCCATGCAGGCACTGAGAGCCATCAGTCTGCTGCACTCTCTGCTGCGAGTCCTTTGGGTTTTCCAGAGCAATGTCCTGAGCGCAGGTGAGTGAGTGAGTGAGTGAGTCAGCGGGGGACCCCACATTTCACCCTCCAAAGGCAAACACCAGCAGCCCCAACACATAGATGGTTTTCTGAACTCGCTGAAGTCCCACACAGCGACTGTGTACGAAGGGGAAAAGTGCGTTCACTTAAATCCCAATGTAAGGCGCATTTTCTTTCGCGGATTCTTTTTGTCTTAATGTGCATTTTTGAAACGGGCAGGTGCAAACTTTCCCCGAGTGCAGACTGGCCTCGGAGTTAGTACATGTGGGAGTTTTGGGTCCCTTGTTGAGACTTTGCCAAACAGTGTAAAGTCTCCACCTGAAGCTGAAATCTGAGAATGTCACCTCCACCCAGAGTGAGGAGCCTCCTCCACCTCGGGGGAGGCGAGTTGTGGAATTTACTTCAATATTTTTTAATTATGGCAATGGCAGTTTTTCAGATTACATTATTGGGGATTAGAGCGTGTAAGAATGAACTGGTTGAAACCGTAGACAACAACAAAAAAAAAGCTGGAGTAACTCAGCGGTATAGACGGGATGCTGTCTCGACCCGAAACATCACCTATCCATTCTCTCCAGAGATGCTCCAGTTGTTTGTGTCGTTCTTGGGGGTTGTTGCTCTAACGCCGCTCTCTCTCTGTATTACTGAGGTATTCTGATGGCGTATTCTTTCTCAGCCGAGAGTATGAACATTGAAATCGAAGACTTTTAAATCTGAGCCCAACTCGCCCTGTATGAATGAGGACTTTAAGACGGTTCTTGAACTCTTAAGAAACTTTAATACATTGATAAACTCCCAACCATTAGAACTGAGGAAGGGTCTCGACCCGAAACCTCACCCATTCCTTCTCTCCAGAGATGCTGCCTGTGGAGGCCGGTTCTCTGGACACTTTCAAGAGAGAGCTAGATAGGGCTCTTAAAGATAGCGGAGTCAGGGGATATGGGGAGAAGGCAGGGATGGGGTACTGATTGGGGATGATCAGCCGTGATCCCATTGAATGGTGGTGCTGGCTCGAAGGGCCGAATGGCCTACTCGTGCACCTATTGTCTATTGTCCCGCTGAGTTACCCCAGCTTTTTGTATCTGTCTTTGGTTTAAACCAGCATCTGAAACTCCTTCCCACAAGTGATATCTTAAACACAGTTTAGAACCACTGGTTATATATGGCACCGTTTGAGGATTGGCGAATGGATTTACATTTGGGAATAAATAGATTGCAAGGGAGACTGTGAGCAGAGTACTGCCAAGGGTATAGTGTTGGAGCCTCAGTGGTCCACGAGTTATTTCACTGATTTGGATGAGGGTATCAAGTATAACATATCCAGGTTTGCTGCTGATTCAAAGCAATGTGGCATTGTGAGTTGTGGGGAGGGTATGTGAAGGCTTCTAAAGAAAAACAAGGTTATGATAGATGGAATATAATGTGGGATTATGTGTGATTATCCACTTTGGTAGAATAAGTATAAATGCTGAGTGTTATTAAATGGGAAACAATTGAGAAGTGTTGGTGTCCAGAGGATGCTGACTGTTGGCACACAGCTGTTTATGCACGGGCTCAGCTGCGAATCATTACAGAACGTAGAACACAGTGCAGGAACCGACCATTCGACCCACAATATCTGTGCTGGACATGATACCAAATTAATCTCTCCTCTACCTGCACAAGATCAATTTCCCTCCACCCCCACATATCCATTGCATATCTAAAAAGCCTCTTAAACACTACAATCATATTTGCCTACACCACCTTACCACAGTGTTCCAGGTACCCACTGCTGTCTGTGTAGAAAAGCTGCTGTCTCCACATCCCCCCCCCACCCCCTCCCCACCCACACACACACACACACACACTTATATTGATCTTTATTGCCAAAGGAGTTACGTATGACATTATTGCCATAGAGGGAGTGCAGAGAAGGTTCACCAGACTGATTCCTGGGATGTCAGGACTGTCTTATGAAGAAAGACTGGATAGACTTGGTTTATACTCTCTAGAATTTAGAAGATTGAGAGAGGATCTTATAGAAACTTACAAAATTCTTAAGGGGTTGGACAGGCTAGATGCAGGAAAATTGTTCCCGATGTTAGGGAAGTCCAGGACAAGGGGTCACAGCTTAAGGATAAAGGGGAAATCCTTTAAAACCGAGATGAGAAGAATTTTTTTCACACAGAGAGTGGTGAATCTCTGGAACTCTCTCCCACAGAGGGTAGTTGAGGCCAGTTCATTGGCTATATTTAAGAGGGAGTTAGATGTGGCCCTTGTGGCTAAGGGGATCAGGGGGTATGGAGAAAAGGCAGGTACGGGATACTGAGTTGGATGATCAGCCATGATCATATTGAATGGCGGTGCAGGCTCGAAGGGCCGAATGGCTTACTCCTGCACCTAATTTCTATGTTTCTATGTAAACGTGTGGGTACCCCTTGCTCCCATTGCACCGAGCCCTGCTGCATCATCTGGAACATCAGTGGAACACAAGTACGGTCACAGATCGAGGATATATTTGTGGTGGGAGGATGGGAGGGTGCAGCAGAAGGTCACCAGTTTGATGCCTGGAATTGAAGGTCTGGTGTTTGAGGGGGAAATTCAGCAGACAATGGCCGTACTCTGGGTAGATTTAGAAGAATTGAGACGTGATCTCACTGAAAGACACAATGTTCCCAGCTGGCCACGAGGGAGTAAATACAGTGGCTGGGACTGTACTGGCTCGCACTGGGGAGTTTCCCCATTCAGGGCAGGTATGAGAATGGAAATATTTTTCCCAGGGTGGGAATGAGAAAGATTAAAAGACATGGCTTTAAGGTGCGAGGGACAACTTCTAAAGGAGATATGCGTAGCAAGTTTTTCTTATACAAAGAGTGGTGGGTGCTTGGAACGTACTGCCTGTGATGGTGGTGGAGGCAGGTGCGATAGGGGCGTTGACGTGTTTTAGATGGGTACATGCATATGTAGGGAATGGAAGGATTTGGATCATATGCAGGCAGAAGAGATTAGCTTAACTTGGCATCATGTTCGACCTACCTATTGTGGGCCGAAGGGCCTGTTTCTGTGCTGTACAGTTCTATCGTCAATGTAAGGGTCTCTCTTCAAAAGATGGTGGACCCCTCTACCTTGGAGGGCTGTGGAGGCCACAGCAATGTGTATTCAGGACAGTTATTAAGGGAATGGGTGGATATGGGATTAATACAGAGGCTTAAAATCAACCATGGTCTCGGTGAATGGCAGAACGGGCATGATGGGCCGAACGGCCTTTTCCTGTATTTTTATGTTTTCAAAGGAGAAATCAGGGAAAGTTCTTTACACAGAGAGTGGTTAATCTCTGGAACTCTCTGCCACAGAGGGTAGTCGAGGCCAGTTCATTGGCTATATTTAAGAGGGAGTTAGATGTGGCCCTTGTGGCTAAGGGGATCAGAGGGTATGGAGAGAAGGCAGGTACGGGATACTGAGTTGGATGATCAGCCAAAAACTCAGCGGGTGCAGCAGCATCTATGGAGCGTAGGAAATAGGCAACGTTTCGTCCCGAAACGTTGCCTATTTCCTTTGGGTTTCGGCCCTATTTGAAGCCAGATTGAGGCCAGTTCATTGGCTATTTTTAAGAGGGAGTTAGATGTAGCCCTTGTGGCTAAGGGGATCAGAGGGTATGGAGAGAGGGCAGGTACGGGATACTGAGTTGGATGATCAGCCCTGATCATATTGAATGGCGGTGCAGGCTCGAAGGGCCGAATGGCCTACTCCTGCACCTAATTTCTATGTTTCTATGTTTCTATATATAAACGTTCTAGTCATGCCTCTGTCAAAATTCTAGGAGACGAGAACAACAACTGGACCCTCTCTGATCCTCTCATTCTCCCAGCCCTTTGCTGCCCACCGGCCGGGTACCTGGTTCCCTGGTTCCGACGGGGATTTGGTGTTGGTTGTGACAAGTCGGCAACATCCACTGACACTTACAGCAGCGGGCGGTGGGTGGGTGCACGTTTCCCCGTGGCTGTGCACCGGCGTGGTCACTTTGGCAAAACTCCAGCATGGTGGCAATGCTTGTGAACATCTGCCGATGGCCAATTGACCTAAATTCCATGAACCGAGACCATCGTCATTGTCGTCAATCGCTTTGCTGTTGAGAGTATTTTTGAAATGCGGATATTAACACGGCACTTGATCCATTCTTAGCTCGGCCCGCCTGCTTTCCTTCCTGTAGACTATTTCGGGATTTGCTTGCTGGAGGTTATGCTGGAGGATAAGGCCACTTGGAGCATCTTCTCGTTATAGAAACAAGATGTCTTTAAAAAAAAAAACCCCGGCAATTCGCTGATGGTGCATTCGGGTGTTTGATCCTTTAGTATGAATTGATATAGTGACCACTGCCCAGTAACTGCATCTCACCTCGTATTACATCGGGCCCTGGTTGTAATGCTTAAAAAAAAAGCAACTCTTTAACCGGTTTCAACATAATTGGAAATGCTTGAGCTCCTGTGCTGGAATCCTGGCAACGAAGTCTTAATCGACATTAATCTCCCCAGTTTCGTACTGTTTTTGGCTCCACGCAAGTTATTAACTGAGTGGCCCATTGTCTTGGCGATGCCTTCGTGCGACATTGGAATGCGCACACACTGTATTGAGCTGGATGGTACTGTTCAGTGCGTCGAATTACAAATATCCCTTCATTCAATGGAAGCTTCCGCCTCTGCTGAAAACAAAACGGTGTCAGAAGCTGATTATCGATAACCCCCTCTGATTTTTTTTCAATGCCCCCCTTCGATAACAATAATCACCTATACTCCTTAATCAACATTGACGAACATTGGCATTCAAATTTATTCTGGATAACATAAATGAGCAGCACTGGGGGTCCTTGTTCATCAGTCTATGAAGTCAAGTCAAGTCAAGTCAAGTCAAGTTTATTTGTCACCTACACATACGAGATGTGCAGTGAAATGAAAGTAAGCATGCAGGTACAGCAGGCAGTGAAGAAAGCGGATATTGGCCTTTATATCAAGAAAGTTGGCCTTTATATCAAGAGGAATCGAATATAGGAGCAAAGAGGTCCTTCTACAGTTGTACAGGGCGCTAGTGAGACCACACCTGGAGTATTGTGTGCAGTTTTGGTCCCCTAATTTGAGGAAGGACATTCTTGCTATTGAGGAAGTGCAGCGTAGGTTTACAAGGTTAATTCCCGGGATGGCGGGACTGTCATATGCTGAGAGAATGGAGCAGCTGGGCTTGTACACTCTGGAGTTTAGAAGGATGAGAGGGGATCTCATTGAAACATATAAGATTGTTAAGGGTTTGGACAGGCTAGAGGCAGGAAACATGTTCCCGATGTTGGGGGAGTCCAGAACCAGGGGCCACAGTTTAAGAATAAGGAGTAAGCCATTCAGAACGGAGACAAGGAAACACTTTTTCTCACAGAGAGTGGTGAGTCTGTGGAATTCTCTGCCTCAGTGGGCGGTGGAGGCGGGTTCTCTGGATGCTTTCAAGAGAGAGCTAGATAGGGCTCTTAAAAGTAGCGGAGTCAGGGGATATGGGGAGAAGGCAGGAACGGGGTACTGATTGGGGATGATCAGCCATGATCACATTGAATGGCGGTGCTGGATCGAAGGGCCGAATGGCCTACTCCTGCACCTATTGTCTATTGTCTTGTCACTGGATTTTCTGCCCTTCTCTACAGACCTCATTCCCAGACTTCAGCCAGGCAGGAATTGGTGTTCATGGTTAACTCTTGGAGAAGGAGCAAACTTCAACATGAATGAAAGGACACAAAATGCTGGAATGCTCAGCGGGTCAGGCAGCATCTCTGGAGAACATGGATAGGTGACTTTTCGGGTCGAGATCCTTCTTCAACATCAATAATTCTAGAAACGAGGGTTTCCCTTTCCCCCGACTAGTCTGAAGAAGGGTCTCGACCTGAAACGTCACCCATCCCTTCTCTCCAGAGATGCTGCCTGCCCCGCTGAGTTACTCCAGCATGTTGTGTCTTTCATGTTAACTCAAGCTTTATGCGAGT
This sequence comes from Leucoraja erinaceus, assembly GCF_028641065.1. NCBI lineage: Eukaryota > Metazoa > Chordata > Chondrichthyes > Rajiformes > Rajidae > Leucoraja > Leucoraja erinaceus. The sequence goes on along the minus strand of NC_073406.1, from coordinate 4,581,599 downwards.
CATCAATGATGTGGTTCAAATGGCAGAGGAACAAGTAAGGAAGAATTACACTCAATGTCATTATGAATTTTAAAAAACCCTATAATTAACACAATTCAATGGATTGTTCAACAATAGGTTGTACACACAAAATCCCGAAACATCACCCATTCCCTCTCTCCAGAGATGCTGCCTGTCCCGCTGAGTTACTCCAAAATTTTGTGTCTGCCTTCGATTTAAACCAGAATCTGCTGTTCTTTCCTACTGAACAATAGGTTGCTTTGGTGAGGCACAGTGTCGCGGCTACTGGAGCTGCTGTCTTCCAACTCCAGTGACTCGGGTCTGATGCTGCCTGCCCCCAATCCTCCAGTTTCCTGTCAAATCACAAAGACACTTAAGGGGCTGTGCCACTTGGGCGACCTAATCCGCGAGTTCTGGCGAGTTTGTCCCCGACTCATACTCGCAGCATGTGCGACACGAGGTCCTTGGGGGTTTTTGTAACTCTCCTTCATGCTCGAGAGTGGTCCCCGTGTACTCGAGGCCTCAGTTGGGTCGCGGCGTATTTTTCAACGTTGAAAAATGCCCGCGAGTAAAAAAAGGTCGCCATGGAAAAAATCGATACTTTTTTACTCGTAGGTTTAGTCGTAGTAGGTCGGCATGTTAGTCGTAGGTAATCGAGGGTAGTCAAAGGTAGTCGAAGGTAGTCGTAGATAGTCTGCATCATAGTCGAAGAGAGGTCGAAGGAGGGAGAAGGAGGCCTCCAACATGACATTTTTTTAAACTCTCCTAAACTCTTCTAAACTCGCCAATTAGGTCGCCGAAGTGGGACAGCCCCTTTACAAAATTGTGGATTATAGGTCCCCGGTAAATTGCCTCACATGTCACCGAGCCTGTTTAAAAAAAAATTGTAACTCTGTGACTCTGTGACCAACACTGAGGAGGAGGTCAATTGGGATATCCTTAAATGTGCTACGCTGAGCATCGATTAAATATGTTAATACATTCAAAAAAATTTATCTAAACAAATGCAACTAAAAAGCAAATGAAGCAAAATCTTGATAGATAATCTTAACAAATGATGAAAAATATTGACAAGAGAGATTTAGCTGAATTATTCTTTTTTAAATGTAGTCAAATGTAAATGACTACATGCAAAATGAAAGCAAATACTCAAAGATGTCTGTTCAATAGCTCAAGAAGCTGAAACAACCCACGATTCTCAGTGGATTCAATGTTCCATAAAGTCATTTTATTTTTGTACAGTTTAGTAAAGTGGCAAAAACTATGATACACCATGCTTGACTTTTTCCATATACGTCACTGGAGTGGAAAATAGAATGGGTGGGGAAATTTAATATCACTATGTTAAATTACAGCCTAATGCTAAAATGAAATCCACCAATATCTGCCAAACTCAGCAACATTCGATAAAGTCAATTCAACAAGATGGTAAAATCAGTCAAGCACGTCGATTAAATTGCATGGGTGGTGAAAACCGCGCAGTACATCATCGGTGCCCAGCTCCCTGCCATGGATGCCCTCCACCAAAAACGGTGTCTGAGACGGGCCGGGAAGATCATTAAAGACCCCTCCCACCCCAACCATGGACTGTTTGCCCTCCTCCCATCAGGGAGCCGGTACAGGAGCCTCAGTCCTTGTACCAGTAGGATGAGGAACAGCTTCTACAATAATACCATCACATTGCTGAACTCGGAGTCCCGCCGATAGACTTCTCCAGTCTCTCCGTCCACATTGTTCGATTATTGTTTGATTATTCTGTATTTTTATTTTTATTTCTATATTGCACTATACTATGGACTGACGCTAAACTGCATTCCGTTGTACCCATACTCGTATTTGTGCAATGACATTAATGTTGAATAGAATTGAATCGAATAGAATCTTGTTCTGGTCAGATTGCCCCATTGAAGATTGTATTTGACTTCTGGCCTGAGACACGAGACGCAGCAGCAACAAAGAGCCACTAAACTGATCCATTGATGAAGGGTCCAAACCCGAAACGTCACCTGTCCATTCCCCATACAGATGCTTCCTGACTCTCTGAGTTCCTCCAGCACTTTGTGCTTTGCTCAAGATTCCAGTGTCTGCAGTTCCAAGTGACTTCACCGATCCGTTGGTGTTAGTTGTCTTTTGAGAAAAACTTGGAACATACTGGCCTTTTAGTAATGAAAGTGCCATTTGAAATCACTTAAGTTGGTTTATAGAAACATAGAACATAGAAATTAGGTGCAGGAGTAGGCCATTCGGCCCTTCGAGCCTGCACCGCCATTCAATATGATCATGGCTGATCATCCAACTCAGTATCCCGTACCTGCCTTCTCTCCATACCCCCTGATCCCCTTAGCCACAAGGGCCACATCTAACTCCCTCTTAAATATAGCCAATGAACTGGCCTCAACTACCCTCTGTGGCAGAGAGTTCCAGAGATTCACCACTCTTATGTTTTCAAACAAGTACAAATAAATGTAGAAATATTCTTCTTTATACAAAGATAGACCAACATTGGGAGCAGATTTGTAGGGAAATATTTCGGAAGCAATGAAGGTATTATTGTCCTGTGAAGGAAGTTTAGGATATTTAAGGATGTAAAAAACACTTATGTAAACCAAAAGAGGTCGGGGGACTTTCACTTCCGAATTTTATGTATTATTACTGGGCAGTGCATATTAAGAATATGATTTATTGGTTGGATAGTTCTACACAACAGACAGAATGGATAAAAATGGAGAAGGAGGATTGTCATCCTTGTAATATAGGAACGATCCTCTTTTCCCCCAAAAAACTGAATAACACAATATATAAGAAGAACCCAATTATATATGGTACAATAAGAATTTGGAAACAAATAAAATTATCTTTAAAATTAAGAAATCTATCACTGTTAATGCCAATTGCGAATAACCCTTTATTTAAACCATCTCTTATTGATAAGACATATAACCAATGGGAAAGTCTCGGAATTAGAAGGATCAGGGATATGTACGAAACAGAAAACCTACTATCATTCCAACAACTACAAATAAAATTTAAATTGAAAAACAACCAATATTTTAAATATCTTCAGATTTGCGACTTTGTGAAAAAATATATACAAGGATATCAAAAAGTAACTCCTGACTTATTGGAAGAAGCAATGAATATTGAAGCTGACTCACAAAAATTAATATCCTATTTATATAATAGTATTCTAAATATAGACCTACCATCGACAGAGGTACTTAGAGAAGAGTGGGAACGGGAATTAATGATAAAAATTACGAAGGTTAAATGGGAAAAATACCTGATATATATTCACAAATGTTCAATTAATGTAAGACATAATCTAATACAATTTAAAATTGTACATAGATTATATTATTCAAAAACAAGATTGAACAAATTTTATCCAAATATATCCGCCACTTGTGATAAATGTCTAGCCCAAAAAGGCAACTATAACACACTCCTTAGTTTCCTGCATAAAACTTTATAGATTTTGGAATGATATTTTTGAAATACTTACAAAATTATTCAAGACAAGAATGGAACCTAATACTGAAATGATTATATTTGGTGTAATGGAAGATGGGAATAAATTGAACACATCTCAAAATCTATTCCTTAATTATGGTTTAATAATAGCAAAAAAATTAATACTTAAATTTTGGAAGGGTACATCAATACCAACGCTTAAAATGTGGATTGCAAGTATGTTGGACACCGCTCATCTTGAGGAAATGCGATTCCTCCTAATGGATAAATCAGACCAATTCATAACGAGTTGGTCTCCATTCGTCGTTTTTTTGGAATCATATGGTGCAACACAATTGTAAAAAATAACTGTTTCAGGACTGGACGAGGGTTGGTCAAGACTATAAATAATGATCTCCTTTTCTTTTCACTATTTTCTCTCTCAACTTTCTTCATTTACTCGTTTTCTTTCTTCACACACTATATATTTCACATTTTTCTATCCTTTACTATCTAACCTCTTTTTCTTATTCTCATCTTTTTTCAATGTAACAAAAAAAAAAGAAGTTGTACATAAAATGTATTATGAAAATATATATTAGGCACTTTGGTGCCATATGACTGTGCTTACTTCTAAAAAAAAAAAAAAAAAAAAAAAAAAAAAAAAAAAGATGTATAAACTAAAACAGGATGAACTGTCCGCCTTGTTCTTTACTCCATGCCTGTGTGAACATCACAGAATGTGAAGTACCTTGGCAATCACAGAAAAAAATACACAGTGCATACTTCTTTAAAATTTATGATGTCGCAAATAAAATCAGTGCAATCTGTACCTCAGAAATTCCACATGGGAACAGTCGAATATCAAAGAGTAAAATTGGACCAGCTTAGAAAGAACTTTACTCTGTATCTAGATAATCTAAATAATCTTTTTGGGTTTTAGAGATACAACATGGAAACAGGCCCTTCTGCCCACAGAGTCCATACTGTGACTAACACTCAGAAGGAGGTCAAGTGGGATATCCTTAAAGGTGTTATGTTGAGCAACAATATGTTAATAAATTAATCATTGATCATTGACCACCCGTTCACTCTGGTTCTATGCCATCCCACCTTCTCACCCACTCCCTACAAACGAGAGGCAATTTTACAGAGCGCATGTCTTTGGTATGCAAGGATTAATTATAATGAATGATTAAAAAGGTGACTGTGATGATATAGTTTTATCGAACTTACGGGAACTTTGTTCCGTGAAAGACCTGTCGTAGGACCAAATGGGTAATCAATAAGTACTTTGTTTAAAGCCAACTTCTTTAAAGTGACGGTATCCCCAAGTGATTGTCGGTTAAACAGGGATCAATGACAAATAGTGTGGTAGACAAAAATGCTGGAGAAACTCAGCGGGTGCAGCAGCATCTATGGAGCAAAGGAAATAGGCAACGTTTCGGGCCGAAACTCGAAGGAAATAGGTAACGTTTCGGGCCGAAACCCGGAAGGGTTTCGGCCCGAAACGTTGCCTATTTCCTTCGCTCCATAGATGCTGCTGCACCCGCTGAGTTTCTCCAGCATTTTTTTTTTTTTTGTGTATACCTTCGAATTTCCAGCATCTGCAGTTCCTTCTTAACCAAATAGTGTGGTGTTGAGTAACTGTGCTTGCACAGGTGCTGAGGGTGGGGGAAATCACTGATCAGCTATGTACACAGTCAGATATCTCATGTCGAGTGTATGGTGTGTTATTATACACCAAGTACAATGCAATCACTTATCGTGCATTTAAACCAGCTCCTTGGAACCAATTATCTTTCCATTAAGTGGCTTAAGTAGCAAGTCCCAAAACACGCCTGGGAATCCACCCAGTTTTGTTTTTTTGGTACTCCTGATGATCACACAACTTATTACATATTTCAATTTTATCTCGGCTGCAAGCTTTATGCTGCCTTCAACTCCCATTTTGCAAACATTACATATACACACACACACACACACCAAACCCAAACAGCTGCCAGGTTTTAGTGTCAGCAGTGATTTCCAAAGTGGCAGCAGGTTGATGGGCTGTTGGCTTGAGTACATAAAATAAGCTATCAGTTTAAAGCAGTGCTAAAGGATTGCTCAGTGTATGTAGGAAGAGAGTCGTTCACGATGGAGCAGGTCTATAATGCTCAGAAGCAGGAAATGTGCAACAACCGCCTGCAATTTAGGAGAAGGGGGCCATGCTACAGCCAACAAGAGTATAAACAAATGCTTGCGAAGGCTTCAATGGCCGCGGGACAATCGCCATCGCCAGCCGGGGGCTATGACTTTGACTCTGACATCGGGGGGGGGGGAGAGTGCAGTGGAGGGATAAGTTTATTTGGCCTTCCTACAGCCAACAGAGTATAAACAAATGCTTGCGATGTGATGTTTATAATATTAATAATAATAATAACTTTATTTGTTAAGCACCTTAAAAACAACCAAAGCTGACCAAAGTGCTGTACAGAAAAAAGAAAACAAGCAAGACATCATAAAAACAGGCAGAACAACAGAACATACAACTAACACGAGGCGCATAAATTACATACAAAAATCCAAACAATAAATTAAAAAAACATAAAACACGAGTACGAACAACACAGCAAAACCAAGCAAATAAAATTAATAAACAATTCAACACCTCACTGGTCTACAAAGGCCATGGAGAATAGATATGTCTTCAGGAGCGACTTAAAAACAGCTAGAGAAGGGGCCTGTTTAACGTGCAGAGGCAATTCATTCCACAATCTCGGAGCCGACACAGCAAAGGCACGGTCCCCTCTGAGCTTCCGCTTAGTCTTTGGCTCAATCAGGAGCAGCTGATCATCTGACCTGAGAGAGCGGGAGGGCGAATAAGGGTGAAGAAGCTCAGATAGGTAGGACGGGGCAAGACCACTTAGGGATTTAAAAGTAAATAAAAGAATTTTAAAACGAATCCTATAATAATAATAACTTTATTTATAAAGCACTTTAAACAACTACAGTTGCCACAAAGTGCTGTACATGAGAACTCATGGACAAGAAGTTATTACAAACCATTAAAAACCGTAAAACAAAGGACTATAAAACAGTAAAAATTAAAAGACATTAAAAGCACTAAAAACAGGAGCAATGTCTCAGCCAGTGTCGAAAGCCAGAGAATAAAAATGAGTTTTTAGGGTGGATTTGAAGATGGACAGTGAGGGAGGGTACATGGAGGGTGTGGTAGGCCTGGCCATGTGATTAAGGTGATGGACCAGAAATTCCCATCTTGGTTCGAATCCTGCCAACTACAGAGACAGCAGGACCTCCCTGACCAACCACGGCCTATTTATACATTAGAAAGGCCTTGGATTCTGTGCTCAGCAAAGTGAAAATACAATGGGGGACAAAAATAAATATTTGTTTTCTTTCTCTGGAGCGTCTGAGGCTGAGAGAAAAGTAGAAAGTCTCATTCACAAAGTAATTTGCTGTATTACTTTTCATTTGGTCCTGTTAGCTTGATGGGGATTGGTAATTGCAGATATATAGAATAGCGAACAAGATGCTGTCACTTCCGTTACATCGGTTTATTTTGTGGGGTGGGAGATTGCAACCTTCACGTGGTCCGCCCTGTCTTGACGAATGCAATCAACCCGGCGTGCAGGATCAAATAGAACAAGTTGTCCTACAATTTTAGGCTGAGCACGCAATATGCAAGAAGAAGTTTATTTTGAGAAAGCTTTGAGCCTGACATTTTTGTCTGTTATAAGTGTATAGAAGTTTAGGGGTGATATGACGGGGAACTTCTTTATGCAGAGAGTGGTAGCGGTGTGGAATGAGCTCCCAGTGGAAGTGGTGGAGGCAGGTTCATTGGTATCATTTAAAAATAAATGGGATAGGCATATGGATGAGAAGGGAATGGAGGGTTATGGTATGAGTGCAGGCAGGTGGGACTAAGGGGAAAAAAATTTGTTCGGCATGGACTTGTAGGGCCGAGATGGCCTGTTTCCGTGCTGTAATTGTTATATGGTTATATGGTTATATATAATGTTCCAAAATGATTAAATATTTGATCTTGAGCAGAACAGGTTATTTACATCGTGTTGTGGTTGTTGATTTTGTAAAAGACGAAGCTCAACATAATAGTTCAAGTTCACATTTATTGTCACATGCTCCAATTAAGGTACAATGATATTTGAATTCAAGATTTAAGAGAGTTTTGTTGTCTCGTGTCCCAGATAGGACAACGGAATTCTTACTTTGCTTCAGCACAACAGAATATAGTAGTAACTACAAGGGAAAAGGCTAAACTCATAAGTTTTAAACCATACAGTTTGTTCCCATATTTGAGGGGAAATTGGATGTTCTCTGGAGATACAGTACTTTGCACGGTCAATAGGGGAATAAGGTTTCTAGATAGATTTAATTGACAGATCAACATATCCAAGACGGGGAATGTAAGATTAATCTAAGCTTAAGCTCGTGGTGTCCTTCCAAGTAACAGGAATTTTCTTCCACAAAAATAAACGTGAGCCTTTCTTTTTAATACAATTTCCTAAGAGCTGAAAACATTCTGGGCATCTTTTTCCGAGTCCTGATTAAATACGCCAAATGTGTAGGAAGGCACTGCAGATGAAAAAGCTACTTATCTTAACTACTAAACCAGGTTCGCTTCTTAATAAACAGACACCACACAAACTGTTTGGTAGACCAGTTCAAAACTTTACTTAACATCGGCCGATGGAAGGGAGCGAGAATTCCAGCTAAGTGACCAATGTAGACACTCAACTGTCCTCGGTCATCTTCTCTTAACAACAGAATTACATTGCCTTAAATATGTTTTTTTTGTCCCCTTAGCACATTCCACAGACATTAGTCATGGTCAGAGGTACTGGAAAAGGTTTCCAAAGAATGCATCACATCAAACCTTTTGTTTACATGGAACAACATATACTAAAAACATTGGCCATTTGCTTTATTGCCTCTTGCTTCAAAGATGTGACCAGCTATGTCTCTCTTCCTCTATCGCATCCTCCTCCATAAACATTGGTCATTTGGTTTATGGCATCTTACTTCAAAGATATCTCTAGCTTCTCTCTGTCACTTCCTCACTTGTGAGACAATGTTATAGGATTTATTATCTCACCCACCGCAACCTGAGGAAAGCCTAATTTGACACTAAATATAAGCTGTAAGCTAGCCCAGAAGCCAATTTAATATCTTCTTATATTTTTAACTAAAATTCGGCTTCATCACAGATGCTGGATACACTGAAGATAGACTCGAAATGCTGGAGTAACTCAACAGGTCAGGCAGCATCTCTGGAGAAAAGGGATACAGTTTTGGGTCAAAATCCTTCTTCAAAAGAAGGGTCTGAAGAAAGTTTTGGCCCTGACCCCACTGACATCACCTATTCCTTTTCTCCAGAGATGCTGCCTGACCCGCTGAGTTACTCCAGCATTTGTTGTCTCTCTTCTATCTAGCAGTGGTTAGATAACCATAGGGTTCAATGTGCTGTTAGTGATATAACCTGTTGTCTTCTCCCATTCCTCCAGGGGCTGAGCACGTTATAGACGATGCGGTGGGAGACCTCCTCTTCCTGATGGACAGCTCTGGAAGTATCTTGCCTTATGAATTCACTGGGTTGAAGGAGTTTGTTGTTGACTTACTGAAGCCATTCACCATTGGCCCAAAGGATGTGCAGATCAGCTTTGTGCAAGTCAGCGATGACCCCGTAGTGGAATTTGAATTTGATCAGTATACGTCAAACCCTGCTATGCAGTGGGCCCTCCTCAACATGAAGCAGAAACTTGGAGATACCAACACTGGCAAGGCGTTGATGCATGCCAAAGACACCATGTTCACAGCGAAGGCAGGAGGCAGACCAGATGTCCCAAAGGTCCTGGTCTGGCTGACCGATGGGGTGTCATCGGATGACATATCAAAGCCCATCCAGCTCCTGAAGGACCTTGGGGTTACAGTTTTCATTGTTAGCACAGGCAGGGGAAACTACATTGAGTTGAAGGCTGCTGCTAGTAAACCAACAGAAAATCGCCTGTATTATGTGGACACTGACGATATGTATGTTATTTTGGAGGAGCTGCGGAATGAAATTCTAGGTAGGTAAATATTATTAGTGTTATTAATACTGTTATTAATTTGCCATATAATTTGCTGTTCGATCGCATGTACACTCTTGTAATGATTCCTGGGATGTCAGGACTGTCTTATGAAGAAAGACTGGATAGACTTGGTTTATACTCTCTAGAATTTAGAAGATTGAGAGGGGATCTTATAGAAACTTACAAAATTCTTAAGGGGTTGGACAGGCTAGATGCAGGAAGATTGTTCCCGATGTTGGGGAAGTCCAGGACAAGGGGTCACAGCTTAAGGATAAGGCGGAAATCCTTTAAAACCGAGATGAGAAGAACCTTTTTCACACAGAGAGTGGTGAATCTCTGGAACTCTCTGCCACAGAGGGTAGTTGAGGTAGTTCATTGGCTATATTTAAGAGGGAGTTAGATGTGGCCCTTGTGGCTAAGGGGATCAGGGGGTATGGAGAGAAGGCAGGTACGGGATACTGAGTTGGATGATCAGCCATGATCATATTGAATGGCGGTGCAGGCTCGAAGGGCCGAATGGCCTACTCCTGCACCTAATTTCTATGTTTCTATGACTCTTGCCACACTTGATTTGGGAACTCAAACCATCATTGGGGCTCCATTATTACAAAGTCTGTGTGTGGACATGTTTGGGGGAAGCGCATCCGTAGACCACTGTGATGTTGGGGGGGCTGAGTGTGTTTCCGAGCGTCCCTAGCCGGCTTGTGTAGAGACTGGCGTAGGGAAGGTCCAAGTCGCGGGAGGTTCGACCAGCCAAGACCCGGTGTCAAGATCGCCCCAACAACGGAAGGTTGGAGTGCCCCGACCACGGGAGAACAAAGAAGGGATGAATATTGAAGATGTTTTGCCTTCCATCACAGTGAGGAATGTGGGGGAGTCGCTGTGTTGGATGCTCATGTTAAAAAATTATTTACCTATCTTGTTGTTCTTTCTTGGTGTGACTGTATGGCAAATCAAATTCCTCGTATGTTGCAAAACATACTTGGCTAATAAATGACTATTATGATTATATATGTATGAGGTCTGAGCTCAAGGTGAGAGACTAGAGGCATTGAGTTATACAACATGAACACTGGCCCTTCGGCCCAACTTGCCCACTCCGACCTACATGCCCCCATCTCCACTAGTCCCACCTGCCTGCGTTTGGCCCATATCCCTCTAAACCTACCCTCTCCACGTACCTGTCTAAATATGACCAAGCAAAAATCCAACAAAGCAATTCACAAAACTAGTGTGTGGTTGTGCAATAAGGAAGCCTGGAGTTTAGGTGCAAGTTATTCTGTGTCTGATGCTCATCAGTGGATGAGGTTGTTCTACCTCTTGTATTATTCTCTATTTAGTACTGTCTCCCCATTGAATATGTTGTTATATTTAAGAGTAGCTAATAAAAAGTAAAGCAAGAATTGTACTTTATGGGATGCCAGAAATATTTGAATTGGTGAATGCTCCCTGTGATCTGTGTTGCTTTGTATAATTGTCCACTTGAAGCATCTAAATTACATTGGCCACTAATTACAATTTTACATTGCCACACAAAATGTTATCAGATTCCTCGTTACTGTTAATAAAAAAGGCTCCTTTGAGAGGAAAAGGAGGCAATTTAAGGGGAAGAAACGGAGACAAGAAAGGACAAGTTAAAAGAAAAAAATACAGAAAAAATGTACAGCGGGAAGTGTTTTTAAAGTGCAAAACGGGACTGGAAGTCTTTCAGGAAGTAGCTAGGCAGAACTATCTGGAAATAGATCTTTTTTGCTGGTTTGTCCAATCCACCATCTCTGGGGATTCACATGGAGAATGATTACAATGACTCTTATACTGGAGACCAAATAGATCCTGCAATATCTTTGCGTCCGGGTCCCCAGATATTTGTCATCTTGTGATCAGCTACTGCAGTAAAGATATTTTGTGGTTCTGGACCTTAAAGTGAGCACGAGTCAGATAATCGCTTCCTTCTTAAACGTCTTAGCTGTTCCTGAGATATGGGTGACGTTCTGTGTTTATTGTCTCTCGCTTGCCCTTTGAGATGAAGATGGTGTTCTTCTCAAACCTCCACAATGCATACGCTTCTCATTGTCAATGTATCTAAAACGTTGTGGGAAATTGAACTACAAAGATTAAGCTTTCCATGTCCATCGGGATGGCCCAAGACTTGGAGAGGAACGTGAGGATGGTGTGGATTCCATTTGTGCGTTGCCCTTGTTCATTCAGAATTAGTTTATGATTGCCACATGTACTGAGATACAGTGAAAAGCTTTTAGAAACATAGAAATTAGGTGCAGGAGTAGAGGCCATTCGGCCTTTCGAGCCTGCACCGCCATTCAATATGATCATGGCTGATCATCCAACTCAGTATCCCGTACCTGCCTTCTCTCCATACCCCCTGATCCCTTTAGCCACAAGGGCCACATCTAACTCCCTCTTAAATATAGCCAATGAACTGGCCTCAACTGGCCTCAAATGGGGACGAAACCCAAAGGAAATAGGCAACGTTTCGGGTCGAAACCCGAAGGGTTTCGGGACGAAACGTTGCCTATTTCCTTCGCTCCATAGATGCTGCTGCACCCGCTGAGTTTTTGGCTGATCATCCAACTCAGTATCCCGTACCTGCCTTCTCTCCATACCCTCTGATCCCTTTAGCCACAAGGGCCACATCTAACTCCCTCTTAAATATAGCCAATGAACTGGCCTCAACTACCCTCTGTGGCAGAGAGTTCCAGAGATTCACCACTCACTGTGTGAAAAAAGTTCTTCTCATCTCGGTTTTAAAGGATTTCCCCTTTATCCTTAAGCTGTGACCCCTTGTCCTGGACTTCCCTAACATCGGGAACAATCTTCCTGCAATTTTGTTTAAGTGCTGGAAGCTATGGGGAGACATAGATCAGCCATGATTGAATGATAAGAGTAGTCTTGATGGACTGAATGGCCTAATTCTACTCCTATCACCTATGTCCTTATGAGTGCTACTCAATCAAATCAGGTAGTACCATACATGAAAGCAATCGAACCAAACACAAGTGCAACAATCTGAGCAAAGACAGAAATATCAAAGTGCGGAATATAGTTTCTTAGCATTGTAGCACAACAGTTCCAGGGGAAAGGTCCAATGTTTGTAATGAACTAGGTTGGAAAATGTGTATCTTACCTTATGGAAGAACCATTCAAAAGTCTGATAACAGAGAGTTTTAGTTTTAGACAAGACGGCATTAAAACAGGCCACATGGCACAGCGACAGTGGCCACCCATACACTAGATCTAGTCCTACACACTAGGGACAATTTACTGAAACCAATAAACCTACAAACCTGCTTGTCTTTGGTATGTGGGTGAAAATCCGGAGCTCCCAGAGAAACGGGGTACTGATTGGGGATGATCAGCCATGATCACATTGAATGGCAGTGCTGGCTCGAAGGGCCGAATGGCCTACACCTGCACCTATTGTCTATTGAGCACCAGTGGTGGAAGGAATGGATGATTAAGATGGTGGATGTGAAGACTATTAAGAAAACCACTTTGTCGTGGTTAGTATTCTAACACACTTCTAGCTTTTACATTCGGGTTCCACCGGGAGCAGGAACAAAATTCTCTCTTGTTGAAATAGACTGAGTTGTCTGATCCCAATCAGAGCAATAATGAAATATTTGCAATAAGATTAGCAAGCATAAGCCAGTGGGGGGGAAACAAATCAGATGGTTTATGCTCCTGCTGGAAGATGCCCAATGTCAAGTAAAGACGAGGTCATGTTTGCCTCTGACCATTGTAATCATTAAATAGCCAGCTGATAATTTACTGTCATGACATGCCATTGTCAGCTGAGTGAGCAACCAGGGCAAGAAGGCTGGGAGAACTTGAAAAGGCAGCATGGAGCTTTCGGACTGAATGTTCTGCCTCTCCACTGTAAATACTGCCCATTATTCGACCGTATCTGACCAGTGTACACTAAGAGAACTGAAGGAAAATGCTACACACAAACACAACAGGAAGAAAAGACACAAAGTGCTGGAGTGACTCAACAGGTCACGGCGGCATCTCTGGAGAACATGTCTTTCTTTACTTTAAAAATCTTTTTATTCATTTTTTTCAAAAACAAAATAACACAAACAATAATGATCAACATAGCAGTGATATTGAAACATAGGGATCAGGATTACATTAATAACGAGTATAACCTAAGTATGAGTCCAGTGTCAAAAATATACATTGGGTATAGACCTCCCGGTCTCTATGTAGATATAGTTAAGTGTTTAAAACATAGCTCGGTGACGTTTCAAGTCAGAACCCATCTTCGGTCTGAAGAAAGATCCCGGCCCAAAACGTCACCCATCCAAGTTCTCAAGAGATGCTACCTGACCCGCCGAATTACTCCAGCACGTTGCGTCTTTTTCTGTAGACCAGCTTTTGCGATTCCTTGTTTCTACAACGTAAAGGAAGAGTTGGCTGTGCATTGAAGGTGTTATTAAATTTCCAATGACATTCCTGAATCACAGAATGATAATTAGCACATATATGCTCTGCCTTCAGGCACACATCTGCAACTTTAATCACTGATCTTATCTCCTGTTCCCGGTTAATTTGCAGTGCTGTTTAATACCATGTGCAGGTCTATGAATTTTCTTGGACTTACAAGGAAACAGGCAGCAGATCGGGACATATTTGGAGAAAGGACAGAGAATTCAATTTAAGTCTCGTTCATCCAGTTCCAATCAATCAATAAGGTTAAAGTGTGTTTCAATTATAGTTCTTGTGCGAGCATTAAGGGCGTGTCCCACTTGGCGATTGTTTTCGGCGACTGCCGGCATCTTTGACTGACGTATCAGGTCACTGAGGCGTGATGACGTTTGACGTTTTCAAGTGTCGCAACATTTTTTTTGTCGCCGCTGGATTTTGAAATGTTCAAAATATTTTGGAGACATTGATATGACGCTGGCAGTCGGCGAATAAAATCGCCAAGTGGGACAGGCCCTATACACGAGAACGCCCCCCCCCCCCCCCTTAATGTGCCCATGAGCTACGAATAATATCCTTTCCTTTTAACATACCTAAGAAAGGTTAGCAATGATCAATTGTGATTCATTTCATCTGCCATTTAATTGAATTGCATGACAAGGAGATGTCAGAAAATAATGTTACTTCATACTTAACGAAAGTAACTTTCTAATGAGTTAAAATTGGAAGTTTTCTACAGGTTTTTGTTTTTAACCTATTTTTGACCTAATTGCTCTGTTTTCAGCTGAGTTAGTTATTTAATTCCATCCAGTGATTCCTCCCTCCTTCACTCCTACTCCCCGCACCCACCCATGCACGCCCTGTGCAGAAACATGTCTTAATTGAATTTTTTTGACTCATCTGACCTGGTTTTATATTAATTTTTGAGCGCACAGAACAAAAGGACCTTGTAGTATATCAGACAAGTAGTTTACTGCTCAAATACATCGAAGCAGGGAACTTGGTAACAAGAAAATGTTCCAACATGTTTCCAGAAATGTAATTAAATCAAAGGCCATCGTTGAGGCAAAGAAGAAGATATTGGAACAGATGATTTAAAGAATAGCGTAGATAGTGTTTTTAAAGGAACAGCTTAGAAATGGAAAGATTGAGTGAGAAAATAGCAACCTTCCAGCTCAGCGAAGACCAGAAGCCTAGAAACTGAAAGGAGGGATATGAAAATGGTCTGCGTAGCTAATTTGTTTGGCCCTTCTGTGCTAGTGCTGCAATTGTCAATGAATGTGTGATATCTGGGCAAAAACAAAATGGTGGATGTCTTGGCCCAGCAACTAAGGACAGTGTAGGATTGAGGATGAAATGGTCATGAAGGAATTTTAATCGTGAGTCTAAGATGTTTGAAATTCCAGCCTTTCAGGACTAGCAGTCGGTGTAGATCAGGCAGTACAAGAGGCAGGAGATGGTTGGGCAAGATTGGGTGCAGATTTGGATACACACAGAATTCTGTAAGACCAGCTAATACCAGCTCAAAGGTGGGAAGTTATCCAGCTGGTTGGTTGGGAACTGAGGTAAGGATCTGAGTGATGGTTTGGAATCTTTTGTATTGTTTTAATACAGTCGCGTGTACTGAGATACAGTGAAACAAAAATAAAAGCATTTTGCTTAACCAGCTCTGTCATAGAGCTATGGAATCACAGAGCTATACAGCATGGGGAAGGCTCTTCAGCCCATCTCATACATGCTGATCAAGTATACCCCATTTGCCTGCATTTGGCCCATATGTTTCTAACATATTCCATCCTATTCATATATATTTTTTCCACCAGTGGGGCAATAATTTGAAAACACACTTGCAGTGGGAAGGGCAGGAGGTGTAATGTAGATGGAGCTGGGTTCCATTGCCATCCAGATTAAACTTGACCTTATGGGGGGGGGGGAAACTCCTTGATTAGTCATCTCTGCCGTCCACAACCCCACATTAATCACCTCCTTCCCCACAATAATGGCTCGCCATCACCCCACTCCCTGCCTGTTGCCTTTTATCCCTCCCAGAGCAGCCTGCTTTCCAATCCACCCGGCGTGCAAGTCGAATAGAATAGAATAGTTTCTTTATTGTCATTGTAACATGAACCATGTACAACAAAATTTAAAATGTCAGCCAGTCAGTGCAGCATTCAAACATTTCTAAAAGCTAACGATACATACACGGTAAAATATTAAAGATAAACAACTAAATAAATATCACGAACACAGCACGCATACACACCCAACCCTCCATCCTTCTGTCGATTTCACAATGTACCACAGTCCCTTAGTCTGTATCGCCCCTGCGTTCCTTGGCGGCTACATTTAGTGCTTTTATAGCAGTGGGGTAAAAACTTTTTTAGTCTATTTGTCCTTGTCCTTGTAGATCTGTACCGTCTGCCTGACGGCAACAATTCAAACAGGGAGTGTCCGGGGTGGGAAATGTCCTTTATGATATTCTGGGATTTTTTGGTGCAGCGGGAACTGTGTAAGTCCTCCAAGGTAAGGAGAGGGCAGCCGACAATCCAAGTCAGTTCCACACTTGTAAAGAGTGCTGGAGTAACTCCGCAATTCAGACAGCATCTGCGACGGGACAACGACATTCCCTCCACTGATGCTGCCGAACGTGCTGAGTAACTCCAGCACTTACCTCAGTGTTTTGTTCGGGATTCCAGCATCTGCATCTCCTTGTGTCTCCAAGCTTATCATACAGTTTCACCAGTAAATTGGAGAAGACCTTCATTTCCGATCCATTAACTGTAAACCACGCTAATAGGATATCATCAAGGGCAGCTTGTATTTGAAAAAGAGGGGATAAAGGTACATATTTTCACAGGTGCTGGGGCTTGGTGTAAGGGGCATGATCATACCATTGACTGCAAATTTTCCTAGACATTGGGTTGGTGTAACAGATAAATTTAGCCCTCAAAGGATTGCAAGCACGAGTCATTGGGTATTGTTCATGCAAGTTGTGTATTACCTCTCCAGGTCCATAAGTGGCTCTGTTCCTGATATCAGACCACAGACTGGCTCTCCCATGGAAATGACTCACTCGGGGTGGCATGGTGGCAAAGTGGTAGAGTTGCTGCCTTACAGCGCCAGAGACCCCGGGTTTGATCCCAGCTACGGGTGGTGTCTCTGCAGAGTTTGTACGTTCTGCCCGTGACCGCATGGATTTTCCTCCCGCACGCAAGGTTCGTAGGTTAATTGGCTTGGTACAATTGTAAATTGTCCCTAGTGTATGCAGGAAAGTGCTAGTGCCACTCGGTGGGCCGAAGGGCCTGTGTTTCTGCACCGTATCTCCAAACTAAACTAAACTAAACAAGTGATGCCGTTCCCAAATATTTGAACTTTATTTAGCATTATTCTTCAAAAAGAGACCCAGTCTCCGCATCAAGTGAATATAAGACATTTGGACAGGTACATAGATAGGAAATGTTTAGAGGGATGTGGGCCAAACGTTGACTAGTGGGACTAGGGTAGATGTGGCACCTTGGTCGACATGGGCAAGCTGGGCCAAAGGGCCTGTTTTCGTGCTGTATGGCGCTACAACTCTAAGATACTATGATACTATTCCAGGAGTATCAGTTGATATTTATATCTCTTGTCAAAATCAAACACACCTCATCTGAATGTTATTATATTTCTGATTAGAGTCATCGAGTCATAGAGTGATACAGCGTGGAAACAGGCCCTTCGGCCCAACTTGTCCACACCGGCCAACAATGTCCCAGCTACACTATTCCCACCTCCCAGGTTTGGCCCATATCCCTCCAAACCTGTCCATCTACCTGTCTAGCTGTTCCTTAAACATTGGGATAGTCCCAGCCTCAACCACCTCCTCTGGCAGCTTGTTCCATACATCCACCACCATTTGTGTGAAATAGTTACCCCTCAAGATTCCTATTAAATCTTTTCCCCTTCACTTTCAACCGATGTCCTCTGGTACTTGATTCCCCTACTCTTGGCCAGAGACTCTGGGCAAAATGCTCAAATCCTATCTGTACCCTTTCAAGTTTGATTATGGAAACATTTTGTCCGCATTAGCTGCTTTGTTTCCTACATTTCTACACATGCCCAAATAAAAATGGCTATCAATGGTTTGGGATGCTGAACTGGTGAAAACTCCATCAATGAATATATTTACGCTATCTTGCAAAATCCAATGATTTAACTTAGTACAGGAAAATATGATGACGTAATTGAGGTATGTGCGTTTGATAAACAGTCCGATTCTGTGATTTGACACAATATGCTACATTTGTCCAATTACACTAATCCCAATCATGAACGCTTCTGAACCTGTAAGTGTTTCTTTACCTGCCACCTGTCTCTCTGTATAATTTAGTCAAGTTACATCATTCATTGGATGGCACACAGGCAACACTGAGTGCTGGAGTAACTCAACGGATCAGGCAGCGTCTCTGGAGAATATGGACAGGTGATGTTTTGGGTCGGGACCGTTCTTCTGATTGATCCCCTCCACCTCTCTCTGTCCCCCTCAAACCCCCCCCCCCCCCCGCACAGTAGCTCCCTCGAACCTCCCTCCGCCACCTCTGACCCAGTCCTCACCCACGTTGTCGTCTCACCATCTCACCTGCCCTCCTTCTATCAGATGGTGAACAGACAGTCCTAAGCAGAGGTCTTGGCTTTGTGCCCCACACCTCCACGAGTCCTAGGCCCACCATGATGTACAGCTCTTCTTCCATCATCTCTGCCTCTGGGCCTTGGTCTGT
This sequence comes from Leucoraja erinaceus, assembly GCF_028641065.1. Taxonomy (NCBI): domain Eukaryota; kingdom Metazoa; phylum Chordata; class Chondrichthyes; order Rajiformes; family Rajidae; genus Leucoraja; species Leucoraja erinaceus. The sequence continues at coordinate 4,562,854 of NC_073406.1, read as the reverse complement.
GGGAAGGGGGGGGGGTCCTCGTCTCCTAGTAATGATCCCATCTCCCATCTCCTACATTCCATCTCCTCTTGGACCCCCCCCACACCTGCCAGCCTTCAACCATCTCTGGACCTGTATATTTCCAACAGCGGGCACTGTGGTATTATGCAATAATAGTGTAAGGCTGAGCAGAGGGGCACTAGGACCCTGTGTGCCAGAAGCCAGGCTCCAGTAACCGGATGTGACTGGAACCCAGGGTGTGGGCAGTTAGGGAGTTACCTGGGCTTGCACACGAGGCTGTTGCTGTTGCTGCTGTTGTACAGATTAAAGATATACTCTGTTTACGTCGTGGTACGAGCCTTAAGGCTCGTACCACGACGTAAACAGAGTATATCTTTAATCTGTACAACAGCAGCAACAGCAACAGCCTCGTGTGCAAGCCCAGGCAACTCCCTAACTGCCCACACCCTGGGTTCCACTGTTTACGTCGTGGTACGAGCCTTGTTACAAGCATAACTCGACAGGCACGACATCAATGGTCTTGACATCTCCGCTTCCCCCACAAGCTCCAATCTCACCCCCTCCACTCGCCCAACAACAATCCCATCACTGCTGTTAAAACACCAGTCTGAAGAAGGGTCCTGACCCCGAAACGTCACCAACCCGTGTTCTCCAGCGATGCTGTCTGTGACCGGCTGAGTTACTCCATCACTCTGTATCCTTTTTATGTGTAAACCAGCAATTGCAGTTCATTGCTTTGAAACTAAAACCCTTGAATCAGTGAAGAAAGTGTTACATTTTGCACTAGGAGAGAGGCTGCTGCAGTTCGGGACAAATCAAGGATGAACAAAAAGAAACCTTCCATCCATCATAACCTTCAGAGTTATCTGTACCTCAGACAGACTCTCCGCCCACTCCCTCCCTCCCTCAATGAAACGCGATCCACCTCTGGAATGCGAGTGCCGGTAGCGCATTGACAGTTTCATTTCCAGTACACGTTGTTATACTGTGACGTTGTTGATTTGACGGTTACTGCAAGCACGCATCACTCATCGGGGCAGCTGGATCCCTCAGATATAATTGCAGTGAACTATGACTGGTGGCTTCCCACTCCCAGCTCACATTTTTCAGCTGCTTCAGGATGGGGGAATGAGACAAGAAGGCAGCATCTGTCTGATCGTTTCACAGATTGGCCTCAACCATGTGTTGTTCTGGCTGGTGTCCCTTGAATTTAATTTACCCTTTTGATTTTAAATGGCAATCTTCAGGCAGCATCCAGCTATGTGTGCACATAATTGCATTTGGCGCAAACCTGTTTCTGCGTGTCCTCTATGTTTAATCTACCCCCTCATTCACAATTGCAGGTTTTTAGTAAACCCCCCCACCCCCCCGATGCAAGCCTCCCTCCTTGTTCACTCTCATTGTTTGCCAGTTAACCCCGCACTATAACTTTGAACTTCTCATCCTAATCCTCGCCACAAAACCCATGTACAGACATCTTATTCTTGCCTGTTGCTCATTGACAGATCTAATCTGCCCAGTAACTGTCTGGTTTTCAGTTCCCAAGGATCTTTAGAAACATAGAAACATAGAAATTAGGTGCAGGAGTAGGCCATTCGGCCCTTCGAGCCTGCACTGCCATTCAAATTGATCATGGCTGATCATCCAACTCAGTATCCCGTACCTGCCTTCTCTCCATACCCTCTGATCCCCTTAGCCACAAGGGCCACATCTAACTCCCTCTTAAATATAGCCAATGAACTGTGGCCTCAACTGGCCTCAAATAGGGCCGAATCCCAAAGGAAATAGGCAACGTTTCGGGTCGAAACCCGAAGGGTTTCGGGACGAAACGTTGCCTATTTCCTACGCTCCATAGATGCTGCTGCACCCGCTGAGTTTTTGGCTGATCATCCAACTCAGTATCCCGTACCTGCCCTCTCTCCATACCCTCTGATCCCCTTAGCCACAAGGGCCACATCTAACTCCCTCTTAAATATAGCCAATGAACTGTGGCCTCGACTACCCTCTGTGGCAGAGAGTTCCAGAGATTCACCACTCTCTGTGTGAAAAAAGTTTTCTTCTCATCTCGGTTTTAGTTTAGAGATGCAGCATGGATTCAGTCCCTTCAGCCCACCAAGCCTACACCAACCAGGTTTGACTGTGCTGGATACCAGCGCAGGTTCCCCTAACCCTGGTAACCTCAGTGGCTGTTCCACTGGGTCTTCCCCATCCCCCTCAAACTATGTGACCCTAGCTCTTCCCCACCCACACTGCAGTCTTCATGCCTCCCTCCACCCTGCCCACCCCCCCCCCCCCCCCCCCCACCATACATGTCTCCTCCCCTTCTCATCTCTCCCTCAACCCTCGGGCTCCTCCTCTTCCTCTCTCCTTTCTTATCCCCCCCTATCTAGCTCTCTCTTGAAAGCATCCAGAGAACCAGCCTCCACCGCCCTCTGTGAGGCAGAGAATTCCACAGACTCACCACTCTGTGTGAAAAAGTGTTTCCTCGTCTCCGTTCTAAATGGCTTACCACTTATTCTTAAACTGTGTGTGGCCCCTGGTTCTGGGCTCCCCCAACATTGGGAACATGTTTCCTGCCTCAAGCGTGTCCAAGCCCTTAATAATCTTATATGTTTCAATAAGATACCCTCTCATCCTTCTAAACTCCAGAGTATACAAGCCCAGCCGCTCCAATCTATCAACATATGACAGTCCCGGGAATTAACCTGGTGAACCTACGCTGCACTCCCCTCAGTAGCAAGAATGTCCTTCCTCAGGTTTGGAGACCAAAACTGCACACAATACTCCAGGTGTGGTCTCACTATGGGCCTGTACAACTGCAGGAGGACCATGGGATAGTGGAGAAGCAAAGAGGTATTTGAGACTGTGAACATACTGGAAATAGTATGGATTTAATGCCTACTATGTTCTGTTGTTCTGAAGCAAAGCAAGAATTTCATTGTCCTATTAATACAATAAAATTCAGTGAGTGTAGACTGAACTCCCCACTCCCCTCCCAGTCTACACTCACTCAATCCATCCCTGTGAGGTTGGATCTGGACGCGGACCAATACATCTGTAAATAAAACTGAACAACTCAGACGTATTTCCATTTGCACAAGTGATTTTATCGTATTAATTTTAATATGTTAATGTTTAAAATCCATGCATTGAAGGAAGAATATTTTACAGCCCATCTGTGGTCCCTAACCCCAACCCTAACTGGGCATCACCCACATGTCAGCGTGTGACAGGGAGCAAGACTTGATGAGACTCCCAGATGGCCCCTGGATTTTTGAACATTCCAAAATCCTGGGGGGCGGGGAGACATCGCTCGTCACTACATGCGTCACCACCGTCGCGACCCCACCACGACCCCACCACGACCCCACCACGACCCCACCACGACCCCACCACGACCCCACCACGACGCGACCACTTCTTTTCAGGCTGCCTCCTAAAATGTCACCCAAGTGGGACAGGCCCTTTAGTGTGCGGGGATCGCTGGTCATTGTGGACTCGGTGGGCCGATGTGCCTGGCTGTTTCCATGTTCTATCTCTAAACTAAACTAAACCAAGCAAACATACCCTCCTCACACACAACCTCCTGCACAGAGTGCTTCACACACACACACACACACACACACACACACACACACACACACACACACACACACACACACACACACACACACACACACACACACACACACACACACACACACACACACACACACACAGACACACACACACACACACACACACACACACACACACACATACACACACACACACAGACACACACACACACACACAGACACACACACAGACACACACACACACACACCCACACACACACACACACACACCCACACACCCACTCACACACACACACACACACACGCACACACACACACACACTCACACACACACACACACACCCACACACACACACACACACACACACACACACACACACACACACACACACACACACACAGACACACACACACACACACACACACACACACACCACACACACACACACACACACACACACACACACACACACACACACACACACACACACACACACACACACACACACACACACACACACACACACACACACACACACACACACACACACACACACACACACACACACACACACACACACACACACACACACACACAGACACACAGACACACACACACACACACACACACACACACACACACACACACACAGCCACACACACACACACACACACACACACACACACACACACACACAGACACATACACACACACACACACACACACACAGACACACACACACACACACACACACACACACACACACACACACACACACACACACACACACACACACACATAGACACACACACACACACACACACACACACACACACAGACACACAGACACACACACACACACACACACACACACACACAGCACACACACACACACACAGACACACAGACACACACACACACACACACACACACACACATAGACACACATACACACACACACACACACACACACACACACACACACACACACACACACACACACACACACACACACACACACACACACACACACACACACAGACACACACACACACTGATTTTCTTCTGCCTTATTTCCCCTGCAGAGATTATCCGGGTGAGAAAGTTGAGAGCGTTAGACATCACAGCAAGCAGCTTCCGCTTGCTCTGGCCCAGGCTGCTAAGCAGCAACACCGGCTACTATTTGATCGAGTACAGTCCGGACACAGATTCCCAGAAGAAGTCGTGGAAGACAGTCACTGCAGATGAAACAAGCGTGGTCCTGAGACAGCTGCTTCCAGAGACCACCTACAAAGTGAAACTCACCCCAATGAACTCCAACCACAACAAGCACCTTGCGACACAAGTAACTACATTGGAAGGTGAGTTCCGACTGATGCTGTGGCGTGGGTTACCTGTAATCGATAGGGCAGGGCACGAGAACATGAGCATTCTGCCACATGACATGATCTTTAACACACACCGCTGCATCTGTGTGCTGATCTCAGCAAGGAGGCAGGAAGGATCTTTCTTAGGCCCGCTGTTCTACATGGAACCATCCCAACTATAACAAGATGTGACTTCTTGTCTGTGTTCCCTTTCACTCTGCCCATATGTTGTTCAGGGAGAAGTGTGTTCAATGGGTTTTGTAACAATGCAGTGCTGTAACCAGTAGATGTGTGTAACCAGTGGCAGGTATTCCGAGTCGAACCTGACCACGGGAGCTGTCTGTCCGTGCAGAGCCTAAACATAGAAACATAGAAATTAGGTGCAGGAGTAGGCCATTCGGCCCTTCGAGCCTGCACCGCCATTCAATATGATCATGGCTGATCATCCAACTCAGTATCCCGTACCTGCCTTCTCTCCATACCCTCTGATCCCCTTGGCCACAAGGGCCACATCTAACTCCCTCTTAAATATAGCCAATGAACTGGCCTCAACTACCCTCTGTGGCAGAGAGTTTGTACGTTCTCCCTGTGATCGCATCGGTTTTCTCCAGATCATAAGGAATAGGAGCAGAATTAGGCCATTCAGCCCATCAAGTCTGCTCCGCCATTCACTCATGGCTGATCTATCTCTCCTTCTATTCTCTTACCTTCTTACTAATCTCTGACACCCGTACTAATCACAAATCTCTCTCTGGATGCTTTCAAGAGAGAGCTCGATAGGGCTCTTAAAAACAGCCGAGTCAGGGGATATGGGGAGAAGGCAGGAACAGTGTACTGATTGGGGATGAGCAGCCATTGAATGGCGGTGCTGGCTCGAAGGGCCAAATGGCCTACTCCTGCACCTATTGTCTATTGTCTAAATCTATCTATCTCTGCCTTAAAACCATGTGCTCCGGTTCCCTCCCACATTCCAAAGACTTACAGGTTTGTAGGGTTAATTCAGATTCAAATTCAATTTTAATTGTCATTGTCAGTGTACAGTACAGAGACAACGAAATGCATAATTGGCCATTGTAAACTGTGTATGATGGTGCCAGTGTGTGGGGAGGGAGGGGATTTTTTTGCACCAATTTAATTGTACAAAATGAACTGAGACTAGTTTTGCGTTGTGTGACTGCAGAGGAGACCAGCCCGCAGGTGGTGCTAATTTCCGAGTCGCAGCCAAGGAGCTTCCATGTCAGCTGGGCACCAACGCCAGCCGGCGTGGCTTCTTATGAGGTTCTATATGGAATCCTGCCGGGAGGCGAAACCAACCTGCTGACCGTCAGCGGCGACCAGAACACCACCGTAGTGGGCGGCTTGGAGCCCAACACCACCTACCTGGTCACCGTGTCAGCCGTGTACCAATCGGGCAGGACAGAAGCACTGTCGGCCAAAGCTTGCACTCAACATGGTAAGAAGCTTTGAAATAGCAACCCCTGGCACTTTATAAGGTAGACGTCTTCTTCTTCTTGCGTGTGGCGTGCACAGCCTAAACATAGAAACATAGAAATTAGGTGCAGGAGTGGAGCCATTCGGCCCTTCGAGCCTGCACCGCCATTCAATATGATCATGGCTGATCATCCAACTCAGTATCCTGTACCTGCCTTCTCTCCATACCCCCTGAGAATTCCACAGACGGAGATGAGGAAACACTTTTTCCACACAGAGTTGTGAGTCTGTGGAATTCTCTGCCTCGGAGGGCGGTGGAGGCCGGTTCTCTGGATACTTTCAAGAGAGAGTTAGATAGGGCTCTTAGAGATAGCGGAATCAGGGGATATGGGGAGAAGGCAGGAACGGGGTACTGATTGGGGATGATCAGCCATGATCACATTGAATGGCGGTGCTGGCTCGAAGGGCCAAAAGGCCTACTCCTGCACCTATTGTCTATTGAGTTCAATCCTGACCACGGCTGCTGTTTGTACGGAGTTTGCACGTTCTCCCCATGACCTGCGTGGATTTTTTTTTCCGAGATCTTCGGTTTCCTTCCACACTACAGTTTATAGGTTCATTGGGTTGGTGTGAATGTAAACTGTCCCTAGTGTGTGTAGGATAGTGTTCATGTGCGGGGATCGCTGGTCGGCACGGACTTGGTGGACAGAAGGGCCTGTTTCCGCGCTGTATCACTAAACTAAACTAAACCGATTCTTAACCATTAGATTGATTCCCACTGATTGTGAATCTCTGCAGTAAATGGCCCATAGATGTAATAGTGATGGAATAGTACATGCAAAATGACAAATAGAGTGTGATTGAGTGTTCAAATGGAGCATTCACAGCAGGTGAAATTGTGAGATTGCTTTTAATGAAGAAGCATTAGAAGAGATTCCTGATCGATGTTAGACACAAAATGCTGGAGTAACTCAGCAGGACAGACAGCATCTCTGGAGAGAAGGAATGGGTGACGTTTCAGACAGCCAGATAGATATCTTAGTTTAAGTGTAATCTTTCAGCTTGAAAATTACCACTTATAGGAAGATAGTGTTCCTGGAATAGAATCCCAGAAAGAAGACTTGTGTGTCATTTGGAATGCTCTAGTTTCAATTCCATATATGTCGTCAAGTATCGAGTCGTGAAACCACAGAGCACAGAAACCGGCCCGACAGCCCAACTTGTCCACGCTGACCAAGGGGACTGAGTCTCCTGCCCAGAGTAGGGGCATCGAGAACCAGAGGCACAGGGGGTCTTAGATGAGGGGGAAAATACTCTACAGGAACCTGAGGGGTAACGTTTTCACACAAAGGGTGGTGGGTGTATGGAACAAGCCAGAGCAGGGATTACAGTGATGTTTAAGAAACAATTAGGCAGGTACATGGATGGGACGGGTTTAGAGGGATATGGGCCAAATGTAGATGGGGCATGTTGGTCGGCGTTGGGCCGAATGGCCTGTTTCCATGCTGTATGATGACTCTATGACCAAGATGCCCACCCAACCTAGTCTTATTTGGCCCACATCCCTCCAAACCTTTCCTATCCGTGTACCTGTCCAAGTCTGAAGAAGAGTTTCGGCCCGAAACGTTGCCTATTTCCTTCGCTCCATAGATGCTGCTGCACCCGCTGAGTTTCTCCAGCTTTCTTGTGTAACCTTCAAGTCTTTTAAATGTTGTTATTGTACCTGCCTGATGTAGTGAAATTGTACATTTGTGCAGAAGCACAGAAAACCAGATTTAAAGTTTAGGTTCATTATTGTCAAGTGTACTGATGTAAATAAGTCAATTCAAAATTTGTGTACAATAGTCAGAGCAGTGGCACAGTGGAGGAGTTACAGCCTCACGGAGCCAAAGGCCCCAGTTCGATCCTGACTACAGGTGTGGTCTGTACAGAGTTTGTACGTTCCCCATGCAGGTTTTCTCCGGGTGCTCCGGTTTCCTCCCACATCCCAAAGAAACGCAGGTTTGTAGGTTCATTGACTTCAGTAAAAATTGACCCTGCGTTAGTGTGTGGGGGGGGTGAATGCTGGTCGGAGTGGGCTCGGTGGGCTGAAGGGCCTGTTTCCACGCTGTATCTCTACAGTCTAAAGGGAAAGATACAGAGCGCAGAATATAGCTCTTAGCAGAGTAGTACATCAGTTCCATTGACAAAGTCCAATGTCTGCGGTAGACAAAAGTGCTGGAGAAACTCGGCGGGTGCAGCAGCATCTATGGAGCGAAGGAAATAGGCAACGTTTCGGGGCCGAAACCCTTCCGGGTTTCGGCCCCGAAACGTTACCTATTTCCTTTGAGTTTCGGCCCGAAACGTTACCTATTTCCTTTGAGTTTCGGCCCGAAACGTTACCTATTTCCTTTGAGTTTCGGCCCGAAACGTTACCTATTTCCTTTGAGTTTCGGCCCGAAACGTTACCTATTTCCTTTGAGTTTCGGCCCGAAACGTTGCCTATTTCCTTTGAGTTTCGGCCCGAAACGTCGCCTATTTCCTTCGCTCCATAGATGCTGCTGCACCCGCTGAGTTTCTCCAGCACTTTTGTCTACCTTCGATTTTCCAGCATCTGCAGTTCCTTCTTAAAGACGAAGTCCAATGTCTGCACTGGGGTAGAAGGGAATCGGACAGTCCTCCTAGCTCATGGAAGGATTTAATGCTCGCAGTAAAAGCATTGCATTTATAATGTTATGCGGTTACTAATCTTAGATTTTATCTACAATGCCGGGTGATTTTTGTTGACTCTATTTTTGAACAGTGGGCGACGAGGATCGCAAACTGAAGCTGATGAATATCAGTCCCACCGGCATGGCGGCGTTGTGGGACCCTGCAAGAGGCAAGGTGCTGCACTACAGTATACGGTGCACGCGGCAGAGAAGTAAGTTTATTGGCCAAGTATTCACATACAAGGAATTTGCCTTGGTGCTCCGCCCACAAGGAACAACTAAAGAGTAACAAGGAGCCCGCCCGTGAGGACTGACCCGGTGCGGTGGGAGCGCTGCTGATAACTGATCTTGTTCCGGGGACCGAACACCGGGTCGGTGTACACAAACGGGACAGGGGGAGAGACTTGTGCAGGATGGTACGCGCACCTCAGCAGCCAGGTAGGTAACCCAGGTGAGAAAGGAAGGCTCGCCAAGCTGAGGATGATGCCAGGACTTGAGGGCTTGAGCTAAGGGGAGAGGTTAGGTAGGCTGGGACTCTATTCCTTGGAGCGCAGGAGGATGAGTGGTGATCTTATACACCTCCATATAAAATCATGAGAGGAATAGATTATGGTTGCAGCTCCTAGACTGTGGAACATCATCCGGAAAACAATCGCATCTCCGGCAAGGTTAAGAGATTGAGAAATGTTTCCCACCCACCCACCCCCCCCCCCCCCCCCCCCCCCCCCACCCCCCCCCCCCCCCCCCCCCCCCCCCCCCCCACCCCCACGCATAAAATAAAAAACGAGAGAGTGTTAACTCATACTTTAAAAAAACACCACTAAAAATAACAAAAAAGACGAAAAGACAGACAAGACTGTTGGCGAGGCTGCCATTTGCTGATGGCGCCACCCTGTTTTGAGTTAGCATTGTTTGAGTCTGGGTTATTCGTTCTTCTTCCAAAGCTGTACTTTAGTCTTCAACCATTTGCAGAGGCACAGGATAAGAATTGCACATTGACCTGGGCCATAAATACAATGACATCCATTATAAAATGTAATTACACTGACATATCTGGGAATATTGAAATGTTATTCACGATGGAGTAAGAAGATCAGTGGGACAGGTGTTTTTAATAAGTCAGTTACAATATTGCAGGGTCGATTGGAGCCTCAGGGGGATTATTTTTTGATTTGTGAATTAGGATTTCAGAAGGCATGACATAAATGATTAAGTTGGAGTATTACAGAAACGGATTTTACTGAGTTAGATCGGTTCTCGGGGATTTGAGGTACAAAACAGATTAATTTTACTTTGAACAGCGAGTTCTAAAGTCAGCAACTAAGCTTGTTGATGTCTGTCCCAACAGGTCATTATCGGTAATCCTAGGATAAAACAGCAACAAACATTTGCAAAACATAAAAAAATTATAATGAAGACGCCAGAAAACCTTTTAAAAACAACAGAAAATGTTAACAATATTTAGCATGTTTAAGAAAGAACTGAAGATGCTGGAAAAATCGAAGGTAGACAAAAAATGCTGGAGGAACTCAGCGGATGAGGCAGCATCTATGGAGAGAAGGAATAGGCGACGTTTCGGGTCGAGACCCGAAGGGGCTCGACCCAAAACGTCACCCATTCCTTCAAGAGTCTCGACCCGAAACGTCGCCCATTCCTTCTCTCCAGGAATATTTAGCAAGTCAGACAGCATCTGTGGAGAGAACATTTCATGTTAAAGGCACGTCTCTCAGTTGGTTCTAGATTACCGTCTTCTCATCAGAATCAACAGATGTTTGAAATCAAACGGGTTCAGTTACAGATAACTGGTGTGGAAACGCAAGGAGCTGCAGATGCTGGAATCTTGAACATAGCACAAAGTTCAGGAGGAACTCAGCAGGTTAGGCAGCATCCAGAGAGGGGGTGTGGTGAGGCAACGTTTCGGGTCGGGAGCCTTCTCCAGACTCCTGGTGGACGGGTTGTTGGAGACAGGGAGTCGAGACGACAAGGGACATATCTGTGTGTGGGTGGAGAACAAGGCATGCAGGATGACACAGATGATGGCGGTGTTCGCTGAGAGAGGGGTGGCACATGCTTGCGACTGATCTGTACAGAGGGGATGAATGGAAATGCAGTGAAGAAAAGAATATACAACTTGCAGCTGAGATACAAAATACTGCAGTTGATGGAAATCTGAAATAAGAGAGCATCCTTTCAGCAGGTTAGGCAGCAAATGTGGAGAGGTCAAAAATGAATTCATGTTTCTGCCATCGTTCATAGCAGACTCCATCACCACTTCTGTTATTCAGACTCCCTGGCATGGATTCTGCTGGCTGGTTAGCACTCAACAAAAGCTTTTCACTGTACCTCGGTACACGTGACAATAAACTAAACTCAATCAATTGGGGGAAAAAAAGTAAGGGGTTGCTTGGCATATTTCCCTCAGTCCCCTCTATCAATGATTAAATTAGGGCACCTGATAGGAAAAATGGATACAAGTTTGAATACAAGAGATAGGGATTTGCATCTGAACAACTCTTGCTTATCTTTCATTAAGTTGTGAGTCATTAGCAACTATTCCTAACGCTTGTCTCATTTCCTTCCTCAGATAGTTTTTCACCTGACAACCAATCGACCAATTCATTCTGCGCTCCAAAGTACCAGAGCTGCCAAAACGGATGAATAATTCCTCAAGATAATGGAGAGCTGTGAAACTACAGGAGGATTTGCAACAAATTAAAAAAAAAAAAACCTCATGAGATGTTAAAAGCTAGCATTCCTAAAAACCTCTTCACAGTTGACTTGTAGAATTCGTTGATGGGCAGTTAAAATGGTGTAAATCCCTGATCTACTATGATTCCAGCCTCTGACAAAGCACAACGTTTCCCTCGTCAAGCGTGCTAATCTGGAACAGTACTCGCTGTACAGAGTTTGTGGGAAATTTCTGTCCCGGAGATGCCTTAATAACACTATGTCGCTTTTTTTCCCTCACATTCCTACTGAACGGAGCCAAGATCCATGCGGTTGTGATATTTCCAAGATGCTACCCCATTTCTGCGAATCGAACAGCGAAACTGTGGCTCTCGAGCAGCTGGTGGATCTCACTGTTGGCACCCGTGCCGTGGTGAGATTTGTTTAAGTGCAATTGCCAAAATTGGAGAACAACTCTACCCTTAAAGGGTTGTGTTGCAAGAGTCAGTACAAGAGGTCGTTTCACACCCACTGTGGTTCCATTTACCTTTTAGCTTTTTATTTAAAGGATTTGCATCGGGGGGGGGGGAAGGTCTCTTGAAATGTTAATGTGGTACTGAACATTGACCAAGATCCCAGATTTAATCCCAGTTCTTAAAGAGGGAGCAGTACGTGTGTGTGGGACAGGGAGAGCTGCAGGTGGTTTGTGAGACTCAAGGGGATGAAATATCAATCAGGTTCTTCTTGGTGTGGGTGTGTGTGTGTGTGTGTGTGTGTGTGTGTGTGTGTGTGTGTGTGTGTGTGTGTGTGTGTGTGTGTGTGTGTGTGTGTGTCCATGTGTGTGTGTGTGTGTGTGTGTGTGTGTGTGTGTGTGCGCGCATGCATACGTATGTGTGTGTAAATTGAGTCAAAGTTACAACATAGACTTCTGAAACAAAGAAAACTATGAGATCTTGTCTATCGTCATGGAGAAAAAGCATCTCGATAGCTAAAGCAAACTTTGCTATATATGTGCATGTGTTTTTTGTGTTATGAGATAGAAAACGTGGTCATGTGATATCTTCACTGGTTTGTTCAGCAACTGCCTAATCCTCTTAGAATGCTGTGTAAATGTAGCAATTTATATATTTGGTTTCTATGCACAATTACATGTGTGCAGTTCACGCATTAAATTAAATGTGAATGTAAATGTGTTGCCAAAGTAATGATTCCACTGTCGATTAGACTGCAATGTGTGTATTTTGAAAACGGTTCTGTTTTTCAATAACCTTACGTTTCTCACCACTATTGATGGAGATGGCAAATACAACGTTGACCTGACCTGCTCGTGCAGTTGGAATTGGTACTTTTTCTGAAATGCATTAATTATAAGAGTATATTCTACACATTGTGAATATTGTAAGGGGCATCCCAAGTAATATAAATAGCTTAGAGAACCCTTCATGCAGGACATCACTGTTAAAACTGGCCTAATATTCAATTTCTCTAGAAAAAAAGTCATCTGTACTTCATCATTCATACGTTCATGAATTCATAAGTGATAGGAGCAGAATTAGGCCATTCAGCCCAACAAGTCTACTCCGCCATTCAATCATGGCTGATCTATATTTCCTTCTCAACCCCATTCTCCTGCCTTCTCTCCATAACCCTTGACAGCTGTACTAATCAACTATCTATCTATCTATCTATCTATCTATCTATCTATCTATCTATCTATCTATCTATCTATCTATCCATCTATCTATCTATCTATCTATCTCTGCCTTAAAAATATCCATTGACTTTGCCTCCACAGCCTTCTGTAGCAATGGATTTCACAGATTCACCACCCTCTGACTAAAGAAATTCCTCCCCATCCCCTTCCTAAAGGAGCGTCCTTCAATTCTGTGGCTATGACCTCCAGTCCTAGACTCTCCCACTAGTGGAAACATCCTCTCCACGTCCACATGATCCATATAAGAACTTCCTCCCTTAAATTATCAGGAGTAATTTATTAACTAAAAATGTACTCATAAGGAACATTGGTCCATTTTTTGCGGAATAGATATTAAGACAAAGTAACCTATTTCAAAACAGCTTTTGATTTGGGGTTTACAACAAAGCAAGGTCACCATCATTGAAAAGTCTGATATAAGCAGAGGTATCTCTTGCAATTATTATTTGGCACTATTTTTGTTTGCAATAAATGTTCATACTGCTGATTTCACTGATAGTTTTGTGGTGTTGGAGAATCACTGGGCCATCTAGAAGGTTCTGTACTGCATGCATGGGGTGTTGTATCCAGCAGTCATGCATCACTGGCAGTACATTTGCATTCTTTATATGCACCTTTAACACGTTAGTACACAGTAACCAATTAAGTGAATATTTAAGAAAATGATTCCAGTGGAATGAATGTAGACAAAAATGCTGGAGAAACTCAGCAGGTGAGGCAGCTTCTATGGAGCGAAGGAAATAGGCGGCGTTTCGGGTCCAGTCCCGTCCCAGCATCTGCAGTTCCTTCCTAAAGGTGAATGATGCCTCCTGCTATAAAGTACAAGGATGCTGAAGGTGCCCTATCAAGAAATATAGTTCAGTCAAATAACTGTTCAGCACAGAAACAGGCCCTTTGGCCCATCTTCCCTATGCCAACCAAGTTGGCGTATGGGCTAGTCCCACTTGATGCCTCCTTTAATGTCAGTGTGTATGTACTTCAGGACACCACGAACTGAAGGTTGCCAGGAATAGAGGGTGTGAGCTACAGGGAGAGGTTGAGTAGACTAGGTCTCTATTCCATGGAGCATAGGAGGATGAGGGGAGATCTTATAGAGTTATACAAAATCATGAGAGGAATAGATCAGGTAGATGCACAGAGTCTTTTACCCAGAGTAGGGGAATCAGGGACCAGAGGACATAGGTTCAAGGTGAAGGGGAAAAGATTTAATAGGAATCTGAGGGGTAACCTTTTCACACAGAGGGTGGTTGGTGTATGGAACAAGCTGTCAGAGGAGGCAGTTGAGGCTGGGACTATCCCATCGTTTAAGAAGCAGTTGGACAGGTACATGGACAGGACAGGTTTGGAGAGTTATGGACCAAGTGCAGGCAAGTGGGACAAGGGTAGCTGGACATTGTTGGCTGGTGTGGGCGAGTTGGGCCGAAGGGCCTGTTTCCACACTGTATCACTCTATGACTTTGACTCTATGCGAAGGTTTTATTATGTTTTCTTCCATGTAATACAAGATTGTTTATAGCTATGGTAAGCAGCAACTTATTTGCTGGCTGCCAAGTCTCCTGCCTTATTATGCATGATTTGAAGGACGCAACTGCATTTGAAAGCAAAACACTAACTATTGGAGGAACTTTTGTTTCGGGACCTGAAATGCTGACCTTTCCTTTGTCTCTACAGATGCTCTGTTTTTGCACCAGATTTTGTTCCTGATTCCAGCATCCGTCATTTCTTATATCACCAACTAAATGCAAGGCCAGAGGAACAGGTTTAATAAATTAATTAGTACAATATGACTTTATGCAGTAAAATATTGTGGGGAATAAAAATAAACGGGACGTCTCTTAGTGGCTCGTAACGCTAACGGCAGGTACTCGGGAAACGCGGTAAGCTCGGGAAGACTCGTGAAGATTTTTCAACATGTTGAAAAATGTCCACGAGAGCCCCGAGTACCTACGAGCGGCCATTACCGTAAATCTCCGAGTTCGAATCAGGTGAAACTCGGGAGAAGTCTTGAATTAGCTCGTACAGTGGGACAGCCCTCGCCGCCAGCTCATTCCTTCTCATTGTCAGATGAATAATTATACAGCTCTTATTCCAACATCTGTTAATTGAACAACACGCTCTGTATCTATCATGTACTGTCTGTACATTAGTTTTATTAATACACTCTTGCCAAAAAAATAATTTCAGATAATGACTTTTCATCAGTTATGCAAACACCAGCTTCCTGGTTTAATGTTATGAACACAAAACCATGTTTAATAGTGTTGATAAAAGGCCAAACCTAACAAAGTTATCAATACGAAGGTACACAAAAATGCTGGAGAAACTCAGCGGGTGCAGCAGCATCTATGGAGCGAAGGAATACACTGCCCCAATCTGCACTATTTAATCTGGCAAGTATGAGGTGATGTATTTGGGTCGTATAATTGTGGCGGAACATACAATAAATGGCATGGACCGTAGAAGTATTGATGCAGTATAGAGAGGATCTCCGGGTGAAAATGTAGAACACCCTGAAAATTGTGGATAAGGTAACAAATAAGGTGCTCACATTAGGGACAATTTTAACATTTACCAAGCTAATTAACCTGCAAACCTGTACGTCTTTGGAGTGTAGGAGGAAACCGAAGATCTCGGAGAAAACCCACTCGGGTCACGGGGAGATCGTTCAAACTCCACCCGCAGTCAGGATCGAACCCGGGTCTCCAGCGCTGCATTCGCTGTAAGGCACCAAGTCTAACGCTGCGCCACCGTGACTCCCCAAGATAGACATGGAGGAGTCAGGTTAAAGGGCCTGTTTCCGTGCTGTATGACTCATATGTTTACAGCCATACACACCAACCTAATCAACCAAATAGCTCCAGTTGTAACAACATGCTGCCCCATCCATAAGATCCAGACATTTCACAACAGCGCATCAACAAACTCCACAGTACCACAGACCACCTACCCTCCGTCCACAAATAACAGCAGTACCCATTCCCCTCCACCCCCCCCCATTGATAACAGTGGCACAACCCTTCACCATACAATTCAGTAAACCCGTGACCCAACTTGTTCAATCATTGTGTAATTTAAATCAACTTAGCTAAGATTGTTGAATTACACACTTTGGAGGAAGTCACTCTGAAACAGTGCTGTTGTCAAATCATGTTTAATCAGAGATATTCAACAACGGAAACATTGCAGAGACAGCTGGAAACAAGATGCCAGTTATGATATGGGTTCACTGACTCCAATTGTATCTATAAATTGCTCATCAGTAACAATGCATTGTTTTCCAAAAATGTTAATAAATAGACCAGGACAGACACTCCCAGACTTAAACTCGGACTGAGGTAAGCAATTCTGTACTCAGTCCCGAGTGCAATCAAGATAGTTTGTCATTTCCACAACACTCATGTTTACATCGGAAACAAGCCGGCAATGGCGGTCGCGCCTCCCCACACGTATGTGCGCCAAAGAAATTCGTTAAAACCAGGAAGGTCCAGGTTACCAGACTTTGATCTGATTAATGAAACTTACCTTGATGAGAGATACATTATTCTGGTCTGGTCCAAACTGTGCAGCAGACTCTCCACAAAGCTCCAGCAATTCTGCAGCCACAATTGGTATCCAGAAAATGTAGCCTTTACATACATTGAAAGATTGCACGCTCAGGATGCGCTAGTTACAGTACCTGATTGAGTGTCTGCCCCCCCAGCATACATTTCACATCTTCGATGCTCGCATAGAAACAAGTTGGGAGATAATATAAAGCAATTTGTAGAACAGATAGCGTTGATAATCTCCGGGGAGATCACACAGTAGAATTATGATCCATTATGGTCCATTTTCCAAAGTACAACAAGGTCCAGAAAGTGCTGGAGGAACTCAGTGGGTCGGGCAGCACCTTTGGTGGGATGTTTCAGGTCAAGCCTGAAAAAACTTCTGCACAGTCTGTTCATTCCCTGCCCAGATGCTGCCTGACCCACCAAGTTCCTCCAGCACTTTGTAATTTGTTCACGATTCCAGCATCTGCAGTTCCTTGTGTCCACAAAATGTACCCAGTCAGATAGAGCCAGGTTTAGTTTCGTTTTAGAGATACGGAGTGAAAACAGGCCCTTCGGCCCACGCCGACCAATGATCACCCATACACTAGTTCTATCCAGCACACTGGGGCCAATTTACAGTGGGCTCATTTACCTACAAACCTGCACGTCTTTCGGACGTGGGAGGAAACCGGATCTCCCAGAGAAAACCCACACAGTCACAGGGAGAACGTACAAACTCCGTACAGTCAGTACCCATAGTCAAGATGGACTCTGGCGCTGTAAGGCAGCAACTCTACCGCTGTGCCACCCTTAACATTACATCCAAATAAAATAAAAGCACCGATTGTCAGGAATGAAAAGTAGGGGATAATGATCGTGTGATAACAAGCTGGCAAATAATGGATAGAGAAGGGGATGATTTTACTGACCTAGCCAGTTCTTGAAGGAGTCATCATAATAAAGTGAATGATATAATGCACTATGAGTGATGGAGGTGAAAATGATTTTATAGGTACAAAATAGATGCAATATGTGCAATCAATGTAAAATGGGGACCAATAAAAGAATGAATTGTGATCAAATCAAGAGAGGGTTATAATATATCGGTACTCCAAGCTGATCAATGTGGCAACCATAACATAGAGGAGAGAATATCAAGCAGTGTCGGTGATCCAGAGCTGATGAATAACACTAGATAGGAGACACAAGAGACTCCAGATGCTGGAATTTGGAGCCAAAATTAAACTGCTGGAGGAACTCAGCAGGACAAACAACATCCAGTATCCAGTCCTGACGCAAGTCTCCACCCAATAGGTTTGTTATCCCTTTGCTTCCACAGATGCTGCTCAACCCTGGTTCCTCCAGCAGCTTGTTTTGTGCAATAACCCCAGATAAGCTGAACCACAAGGAAATATTGACAAAACTGGGACTTTCTGACATGAAATCAGACGATTAAGAGGTAGGCTCGAGGGTGTAACTAAAACAAAAGTCAAACGGCACAATTTAATTTAGCAAAGGGAAAGTTTCAAAATGAGGTCAAAGCAAAGACAGATCAACAATTGGTTGGGAAATAGAATTAATAGTCATAGATGAAACACATTGCCACTTTGTTGGGAGGTGGATATTTATCAACCCACCTAAGGTTCAGTCAAGTTAGCAAACATCGGCATGCACCTCAAACCTGTTTGACTGTGATTGAGTGAGATTCTACTGAGGGGTGAAGCCTGAGCACATAGAGAGATCTCACTCCTAGTGGAGGTCACAATGCTTTGTTGAGCTTTGGTGTCTGATGAGATCAGTGTAACTCCAATAATCCCCCATCTGAATATTTGGAAATCCGAATGCGTTGGCACCTAAATCGCTGTGGCTGACGTGCTGACACCTGCATTCCCTTTAACTCACTGGGCTCCCAATTCCTCAGCTCCCTTTCACGGGCTGGGGCTCCAATTCCCGTGCTCCCATTCGCACACCATAGCCTCGGTTCTCTAAGTTCCTTTCACTCGCCACTCTTGGTTCTCGTGCATCCTTCCATTCACTGAGGCCCTGGTTCCTGCAATCCCTTGAAACTCACCTGGTCTCTGTTTCTCTGCGGCTTCCCTGGCACTAACCAGGTTCATTGGAAAATGTAATATTCTACTGTGTAACATCTAAAAAAGATAGCAAATTAGTAGTAGAGTGGAGCATAAATGGCAACAGCATCCAAATCTCCAGTGTCAGCTGTACCAAAGTCCAGTGCAATCCATGCTGGATTCAGTCTTTACTGCACATAGTAATTGTACCATTTTGTATCAAAGTCAGGAATGTTAGCTGAATCAGGAGGAGGGTCACTGCTGAACATCCCAAGGGCTCAGCGCTTCCATGCTAGCCTTGGGAGAGAAGTCCCCAGAAGCAGAGAACAGGCCCTGCCCATCGCCAGACTGCATTCCCCTGATGTTCCGCAACGTTTCATTGTTCTTGTGTGCTTCATAATGAAAGCGAGGCCCTTTCATTTCATACCTGAAACGATGCAAAACCAACCGTGTCAAAAATAAATCGATCTCCAATGATCCCTGAAGGTTAAAGATCTATAATGTAACACATCTGAGTGGTAAAAACACCCCTGGATCCCAGAAGGATTACTGTTTGGAACTCAAAATGAATGATTTAGTTATTGTCATGTGATAACAAAGATAATCTACAAATTTACACCCATTTTCTGAACCTGTGGTAAAATTATCCTCAGTTAACTGTCTCAATTTTCATTAAGAATAACTTTTTTGTTCGTAAATTTAATAATCTCGAGATAAATAGTTTTGTGCATTTAATTTAACCTACTGACAGAAAGTCCGTCACACCTTAACAAAACCAGCCTAATATCCCAATATCTTAAATATTAGATTTTCATCAAACACAGGTAACTGAAGAATGCTCCCTACTCGAAATGTCATATCCATGTTCCCCAGAGATGATGCATGACCTGCTGAATTACTGGAGAACTTTGTGTCGATTTTCTGGTAAACCAGCATCTGCAGTTCCTTGTGTCCCAATCACTGGGTAATTTATAACTTTTAAAATTTATTATAAATAACAATCTTTGACCAGAAATTCAGGATATAAACTAGAGTGTTGGCAGGTATACAGATATGTAGCCACTATACATATGTATATATTCATATACAGTGGCTTGCAAAAGTTTTCATACCCTTGAACTTTTCCACATTTTGTCACGTTACAACCACAAACGTAAATGTATTTTATTGGGATTTTATGTGATAGACCAACACAAAGTGGCGCATAATTGTGAAGTGGAAGGAAAATGAGAGATGGTTTTCACAAGGGTAGTTTTTTTTTACAAATAAGAGGGAAAAAACTGGAAAAGGGTGGCGTGCAAAAGTATTCACGGCCCCCTTTACTCTGATATCCCCTAAATAAAATCCAGTGAAGGGCCGAATTGCCTTCAGAAGTCACCTATGTTTCTATAATTAGTAAATAGAAAAAACTGAAAAGTGTGTGTATTCAATCTAACTCTGATACTAAATAAAATCCAGTGCAACTGTTCTCTGAAGGCCTCAGAGGTTTGTTAGAGAACATTAGTGAACAAACAGCATCATGAAGCCCAAGGAACACACCAGACAGGTCAGGGATAATGTTGTGGAGAAGTTTAAAGCAGGGTTAGGTTATAAAAAAATATCCCAAGCTTTGAACATCTCACGGAGCACTGTTCAATCCATCATCCGAAAATGGAAAGAGTATGGCACAACTGCAAACCTACCAAGACATGGCCGTCCACCTAAACTGACAGGCCGGGCAAGGAGAGCATTGATCAGAGAAGCAGCCAAGAGGCCCATGGTAACTCTGGAGGAGCTGCAGAGATCCACAGCTCAGGTGGGAGAATCTGTCCACAGGACAACTATTAGTCGTGCACTCCACAAATCGGGCCTTTATGGAAGAGTGGCAAGAAGAAAGCCATTGTTGAAAAAAAAGCCATAAGAAATTCCGTTTGCAGTTTGCCACAAGCCATGTGGGGGACACAGCAAAAATGTGGAGGAAGGTGCTCTGGTCAGATGAGACCAAAATTGAAGTTTTTGGCCTAAATGCAAAACGCTAACGCAGTGTGGCGGAAAACTAACACTGCACATCACCCTGAACACGCCATCCCCACTGTGAAACATGGTGGTGGCAGTGTCATGCTGTGGGGATGCTTTTCTTCAGCAGGGACAGGGAAGCTGGTCAGAGTTGATGGGAAGATGGATGGAGCTAAATACAGGGCAATCTTGGAAGAAAACCTGTTAGAGTCTGCAAAAGACGAGATTAGGGCGGAGGTTCACCTTCCAGCAGGACAACAACCCTAAAAATACAGCCAGAGCTACAATGGAATGGTTTAGATCAAAGCATATTCATGTGTTAGAATGGCCCAGTCAAAGTCCAGACCTAAATCCAATTGAGAATCTCTGGCAAGACTTGAAAATTGCTGTTCACAGACGCTCTCCATCCAATCTGACTGAGCTTGAGCTATTTTGCAAAGAAGAATGGGCAAAAATTTAAGTCTCTAGATGTGCAAAGCTGGTAGAGACATACCCCAAAAGACTTGCAGCTGTAATTGCAGCGAAAGGTGGTTCTACAAAGTATTGACTCAGGGGGGCTGAATACTTTTGCACGCCACACTTTTCAGTTTTTTATTTGTAAAAAAATTTGAAAACCATGTATCATTTTCCTTCCACTTCACAATTATGCACCACTTTGTGTTGGTCTATCACATAAAATCCCAATAAAATACATTTACATTTGTGGTTGTAACGTGACAAAAAGTGGAAAAGTTCAAGGGGTATGAAATCTTTTGCAAGCCACTGTACATATATGTGTGTGTGTGTGTGTGTGTGTGTGTGTGTGTGTGTGTATATATATATAATAAATCTACACATATATACACACACACACACACACATAATATATATACATACATACATAGACACACATATAATATATATACACACACACATATATACACACACATATACACACACATATATACTTTAACAGAACTATAACAGAAACTTTCTGTCAGTATGTTAAAAACCTCTAAACGTTGTCACTTACTCCACCCGCCTGCCAATCAAACACCCTCTCTTCTGTATCCACCTATCAATTGCCAGGAAAAGACACAAAATGCTGAAGTAACTCATCGTGTCGCCCAGCATCACTGGAGAACATGGATAGGTAATGTTTCGTGTGGGGACCCTTTAGTCTGAATAAAGCTCCCGACCCGGAATATCACCGATCCTTGTTTTCCAGGGAGGATTCCTCGCCCCCCTGAGTTACTCCAGCATGAGTGTCACTTTTGTAAACAAGCATCTGCAATCCCTTGCTTCTATTACTTGCCAGGCTTTGTCCCACCCCACCTCTTTTCTCCAGCTTCCTCCCCCTATTCGAAAGAAGAGTCCCGACCCGACCCATCGCTCCCCAGGTGCTGCCTGAGCTGCTGAGTTCCTCCAGCACCGTGTGTTAACACAGTGCCTCTCTACCATTTGAGCTGCGGTCCCCGGAGTCTCTCCAGTTCTTGTTGGCGTTTCAGCTCCAGGAGTAACTCTTCCTCCACACGGAGACGCTGCAGCCGCAGTTGAGACAGTTCTTGCTGGTACGGAGACGTTTCCACCAGGGACAGCCTAGTGTCGCCCTCTGCCAGAGTTTGCAGGAACCTGCAGGAACAAGTTGATGATATACGTATTGCTTTATTGTTGTCAAGTGCACTGAGACACAGCAAAAAGTCTTTGTCTGCATGCTGTCCAATTAAATTAATAATCGAGTATAGAAGTTGGGATGTAATGTTAAAATTGTACAAGGCATTGGTGAGGCCAATTCTGGAGAATGGTGTACAATTTTGGTCGACTAATTATAGGAAGGATGTCAACAAAATAGAGAGAGTACAGAGGAGATTTACTAGAATGTTGCCTGGGTTTCAGCAACTAAGCTACAGAGAAAGGTTGAACATGTTAGGGCTTTATTCTTTGGAGCGCAGAAGGTTAAGGGGGGACTTGATAGAGGTTTTTTAAATGATGAGAGGGATAGACAGAGTTAACGTGGAAAAGCTTTTCCCACTGAGAGTAGGGAAGATTCAAACTTCATTCAAACAACAGGAAGATTGTTCCCGATGTTAGGGAAGTCCAGGACAAGGGGTCACAGCTTAAGGATAAAGGGGAAATCCTTTAAAACCGAGATGAGAAGAACTTTTTTCACACAGAGAGTGGTGAATCTCTGGAACTCTCTGCCACAGAGGGTAGTTGAGGCCAGTTCATTGGCTATATTTAAGAGGGAGTTAGATGTGGCCCTTGTGGCTAAGGGGATCAGGGGGTATGGAGAGAAGGCAGGTACGGGATACTGAGTTGGATGATCAGCCATGATCATATTGAATGGCGGTGCAGGCTCGAAGGGCCGAATGGCCTACTCCTGCACCTAATTTCTATGTTTCTATGTTTCTAAACAAGGGGACATGACTTGAGAATTAAGGGACTGAAGTTTAGCGGTAACATGAGGGGGAACTTCTTTACTCAGAGAGTGGTGGCTGTGTGGAATGAGCTTCCAGTGAAGGTGGTGGAGGTAGGTTCGTTTTTATCATTTAAAAATAAATTGGATAGTTATATGGACGGGAAGGGAATGGAAGGTTATGGTCTGAGCGCAGGTATATGGGACTAGGGGAGATTATGTGTTCGGCACGGACTAGAAGGGTCGAGATGGCCTGTTTCCGTGCTGTAATTGTTATATGGTTGTATGGTAAATCAGTTCAATCAAGCCAAGTACCAAAGGTAGAGAAAAATACCAGAATGAAGAATGTTATCTGACCAAGACCATTTTTGAGTAACTAACCTACAAACACCCCCCCCCCCCCCCCTTCCCAGTGTCCCAATTGGATTCATACCCATTCTCCCATTCCCCATCCCCTCCCAGCTACATTCCTTACCCTGACTTCACAATTCACATTTCTTCTTTTACCTTTTGTCATTTTATCTCTAGCCTTTGTCCACCCATCTATCAACAAATCTCCCCTTATTTGTATCCATGTCTCACTTAAAAGGATACAAAATGCTGGAGTAACTCAGCGGGTCAGGCAGCATTCCTGGAGGACATGGATAGGTGACGTTTCAGGTCGGCACCCTTCTGCAGAAGAAGGTCCCGGTCCAATATATCACCAATTAGATGAAGTTCTAGGGGCTAGCGGAATCAATGGATATGGGGAGAAGGCAGGCACGGGTTACTGATTGGGGATGATCAGCCATGATGCAATGAATGGCGGTGCTGGCTCAAAGGGCCAAATGGCCTCCCTCCTGCACCTTTTTCCATGTTCAATCCATGTTCTCCAAGGATGCTGCCTGATCCACTGAGTTACTCCAACACTTTTTTTTCTAAACAGCATATGCAGTTCCTCGTTTCTCCACCTGTCACTTGCCTGGCTGTGTCCTGCCCCCACTACAATCAGTCTGAAGAAATGCCCCGACCTGAAATGTCCATGTTCTGCAGAGTCCTCACCCCTTGAGTAACTCCACGACTTTGTGTCTGTTTTTGCAAACCAAAACCTGCAATTCCTTGTATCTAAAATGTTCAAGATCATTTTTAACTTTAGACCACAAAGCTGATGGATGCAAGGAAGGTGTACATCCATTCTGATTAAAAACAAGCTGCAAGGAGGGTTGCGTGCAGGGATTGGACTTCCCAGGCAGGCAGTGGAACCAAACAAAATGAAAAGTGGGAAGAAAAATAACAGTAAATGACAATTAAATGGTTTTGGATAGATTAACTTTTCTATACACTTTGGTTGTGGATGGAATAAATCACAGCAAACAGGAGGTACGTTCAGCATTGAAGTAGACCTTTAGCTCAGCCTCAAACAAAAACATGATAGAACACAAAGTGATAGAGGAACTCGGTGGAAGCAATGGACAGATTACATTTTGGGTCAGATTGAGCCAGTCTAAAGAAGTCTTGACCCAGAAACATTGCCTGTCCATTCCCTCCAAAGATGCTCCCAAACCTGCTGAGTTTCTCCAGCACTTTGTGCCTCGATCAAGATTCCAGCATCTGCAGTTCCTCCAAAAACACAAAATAAATCTTTATTCTTAAACAGATCCTGACCATGGCTTCCAATAGCTGAATCTGGAACTCTCGATCTCTGGTTGTCCGTTGATTTACCTTCAATTTCTACCTCCTGTTAGTGACCTAGAAAGTCATGTATGATTTCTAAAACCTTGTTTGTAGCAGTATAGTTTAGGTAAGGAGAGGAAAACCACCTTTCGCTGATCTCCTGTGTCGAAGGTGCAGCTACATCCAGAGCAGTGAAGCTGCGCGGAGCTCTCCAGGAACTCAGACCATCATCCAGGCGGTGATCAGGTTGAGAGCTGGGGTTGAATGATCGCAGGCTGTAGGAATACGATCTAAATGGCTTGGCGATGGTCACCTTCCTACTCCCTGCTTTCTGCCTCTTTAAGGGTGGAGGGGGCCTGCCACATGCGTTTACTTTGGTGGAATTTGGTCTCCACACTGGTTTGGGAGAACGAGGGCGGGAATGCTGCCAATGAACTCTTTTGGAAGCAGGGGACAGAGAACGCGAGCGGATGTTTCTGGAGCGTCTGAGAGTCCGAAACTGGTCTTGGAGGGATGAAGATCTTGTTCTTTCAGGTGACTGAAGCCGGACGGGAATCTGCGGAGGAAGAAGGGCGCTGACTCCAATTAAGTGTGGCGCACCCACGCTAACGGGTAGGGTTTCCTTGTAGGCGATGTCGACCGGCGAGATGGTGGAAGGCGTGAAGGTTTTGCTGGAGAGTTCACTCCCTGTGAGACCCACCACTCGATCAACTGGAGACACAGAGTGAACAGGAACACCAAGGCTTTCAAGGGCTGGATACCTGCCCAGCGATTGCACCAAATGCCTCGGCCTCAGAAACCACTCTGACTCTGCTTGCCGACCTACATTCTCCTCATTAAATGCCCCGTTGGTTTGTGCTGGCCAGTCACCATTTCTGTTGCCTGGGCTGGAATTGCTCTCCAAACCGCCTATCCTTTTGTAGTCTGTCCTTAATGCGGGGGTCAGGCTTGAAGTCAGACTTTTCACCTGCATCTTTAGTTCACTTAAACTCTGTTCCAATTCATCGATGCTGGGGCTGTCCTTCTGGCTGCCAGACAAAGGCATCTCTAATTAAAAGACAAAACATCAACGCATTAATCAATTTTATGTTCCACCTTATTGCTCTGACAATTACATTTAACAACGGATTTAAAAGTAATTAAAGATGAAAATTAAAGTATGTTGTAAAAGTTTAAAAAAATTGAAGTAACGCTACATTAAATTAATTTGAAATGCCAATATTCTTAGATTTTAGTTTAGAGATGCAGCATGCAGTGAACCGAGTCCACGCTGAGCATTGATCACACTAACTCAGTGTTATCCCATTTTCTCAGCACACCAGAGGCAATTTACAGAGACCAATTAACCTACAAACCAGCACATCTCTTTGGGATGTGGGAGCAAACCCAGGTGGTCAGAGGGGGAATGTGCAAACTCCACACTGACAGCAACCGAGGTCAGGATCGAAACCGGTCTCTCATGCTGTGTTGGAGTGGCTCTACCAGCTGCGCCACTGTGCCGCCTGCTTCAAACCAGTGCAAAACACTTCGGTCTCAGTATAAATGTGTATAGCATTAAATCGTACCACTTAGTCCGTCATCTATGCGGTGGTCCATTGAGCTACTGTTGAACTCCCAGTCTGCAGACGGGCCACTTGGTACTTGCATGGTGAATGTCTTTTGGGAGTTTGTGAGATGTTCATTTGGCCTATGCCTGAAAAATAAATTAAATAAATTGGTTACTACCTCTGATATAAAACAAATCTTCCTCTCTTAAATCTGCTGGTTCCAGGCTAACAAATTAATTATCTTAGACTCGTAGCATTGATTTTAAATTAGGGTTGGACTCCAAAGGCTCAATCTAATGTGAATTAGCCTGAATTAGACAAATCATGGTCTATTCTATGCTGCATTCTGTAAAATGCACGCCTACCTCAGGTAAATGGGAAAAAAATTGGCCTCTACAGGATCACAAGCAATCCAAATAGTAGTCTCGGCATAAATATTGCTCATTTAATATGTCGGAAGGAATTGCAGATGCTGGTTTACACCAAAGATCAATGCAAAATCCTGGAGTAACTCAACGGGTCTGACAGCATCTCTGGAGAAAAAGAATAGATGAAGTTTCAGGTCTTCAGAATGAGAGGATAGGCAATGTTTCAGGTTGAAACCCTTCATCAGACCAAATGACCCAAAACATTGACTATTCCTACTCTCCAGAGATGCTGCCTGACCTACTGAGTTATTCCAGCATTTTGTGTCTATCTTCTGCTCATTTAATTGTCCTCTTCTACTCGTATTTCAGAAATTGATTTATGGTCATAGAGGAATACAAAAAGAAGCACTTAGATACCACTTATATATCAGAGATATTTGGAGACTTCTATATCTTGATAATAGACACAAACAACTGGAGTAATTGTGTCTATCTTCAGTTTAAACCAGCATCTGCAGTTCCTTCCTACACATTCTAACTATTGTTAGTTAGGCACACATGGCAGATGATTTGTTCCACAAATGGCATTGGAATAAATTTTGATCAGAATACTAAGATCTGCTCTTTCTCAAATATCATCTTGTGACCCTTTATATTCACACAAGGGCCTTGGTTTAATCTGTCTTCTAAAAGAAGAGAACTTCACCAATACAACACTCCTTCAAGACAATAGTTAAGTGTCAGTTTGGATCTAGTTCCTGTGGTAATTCCTTATCAAAATACTTGGCCAGCCGAATACTTGAAGAATTTAAAAATGGTGTTATGAACAAAATGTCTTCCATTTATAATTGGGTTAATTAGATTTATAAACAGTCTTGGGAATCATACTACATAAATTTGTCTATTTTCAATGCAAGTCGTGAAACAGTAGTACTACGGTATGACATTTTAGTAAACTCTGCACCTTTTTAACTATTTTCAGGGATGGCACATTCCTCGTCATTTCAGTTCCACCAGAGAGATAAATCTGTCTATTTCCTTACAGAGGACCACTGTTGTGTATTTTTACTGATCTTTGAGATTTCTCACTTTATATTGGTGGTGGTGTGCGATACATTAATTTAATTGGTGTCCCTTTCTAGTGGGGACAATGGTGTGAAACGAAACTGATCTATTAAAAAATAAGCAGAGTGCATATTTGCTAACCAATGCTTTACAATATAATTTGTTTATTTTTAATGCCCAACAATGGAAAATGCTGATAATGGTGCATATTTATTATCTGTCGCTTACTACCCTGAGCATATATCGGGAGTTCTTCACGTTAGACTTTATTCCTAAAAAGTGAATAATGAAAATTATGGATTTAATTATAAATTGTGTATTATCTGGGGTAATATGAAACATAGCATGGTGCTTTTAGGCTTTCCTGGTGTGCATTCGGCCCTTCGAGCCTGCACCGCCATTCAATATGATCCTTGTATTTCATCCAACTCAGTATTCCTGTACCTGCCTTCTCTCCAGTTACCCTCTGATCCCCTTGGCCACAAGGGCCACATCTAACTCCCTCTTAAATATAGCCAATGAACTGACCTCAGACTACAATCTGTGGCAGAGAGTTCCAGAGATTCACCACTCTCTGTGTGAAAAAAGTTCTCATCATCTCGGTTTTAAAGGATGTCCCCCTTATCCTTAAGCTTGTGACCCCTTGTCCTGGACTTCCCCAACATCGGGAACAATCTTCCTGCATCTAGCCTGTCCAACCCCTTAAGAATTTTGTAAGTTTCTATAAGATCCCCTCTCAATCTCCTAAATTCTAGAGAGTATCAACCAAGTCTATCCAGTCTTTCTTCATAAGACTAATCTGGTGTTATATGCAACCATTGCATGGTGCTTTTAGCTTTCTGGTGTGCATGGATTTCAGGACCACCAAAGAACCTTGTATTTTATCCTTGTAATATTGCTGAGGTGACCCGTTGTCTTGTTAAAAACATTCCATTGTACCGATGACCCTGTGTTAACCTACATATGACCCAGAACAATTAGGACCATAATAAAGGAGAGAGTGTTAAAATAAACCATCAGTTTTATTTGA
The DNA here is from genome assembly GCF_028641065.1 of Leucoraja erinaceus. NCBI lineage: Eukaryota > Metazoa > Chordata > Chondrichthyes > Rajiformes > Rajidae > Leucoraja > Leucoraja erinaceus. Next base: position 4,533,754 of record NC_073406.1, on the reverse strand, counting down.
ACAACACAATGTGCCAAACTCATCTTCAAATGTATTAAACGGATAAAAAAAAGGCACGATTGGGTTGCAATATCGTGGAATTTGTGACGTTTTCGCTGCTATTCCTAACAAAAGAGCTTCATTCTCACAAGCCGCAGCCGCCATGGCGTCCATAGCAACCAGGGTAGCAACGGCAGCCCCGGCCGCCGCTCGGACACCGGTTGAGATCATTCGTGAGCTGTGTGTTTTCTCTGATCGCCGCAATCGATGCGGTGGCGGCTCTTACCTCAGGGGGCTTCTGAACCCGTGCAGGACGAATGCTCGGTCGGCGCCCCGAGTTGCCGGCTCCGCCATCTTGAAGTAGGCCGGGCGGGTGGGGGGGGGGCACTTCCGGCCGCACCGACGGCCAATCAGATCGCACGGCGCCCCCTCCTAGCAACCAATGGGAATGTCCCATTCCGAGCATTGGGGCGCAGCGGTCGCCGGCTAACCAATCAGATGGCACAGGACCACCCCTAGCAACCAATGGAAATCTCCCATTATGACCATTGGGGCGCAGGGGGCGCCGGCTGACCAATCAGATGGCACAGGACCACCCCTAGCAACCAATGGAAATCTCCCATTATGACCATTGGGGCGCAGGGGGCGCCGGCTGACCAATCAGATGACACGGGGCCACCCCCTACAACCAATGGGAATCTACGATTCTGACCAAGGGGGCGCCGGTTGGCCAATCAGCAGGGCGGGGTGTTGGAGGCGGGCGGGCGCGCATGCGCGGTGGTGACGAGGTCACTGGGTCACCGCGCGCGTGTGGAGCAACCGCCGCCCGCCCGCCCGCCATGTCCTGGATCTTCGGCTTGAACAAGGGCGGCCCGCCGGCTGCGGGCGATGCTGCGGGACCGGGGCCTGGGCCGCCGGCTGTGCCCCCCCCGCCCGGGGCTGGTGGCGGTGGCGGTGACGGAGACCGGCTCAAGGACAAGGACAAGTGGAGCAACTTTGACCCCACCGGCCTGGAGCGGGCGGCCAAGGCGGCCCGGGAGCTCGACTCGTCCCGTGAGTGGGAACCCCGGCCTCCCGATCCCAGCTGGAGCCCCTGGACCCCCCGGGGCTGATCGTGGGGACCAGGGGCCCTGTCCCCCCCCCGGGGTGGGGTGGGCGATGGGGGGGCTAACTCGGGCAATGTCCCTCCCGGGCGGCCAAGGGCCTTATCACGGAGCGGGAGCCTGGGACAGGGCATCCGACACAGGGATGTGGTCCTGGGGACAGCAGGATCTGATATGGGCTAGGGGGGGGGGGCAGTGGGATCTGTCAATGGCGCCGGCCACAGTCTGACAAGGGGGGCACCAGGATCTATCACTGTTTGGGGGTCTGGGAACAGTGGGGTCCATCACCGTGCGCCAGGAACAGTGGGATCTGTCAGAGGGACGTTGGGCTTAGGGGCCTCGTGGTAGTGTTCTCTATCGTGACCTCTGGGCTTTGTTTATCTTGCAAACGGCCAGATGTAGTTGGTGTATTGATTTTACTCTCCTGGTATCCAGCGAAGCTACCATTAGATTGGGTAATAGCATCTGTGATACACTTATTCAAAAACGGTGGGAGGCAGAAAGCAAAAGGGAGCGGGCCCAGTGGCTTAACATCAGCCATAAAGAAAATATTAGAAACTATTAAGCGTGTTACTGCTGGAAAATTGTCTTGGATGAAGGTTCAGCCGCTATGATTGTTAAGTTTGCTCAATGACACAAAGCATAAATGGGATACAGCAAAAATAACTGCAGAAGGAACTCAGCGGGTCAGGCAGCATCTGTGGAAGGTAATAGATAGTAGCCTGACCTGCTGAATTCCTTCTGCAGGTTTGTTTTAACTACAGATCAAATTCCAGCATCTGCCGTCTGTTGTAAAGGGGGATGAATGTAGTTCGTAGACACAAAATGCTGTAGTAACTTAGCAGGACAGGCAGCATCTCTGGAGAGAAGGATGGGTGACGTTTCGGGTCGACACCCTTCTTCAGATTGATAGTTAACCAAGTGAACAATGATCTGTCAAATAGAACTTATCTCCTGTCAAAAACACAAAGTGCTAGAGAAACTCAGCTTGTCAGACAACATTTCTGGATGTTTTGGGCTGGTACTTTTCTTTGGATCTCAAGAAGACTCCCAAACTGAAATGTCACCTATCCACATCCCCCAGTGATGCTATCTGAACCGCTGTGTTTCTCCGGCAGTGTGTTCTGCGCACGGTTCCAGCATCTGCAATTCCTTGTGTATCCATCTTTTATGTATCCATCTCTTGAGGGAGTGCAGCGTAGGTTTACAAGGTTAATTCCCGGGATGGCAGGACTGTCATATGCTGAGAGAATGAAGCAGCTGGGCTTGTACACTCTGGAGTTTAGAAGGATGAGAGGGGATCTTATTGAAACATACAAAACTCTTAAGGGATCGGTCAGGCTATATGCAGAAAAAATGTCCCCGGGGGAGTCCAGAACCAGGGGTCACAGTTTAAGAATAAGGAGTAGGCCATTCAGGACTGAGATGAGGAAACACTTTTTCAACCAGAGAGTCGTGAATCTGTGGAATTCTCTGCCACAGGCAGTGGAGGCCGATTCACTGGATGTTTTCAAGAGAGAGTTAGAATTATCTCTTGGGGCTAACGGGATCAAGGGATATGGGGAAAAAGCCGGAACAGGGTACTGATTTTGGATGATCAGCCATGATCATATTGAATGGCGGTATTGCCTTGAAGGGCCAAATGGCCTACTGCTGCACCTATTTTCTGTGTTTCTATAAGTTATAAACGCAGAATTAGGCCATTCAGTCCATCAAGTCTACTCCGCCACTTAGTCAAGGATGATCTATCTTTTCCTCCTAACCCCATTCTCCTCCCTTTTCCTACAGCACCTGACACTCATACTAATCAAGACTTGACTTGGCCTCCACAGGCTTCTGTGACAGAAGGAACCTTTTGTGGCTCCTGATTGGCAAAATATTAACTTGTGTGATTAGAAAAAAATGAGAAAAGCGAATGGAATTCTATTGCTTATTGATGGAGGAATTAGCATGGGTTTGGTACCCCGTCGCTTGCCTCGGACATAAACTGACTTGAATTGTTGGAGCAATCTTGAACTTGGTAACACATTATTCAGCACTGCAAGGCTGCGACTAATCAATGTGAAGTATTTGGTTGTGGTCGAGAGTCAAATTGTTGCTTTGTTTCTTTAATTCAGGCCATGCCAAGGATGCACTGGATCTCTCTCGGTTACAAGAACAAAGTGTCCATCTGGAGCATCAGACCCGCATCAAGGTATGAGGTGGGGTTGGGAGAAGAAAATGGAGGTTGGTGGTATGTGGTGCTTGTGAGTAAATCATACCACTGCCTAGATATACATTATACAGGGGCTGAGTGGTGTGAGGAGGGGGCTCCTTCTAGTTGAATGCACGCAATGTTGCCCAATGTTGAGCGACATGGGCTATCAGTGAATTATCCAACTTACTAGCAGTCATGAGGAATAGAGTAGAATTATGCCATTCAGCCCATCAAGTCTACTCCGCCATTCAATCATAGCAATCTATCTCTCCTAACACCATTCTCCTGCCTTCTCACTGACTCTCCCACTGGGTCAGTATTCATACTGGGCAAGGCTGGTATTTTGAGTCAAGAGCACTCATTTACTTGTAGCCTTGGTAGGAACATTTGTTCCGTAGGATTTGGTGACATAATGGTGCAACAGTTGATACTACAGCTGCATCACAGCTCCAGAGGCTGGGGTTAAATGATGACCTTGAGTGCTGGTCCGTGCAGAGTTTGTATGTTCTCACAGTGGTGTGTGGGTAGCTCCCTACATCCTAAAAAAGTTAGTGACTGTAACTTACCCCTCAATGAAGGAAAAGAATCAAAGGGGAATTGGAAGGAGTGCATGAGACATATTATGGGGGTTCGGAGAAATAATTGGAGGAGCCAGTTTTGACTGGCTTGTTACTGAGTTTCCAGGAAAGTGAAGTTTCTGAGCATTATTACAACGGTCCGCAATGATATTTTGGTCCAGTGGACTTTCTGTTGCTGTGTGTGTGCGTGGTGTGTGTGTGTGGTACCGCAGATCATTATTTTGGTCCAGAAACATGGACTTTCTTTTGCATTGTCGAGTGTGCATTCAATATGCGCGCGTCAGTGTCCCGTACCTGTGTGACATTGCCCCTTCATTCAGTTCATGATTTTAAAGTGCCAGTGAACTGGCTCAACTAATCGGCTTAATCGGCAGATTTTTCCTGGATTGTTACAAGGTATGGGGTTGTGATTATTTTTCTGTATGCAGGAATATGAAGCAGCAGTGGAGCAACTCCGGTCTGATCAGATCAAAATCCAAGGAGAAGAGAAGCGGAAGACTCTGACTGAAGAAACCAGACAGCATCAGGCAGTAAGTTTCTGATATATTTGGGGAGCAGGTGCCTTGAATGAATGGACCTGACTTGTGCTCAGAGTTTAGAATACGGGGCATGACTTGGGAACTTCAGACCAGTGGACTGAGGTTTGGAAGAATCTGCTCCTAAACTTTTTTTTTTAATCCCATGATTGATTCCACCCATGTTTAGATTTAGGTTTATTATTGTAGTTATGTGTATCGAGCTGCAATTAAAAACTTTATTTTGCGCACTATAATAAACATGAGCTAATACTATACATAAATATAATCAAACCAAATTCATCGTCCTCCTAAGATAGACACAAAATGCTGGAGTAACTCAGCGGGATAGACAGCATCTCTGGAGAGAATCTCATCCTCCTCTTCCAAAAGCACACATCCAGATTCAGGGAGTTTCTTCCCAGCTGTTATCAGGGAACTGAATCATCCTACCTACTAGAGAGCAGTCCTGAGCTACTATCTACCTCATTGGAGACCCTTGGTCTATCTTTGATCAGATCTTACTGGACTTTATCTTGCACTAAACGTTATCCCCTTTACCATGTATCTATAATGTGGATGGATCAATGGGTAATTATGTATCGTCTTTCCGCTGACTGGTTAGCACGTAACAAAAGTTTTTCACTATACCTCAGTACACGTGACTATAAACTAAACTCAAACTCAAAACTAAAGTCAATATGTTGAACATTTGCCAACTGCCTCTATCTCCCAATGTCATCCATCCCCCTTTCCCATCCAGTTCCTATCATCCCTCACCCTTCCTTGGCCTTAACACCTGTTATGTCCTTACCCCCTCTCTTGACTCCAACTGTCTTCCCGCTCCACTCTCAGTCTGGATGCAGGCTCTTCATCTAAAACAGTGAAAATTCCCCTCGCAGATGTAACTTCAGCAACTGCGTTCCTCCAGCAGTTTGTTCGTTGCAAAACATCGATGCTTTTGGAGGGGAGGCACAAAACATCCACAGTACCTGGACGTGGGTTTTATGACTATCTTGAAACAATCTTTTCATTGTTCAAGCAAAACAAGATGCATGGCTGTGACTTTAATAGAGAGAAAATTGTCAAATAACTACTTATTCCTGATTGCAATAATGTTGCAGAATGTATTGTTGATGACGTTTCTCTGGTTTAAAAAGATCAAGCTATAAACTTGAGACTTCAGTCTGTAAATTGTGCACATAAACAAAGATTATTGTTATTGTCATAGCATTTTCAAATGGATCTGGATTTGTCTTGTAATTCAATGTTGCTGGTTTTGAGTGGTGATGTTTTATCGTGGTCAAGATATATTTGGTACTTTATTTTTCAGCGAGCTCAGTACCAGGACAAACTAGCAAGGCAGCGATACGATGACCAACTCCGTCAGCAGGTTAGTGTGTACTCTCTAAGTAGTTGCGTGTGTGATTACAGCGGTGAAGTTTTACTTTCATGGGTTGTGAACTGAGAATAATCTTTTTAATCTTCCTAAGGTCATAAGTGATAGGAGCAGAATTAGGCCATTCGGCTCATCAAGTCTACTCCGCCATTCAATTGTGGCTGGTCTTGCTGGTCTCTCCCTCCTAACCCATTCTCCTGCCCTCTCCCAATAACCCTTGACACCCATACTAATCAAACTTCAATCCTTAAAGTCTGGTTCTAATTTTTATACGATGCCTGGAAGCAACAAACAGTTTACCTTTTATGTTTCCCCTTCAACATCTTGAAAGCTTGTCATATTGGACCTTAATCATCAGCAGCATGCGATTCCAGTTAGTACAGTTGCCACTGGGCTCTTTCCAAGGTCTGCTGCCTAGATCTAACACATTACTCCTGGAGAGATCTAACGGGACTTTGAATGTCTGTAGCTTGCCTTTAATCGGAGCGTATTGTAGCCTTTGGGGTGTAAATGAGACTTGCATTTAGCTTTTTTTCACAGCTTGTCTATGACATTTCAATTCACCTGAACAATTACTTCACGCAAGCCATTATCTAACATTTTTACCATCCAGCAAGTATTTTGATTTAATCTTTAAATCTTCGAAGGCAACCATTAAATAAAATGTCCATGTGTTTAAGAAGGAACTGCAGATGCTGGAAAATCGAAGGTGCACAAAAAAGCTGGAGAAACTCAGCGGATGCAGCAGCATCTATGGAGCGAAGGAAATAGGCAACGTTTCGGGCCGAAACCCTTCTTCAGACTGAGATGTCCAGTTCTTTTTCTTTTAGATTTACGTGATGTCTCTATGAACTCTCTGCCACAGAGGGTAGTTGAGGCCACTTCATTGGCTATATTTAAGAGGGAGTTAGATGTGGCCCTTGTGGCTAAGGGGATCAGGGGGTATGGAGAGAAGGCAGGTACGGGATACTGAGTTGGATGATCAGCCATGATCATATTGAATGGCGGTGCAGGCTCGAAGGGCCGAATGGCCTACTCCTGCACCTAATTTCTATGTTTCTATGTTTCTATGTCGTCATTGCCAGAATTTGTTGTCCAACTCTAACTGCCCTAGAGATTCCTTTGGAGAAAATATATTCATAACTCATATTCATCCTTTTCATTGCAAAAGGATTTGAGTATAGGAGCAGGGAGGTTCTACTGCAGTTGTACAGGGTCTTGGTGAGACCACACCTGGAATATTGCGTACAGTTTTGGTCTCCAAATCTGAGGAAGGACATTATTGCCATAGAGGGAGTGCAGAGACGGTTCACCAGACTGATTCCTGGGATGTCAGGACTGTCTTATGAAGAAAGACTGGATAGACTTGGTTTATACTCTCTAGAATTTAGGAGATTGAGAGGGGATCTTATAGAAACTTACAAAATTCTTAAGGGGTTGGACAGGCTAGATGCAGGAAGATTGTTCCCGATGTTAGGGAAGTCCAGGACAAGGGGTCACAGCTTAAGGATAAGGGGGAAATCCTTTAAAAACCGAGATGAGAAAAACTTTTTCACAGAGAGAGTGGTGAATCACTGGAACTCTCTGCCACAGAGGGTAGTTGAGGCCAGTTCATTGGCTATATTTAAGAGGGAGTTAGATGTGGCCCTTGTGGCTAAGGGGATCAGGAGGTATGGAGAGAAGGCAGGTACGGGATACTGAGTTCGATGATCAGCCATGATCATATTGAATGGCGGTGCAGGCTCGAAGGGCCGAATGGCCTACTCCTGCACTTAATTTCTATGTTTCTATAATTGAATAAGGAGTTGCAGAATGTTAGAACTGGCAGTTATTAAGACATTTTGATATGGTTGCAATGTAAGATGATATTGCAACTTGGGATGAGAGCTCTCCATGTGGATATGCTCCTATGTATCTGCCTTCCTATCCTTGGTGATGGTAGTTACAGGTTGGGAAGGTGTTGTCCAAGTGAATAACACGGCACGCTGCATCTGTGGAGTGTGATGCTGATGGGAGCATGTGTTTATGGTGGAAGATGTAGTGCCAATCAGACACTCTACTTCGTCGTAGCAAGTGCTACATTTCCAGAGTATTGTTAGAGCTGTACTCATCCAGACAAGGCAATTTGATTCTATTGTGCAGCTGGCTCTTATTTTTTGTATGACAGAAAGTTGGGCTGTTGCAATGTAGGTCACCTGAAGCCTCTGAACTTCTCGCATGGCTGAGCTTTGTGAGTTTCTGGTCAAAGGTGATTCCCAGTAAGTTAATCAGTGCCTCCACACATTTTCCAATGTAGGTTGACCAGGTTAATTCCCAGGATGGACTGACATATGAAAGAATGGGTCGACTGGGCTTGTATTCAATGGGATTTAGAAGGATGAGATTGAAACATATAAAATTCTTAAAGGTTTAAGAAGGAACTGCAGATGCTGGAAAATCGAAGGTAGACAAATATGCTGGAGAAACTCAGCGGGTGAGGCAGCATCTATGGAGCGAAGGAAATGGGCAACGTTTCGGGTCGAAACCCTTATGCAGACTTCTTAATTCTTAAAGGATTGGACAGGCTAGATGCAAGAAAAATGCTCCTGATGTTGGGGGAGTTCAGAACTAGGGGTCACAGTTTAAGAATAAAGGGTAGGTCATTTAGGACTGAGATGAGGAAAAACTTTTTCACCCAGAAAGTTGTGAATCTGTGGGATTCTCTGCCTCAGAAGGCAGAGGAGGTAAATTCACTGGATGTTTTTAAGAGAGAGTTAGATTTAGCTCTAGGGGCTAAAGGAATCAAGGGATATAGGGAAAAAGCAGGATTGTTAGATGATCTGTCATGATCATATTGAATGCAGGTGCTGGCTCAAAGGGCCGAATGGCCTACTCCTGCACCTTTGTTTCTATTTTTTTACTCCAGGTTTTGTGGTTGTGTCTCTGATTTGAGCTTTGAACTCACCTTTAGACTCAGAAGCTTTGACTGAGACACAGTTGACACAGTTTAGGTAACCAACTAGTGTAGACTAGCCACTTCCTGTCCTCTGTAGTGTACTCCTTGGGTGGTGGTGTGCTGCAGTGGGAAATGCATGGCATGCAAGCAGCAGGTCTACTTGTAAGGTCTCAAATTATAAATTGTGCTGTACCACCAGGGGGGGCTCACACACTCCCATTGGGTTCTTGCATGCAGCAAATGCTTTCAGAGTAGCTGTAAACAATGAGACACTTCTGAAGTAGTTTAAGTTCGTTTGAGGGAAGGTGGCAAAGAGCAGAGTATTAAATTAATTTCAGCATCTGCTTCCATAAAAATGTGGTTCACTTTCTCAATTTTCCACTGAAGGCATGCTACTGAGTTCAAGAATGGGCAATAAATGTAACCCATGGCAGCACGCTGAGGAAAGGAGCATGCGTATAATGCGTAATATGTCCCAACACTTAAACAAGTCCAGTTGGCAAACTTGTCCATTTAGAATTGGCGAGTTATATATTGTAACAATGACTCTTGTACTTAGTACCTTGAGCAGAAATGTCACAGCACTTCACATCAAGTGATATTGGGCAAATACAAATATTCCCATTTCAAATAGTGATTTTTTTTTTCCTTCTCAGCAACTGTTAAATGAAGACAACTTGAGGAAACAAGAGGAATCTGTCCATAAACAAGAATCTATGCGGAGAGGTAAAGCTCTTATGTCATGCCGTAACTGATGGAGAGTCTCTGGCCCAGTAGAAAAGGTGACAAGCTTGGGGGAGTTGGAGAGTAAATGAAATGAGATTGGTGCTTCCTTCCTCCCACCCACCCCCCATTCCTCCGCCCCCAACGCCACAATCAGTCTGAAGAAGGGCTCGACCCAAAACGTCACCCGTCCATGTTCTCCAGAGTTGCTGCCAGACCTACTGAGTTACTCCAGCAGTTATTGTTTGTTTTGTTGATGCGATGCTGGTCTTGGTAAGCAGGAGTACATTGGTACAGGCAGCACATCCCTGGCCTCCTTCCAATAATCTAGTGAGGCTCTGGGCATGTACAATTTCTTTCATCCTTTTTATATTAAGACTAAATATGTGGCCCTCTTTATTTTAAAAAAAAAACTGGTGTTCCTAAAGTTCTGTGGAATAAAAGGTTCTGATTGAGAGTAATCCACACCAGCCTGGCAGCTAAGTTTCTGCTCTAAAAGCAAACATGCTAAATTAGTAAAACTGGAGATCTACACAAAAAAATGTTGAAGCAGCCTCCGGGGCTTCTCCCCGCCCCCCCCACCCCCCATCAGTCTGAAGAAGGGTTTCGGCCCGAAACGTTGACTATTTCCTTCGCTCCATAGATGCTGCTGCACCCGCTGAGTTTCTCCAGCATTTTTTTGTGTACCTTCCCAAACTCAAACTGTTTCCCACCCCATCATTTATAAACAACGATAAAATAATGACTGACTTGGTACTTTTTGCGGCCACATTTATTTCTTCACCACTCAAAGCATTTTTTGTTTTAATTTTGCCTTCACAGTGCAGCTCTTCTGGCTTGGCATATTGCAGGTTGTACCAAATTTCTAAAGGGGCCACGGCCTGAAATGTTCATCATAGATTCACTGCACTATTGTATTTTTTACAAATTGTCCTTGGGCTATGCTTGAAAGTGGTGAATCTGATGAATGAAACGTTTCATGGATTAGATAGGGATGTGCTAAATACATTTGGAATTGGCTCTCGACAAACATTTCTCAGAACTGTGTCAATCGCTGTTTATTGTTACTATGTGATTGATCTATTTCTTTATCACTTTCCCATTGGATATTTATAGCAAATCCAAGTCCACAAGTTCCCACTGAAATTGTGGTTGTTGTTTTATTTTCCAATACAAAGTAATAATAAATCCTGAATCCAGGTGCTTTCTTTACAGAAACAAATGAATGTTCATTGTCCAAGCCAAGGGGTGTTCTGATTTGACTTTTCTTTTCCGTGCAGCTACAATTGAGCATGAGATGGATCTTCGGCACAAGAACGAGATGCTGCGGATTGAAGCTGAAGCCAAGGCCCGTGCTAAGGTGGAGCGAGAAAATGCTGACCTCATCAGAGAACAGATCCGACTGAAAGCTGCTGAGCACCGTCAAACTGTTCTTGATTCCATCAAGTGAGTTTTAGGTAGATGGTGAAATTGATTTTGATAATGAAATAGAATTGATTTTTTATTTTTTTTTCCTCCTTTTCCCTTCCCGCCCGCCCAAGTCATCCCATCACTGCTCCATGTCCTTGTCTCTGTTCTCTTTGGAACGTGCAGCCTATCCAGATGCAGTACCATTTTGCAGATTAATAGAAATCTCTTCAGATGGGTGATAATGATAGTAATTACAACACTTGCCATTGAATGCCTAATGTAGGTCAGTGTGACTCACTGTATTCTGAAAATGTTAACACTTCATGGCCGCCTAATGTTTCAGCATTAAATTCAGGTGGTGAACCTGTGATTGTAGCACTGCCACAAGCTTTCTCCTTCCGTGGAATGGGAATACTGCTGCCAACACCCTCATTTATTGCCAACCCCTTTCCCCAGAGAAGGTGGTATTCAGCTCTTGCCTTGAACCATCTTGTTCTTTCGTTTGTGATTATCCCTCACTACTGTTTACCAGATCGTACGCTGGATTAGGGTGGTAATAGCTATAATAAGAGGCCTGAGGTTGGACATCGGAAGCTGAGGAGAGACCAGATAGAAGTATCTAAAATTGAGAGTCATAGACATTGGTAGCAGAACCTTTTTCCCCCTCTACGAAAATGTCAAAGACTAGAGGGCATCGCTTTAAGGTGAGAGGGACAAAGTTTAAAGGAGATGTGCTGGACAAGTTTGTTTATACACAGAGGGGAGTGCCTGGAACGTGCTGCCAGGGGTGGTGGTGGAGGCAGATATGATTGTGGCATTGAAGAAGCTTTTAGATAGGCACATGGACATGCTGGAAATGGAGGAATATAGATCAGGTGCAGGCAGATGCGATTAGTTATCTTGGCATCGTGTTTGGCACCGACATTCCTGTGCTGTACCGTTCTGTGCTCTTACGTAACAACTTCCAGTACGTTCCCCCTCAATCATAAAGGGGGTCCCTTGAAAATCATACTGCAATAGACAATAGGTGCCATTCGGCCCTTCGGGCCAGCACCGCCATTCAATGTGATCATGGAGATTGATTTCAAATATAGTGAGTTGGAAACTTGGATTATACGATGATTCCTAGTGCTTGCTGTCCCAAGTCTATCCTTGTGAGTGGTAAAGGTGATCTATTTGGAACATTTTGTTCAAAAATCCCTGCCAGTGCATTTTGAAGGTGGTGGATCGAACCAAATGCCGTATAACAGAAGCTGCAACACAAGCCGTTTTTGCGCTGATATTAGTTTTGCACTAGTTTCCTCCTTGCGGCAGTTCGATTATTTGTTGAGCGGGACATTTTCTGCCACTCATCCACATGAGGCTGGTGTGAAAAGGGTTGGCATCAATGCACTTTGAGGGGAGGCTGGATAGAAGTGTATCACATTGAGAGGCATAGGTGGGATGGACAGCCAGAACCTATTTATTTCCCAGATAAATGTCGAAGACTAGAGGACACAATTCTAAGGTGAGATGAGCAAAGTTTTAACGAGATACGCAGGGCAACTGATTTTTACACAGAGATTGGTGGGTTCCTGGAATGAGCTGCCAGAGGTGGTGGTGGTGGAGGAGGCAGATACGACAGTGAAGTTTAAGAGGCTTTTAGATGGGCATGTGAATATGCAGGGAATAGAGGGGTGTGGATCATGTACAGACAGAGGAGATCAGTCTAACGTGGCATCATGTTCAGCAAAGGCATTCCGGGTTGAAGTGTAGTTTTGTGTGCTGTTCTCTGATCGAGGTTTGCTCAAATATGATAGACCCAACGTGGCCAAACCGATCTGGATGGAGCCTGAACAATTTGCTCACACACAGTGCAAAAAGATGCATGCACTAATAATAAGCAAATTATTCTGACTTGGGATAAAGCACTGAGCCAAAATAGACCAAAACCAAATGGCAGAATATAGACAAACACACATAGTAGTGTCCTGTTGGGCTCTGGTTGTGTGCCAGGCTCTGTTTAAACAACATCCGCAGTTCCTTGTGTATACATGTTAATATGTTTACGTTGCTCCTTTAGCCTAATGCCTGATGGTGCATCAGTGGAGTATTAGCAAGCAATCTTTGATGCCCAGCCGCACATGGTGTGTTATGAATTAAAGTTGAATTAAATAACTGATTTGAGAATGTTAGATGTTGTTTTGGACGTGAATTCGAAAGACCTGGCAAGTTGCCAATATTGGTCAATAATGATTTGGTTAAACGTTGGGATATTCAAGAGGCCAGCGGCAGATAGATGCCAAGGTCTCGGAAGGTTATGGGCCTGGAAATAAATCTAGAGCCAGGCAAGGCCATAGATGGATTTGAAAACCCAGGAGAGAATTTTTAATTGTGGTATTTTGATGCATTGTATATCAGTGAGCGTGAAGGAGTGGAGTCATACTGGACAAGTTATGACTGACAGCAGGATTTTGATTGATTTAATTATAGTCATGGAAGGCCCCCAGGTATCTATTGGAATGGGAAAGTCTCAAGGTGGCAATAGCATGAATGAAGATTTCTCTAGCAGATGAGCTATGCTGGGAAGGTCTATGTACAGTGGAAATAGATTTCTAGGTGTGTAGATACGAGATCCTGTTAGTTGGTAGACAAAAGTGCTGGAGAAACTCAGCGGGTGCGGCAGCATCTATGGAGCGAAGGAAATAGGCGTGGTGGAAGATTGCAACCTTCACGCGGTTCGCCCTGTTTCGACGAATGCAATCAACCTGGCGTGCACAATCAAGTAACATCAATTAGAACAGGTTGTCCTACAACTTTAGGCTGTGCACACCATACGCAAGAAGAAGAAGGAAATAGGCAACGTTTCGGGACGAAACCCAAAGGAGATTGTTCAACTCTTTGCATGGAGCAAAGGAAATAGGCAACATTGCCTATTTCCTCCGCTCCATAGATGCTGCTGCACCCGCTGAATTTCTCCAGCGCTTTTGTCTACCCTCGATTTCCCAGCATCTGCAGTTCCTTCTTAAACAAGATCCTGTTAGTTGTTGTCTTGCTCTGTAAAGACAGTTGGGTGGGTGTAGGGAAAGATTCGTTTTGACATTGGTAGAATCTGACTTACAAATACATTCTTCTGTGTTCCTTTTTTAAATTTCTGTTCTAATGGAGAAGCTTATGATGTCTGATCCACCTTATCCCTTTGCCCCCTCAGGACAGCCGGGGCAGTTTTCGGAGAAGGATTCCGAGCCTTTGTTTCTGACTGGGACAAAGTAACAGCCACAGTAAGTGAGAAGATGTTAAACGAGGCGTTGCGATATTACTAGAATGTTGCCTGGGTTTCAGCACCTAAGTTACCGAGAAAGGTTGAACAAGTTAGGTCTTTATTCTTTGGAGCGCAGAAGGTTAAGGGGGGGACTTGATTAGAGGTCTTTAAAATTATGAGAGGGATAGACAGAGTTGACGTGGACAAGCTTTTTCCATTGAGAGTAGGGAAGATTCAAACAAGAGGACATGATTTGAGAATTAAGGGACAAATGTTTAGGGGTAACATGAGGGGGAACATCTTTACTCAGAGAGTGGTAGCTGTGTGGAATGAGCTTCCAGTGGAAGTGGTGGAGGCAGGTTCGATTTTATCATTTTTAAATAAATTGGATAGGTATATGGACAAGAAAGGAATGGAGGGTTATGGTCTGAGTGCAGGTAGATGGGACTAGGTGAGAGTCAGTGTTCGGCACGGACTAGGGCCGAGAAGGCCTGTTTACGTGCTGTAATTGTTATATGGTTATTTTATTCTCCTAGTTTTGATCAACCCACGCTACAAGGTGTAAACCATCCATTTGGGCAGGGGCTTTCTACCTGACCCCCAAATTGCCGATTAATTTTCATTGAGAGTGGAACTGCTGACTGTTACTGTCTGGTTTCCGCCCACATCCTGAAGATGTGCAGGCTTGTAGGTTAATTGGCTTCTGTAAATTGCCTCACTTTTGTAGGGAATGGATGAGAAAGTGAAATAACAGAATGACAGTGAATTGGGTGATCGATGGTCGGCATGGACCTGGTGGGCTGAAGGGACAGTTTCCATGCTGCATCTCTAAACTAAACTTCAACAAGAAGTTTTCGTCAAGGTACAAGTTAAACATAAAGCCTCAGTGGCTGTGCAGGGAAACGTTGCAAGGCTGAACCTGGCACGATAAAAATAAGATGTTGGAAGCTTGGAGAAACTAATTTACTTGACGAATATCTGCTGTACTGTAAAAGATGAATTGGGGAGAAGTTTATGCAAGTATGCAGTTTACCAAGTGCCTGAATCTGGAGCTCTATAACTAATGCATATCATTTGTCTAGAATAATGGATTGAATGCAAGGTTAAAACTGGCCATGCTCATGGGTTATTAAAGGAAACGCTTGCCCATCAGCGTGAATTCCTGGACGAGCTAATACGGCCAAACCCACTGATCTGCTAATCTTTCAATGAAGCTCTTGTGTAGTTACAGACCAGTTTTTCAAACAATTGGGTAATGTCAGTAGCACTGGAGATGCTGTAAAGATTTGCTGAATATGCTGTGAAGGACAAGATCAAAGCTGACAGCAGCAACAATTCAACCTTAAGTATTCACTAAAATAAAACTCTTGATTCACCATCACAGCGATATGCTAGTGGTTTGTTTGGTGGTATTTGTGACACCATTTTGTCTTTCCCTGCGCAACTTTTGTAAACCTTCGTTTCAATGAGTGTATCTTTGTGGAACCGCAATGCACTTCCCACGGTTTCAATATCCATCATCCTAGCACAAACATTAGTGGCGACCTGCACCTGATTCTGCTTTGCTAACAAATACGCTGCCTGCATGATGCTAGATTAATAAGAATAGAAAAAGTTGAATATGAGAAAGCTAGGCAAAAGTATGGAAGTAATACGTTTCTACCTAGAAGTTGCAAGGTTATTTATGTTCATAAGTTAGAGGAGCAAGATTAGGCCA
Source organism: Leucoraja erinaceus (assembly GCF_028641065.1). NCBI lineage: Eukaryota > Metazoa > Chordata > Chondrichthyes > Rajiformes > Rajidae > Leucoraja > Leucoraja erinaceus. Next base: position 4,517,957 of record NC_073406.1, on the reverse strand, counting down.
TTCAGCCCATCAAGTCTATTGCCATTCAATCATGGCAGATCCATCTTGGCCTCCACAGTCTGTGGCAATGAATTCCACAGATTCACCATCCTCTGACTAAAGAAATTAAATCTCATCTCCTTTCTAAAGGTTCGTCCTTTTATTCTGAGGCTATGGCCTCTGATCCCAGATTTTCCCACTAGTGGAAAATAATGGAGTCAGGGGATATGGGGAGAAGGCAGGAACGGGGTACTGATTGGAGAAGATCAGCTATGATCACATTGAATGGCAGTGCTGGCTCGAAGGGCCAAATGGCCTGCTCCTGCACCTATCTCCACATCTGCTCTTATCTATTCGGTAAGTTTCAATGAGGACCCTCCCCCCCCCCCCCCCCCCCCTTTATCCTTCTAAACTCCAGTGAGATTTTAATTGTAGTGTTGGTCCACATTGTATGATCCACAAATCATATCCAATCCCGGTGGTGGGTCCATTTGGCCCCAGAGCGATTACTATCCCTTGCTTACAGCCACATGGTGTCCATCACAGTGGCTTGCCTGTGGGCTCTTGACACAAAGACAGGGTTCTTGACACAAAGGGCAACTAGTAGGAGGTCTTAAACTGGAACAGGAACTATTGTTGCCACAGTTCATTCCTCAAATTTATTACGAATGGATGCTTGCATTTAACATCAGTCTAGACATTTCAAAGGGGTCTACAACTAATACTATCTGCTCTTGATCTTCTTGCAAAATATTTGTACACTGTGTCCTTTGCTCAGATTGACCTGTTCCTCATAATTAGTTCCTCATTTTAGTAATTCAGCAATGTTTCACCTGTGCTGCACTGCCAAGTTGGATAGTGTTACTTTAATATTTGGATATTAACCGACAGCTCTTTCTTCCAATTGTCTAAAAGGATTGGAGGGGTGGTATTAATTTGGAAATGCATTATTTAAATGGGTACGGTGCAGATGCCTAAATGTGATGCTGAAGACTTAGATCTATCTGGCTGAGTACTTAATGTAATTACAAGAATGGTACATTGTGATGGAGTTAATAACAATTTGTTCAACCAGCCATTGCTTTAACCCAGGGGTGGGGAACCTTTTCATGTTGGAAGGCCGCATTAAGTTAGCTGTAATCTAATAAGGCCGCATCCAAGAAACGTCAATTACATATCGGATTATTTTGTTGAATCTTCTTTTACTCTTTGGTATTTTAAATAAGTTCATTTTAAGATTAAAAATAAAAATAATAAAAGAAGAATAAAAACATATTAATAAAAATAAAAGGATTTGTTCTACAAAATTTGGATTCATTAAAAGGCCGCACTTAATGGCCTAGACAGCCGCATGTGACCTTAAGAAATTGCAAGTCAAATTGAAATTCCTGCATGTTGTATGCAGGCTATGTACGCAAAAATAAGACCAAATGCAATCGTGTTAGACCATTCATTGCTTCCTCCAATGTGATTCTTCTGTCTTTCTAAAGGTCGTTAATGCTCAAACTCAGTGCTTCATTTTTAAACTACAACAGCTTTATTCTTCCAAAATGTATAAAAGGGATTTAGCTTATTGCATTTTTCTTTCAATAAAGAGAATAGTGGTCTAGTTTTCTGCCATTTCTTGCCACTTCTAGTGATGCTTCTATGTGCCTGATGGAATCCTGTAATTTATTCTCCCCCCCCGACCAACTCTGTTTTCAGGTGGCTGGGCTGACGCTGCTGGCAGTTGGTGTTTACTCAGCCAGGAATGCTACAGGAGTGGCTGGCCGATACATCGAGGCTCGTCTTGGAAAACCATCCCTGGTTCGGGACACTTCCCGCATCACGTTAGTGGAAGCTATGAAACATCCAATCAAGGTAGGACAGCCTAAGTTGAATTAGTTTAAGAAATTATGATCTTTCCCGAGTAGAAAGATGAAGCCTGCGCGATTGTACAGCAAGAAGTACTTGCTCCATGTCTGAACCCAGAGAGCTGGCTGTGTGGTGAAGCCTCACTTCATCAGTCTTTCCTGTATAATGACTGTTTTTTGCCTAGCTCCTGTGTTGCATTTTCCCCCTTCAATAATAAGGCAATTCATTGATCTATAAGACCACCAAATGACCTTCATTTGTATATCGCATTTTTGCATTACTTTTGAGTCATTTCATTGCTCTTTGCAGCTGATGTTTCTTTTTCAGAATGTAGTCACTGTTTCTGTGTAAGAAATGTGACGGGTAACGTGTGCCAAGATTCACTCGTGTATCTAGAGTGGTGTAGGAATCCGAACTGCACAAAATTAATATATTTGATTCAGGGAAAATCTATGGCCTAGACACCATATATAATTCTCTGAAAACAGGTCCCGATTTGAAATTTGTTCAAGATTTAAGCATCTGCAATCTCAAGAGTGGTTTATTATTATATGTCCCAAACAGAATAATGAAATTCTTACTTGTAGCAGCACAACAGAATAGGTAATTCCCCCTGTGGTATTTAAACGGAAACTAATCTATACTGAAAGAGTTGGGGTGGTGGGGAGACATTAGGGGGCTTTGAGGGAAAAGTCGAGGAAGTGGGATTGTCTCAGCTTGCAGGTACACAAAAAAGCTGGAGAAACTCAGCGGGTGCAGCAGCATCTATGGAGCGAAGGAAATAGGCAACGTTTCGGGCCGAAATCCTTCTTCAGTCTCAGCTTGCTATCTGTAATTTCTCCAACTCTTTTGATTTTCTAGCTTAATGTGTGTGGATATTTTCGGCAAAGGTTGAAAAATGTTGGTTACAGTGTTTTTACTTCAGCATTCATTGTGGGTGTGTAAAGGGCCTGTCCCACTTACGTGATTTTTTTTGGCGACTTGCCAGCACGCATCATAGTCGTAGCAGGTTGCCGAAAATTCTCAACACGTTGAAAATCCGGCAGCGACCAGAAAAAGGCACGACTCTTTGGGCGACTACTCACGACCATGCAGGCGTTACCCCGTGACATGTCAAAGAGTCGAATCTTTTTCTCGTCATCGCTGGATTTTCAACATGTTGAAGATTGTCGGAGACCTGCTGCGTCTTTGACGGGTGCCAGCAAGTCACCGAAAAGATCGTGTAAGTGGGACAGGCCCTTAAAAGGGTGTACAGCATTCAATTGTGAAGATTGAACTGAATATATTTTCCCCAGGTTGGTAAGCGTTTGATGAGCAAGCCCCAGGATGCGCTGGAGGGAGTGGTGCTGAGTGTGAGTTGCTGCATTTCTGCCATTTAGTTTTCTGGCCGTATACGTCTTGGTGTCTGTGGAAATTCTTTGCTTCTAGCTTTTTCAATTAATTGTCATTTCTCTTCGTAGCCAAAACTGGAAGAACGTGTTCGAGATATTGCTATAGCAACCAGAAACACCAGGAGTAACAAGGGACTATATCGAAATATCCTCATGTATGGACCTCCTGGCACAGGGAAGACCCTTTTTGCCAAGGTAATGTCACATTGAAGCATTCACATCAGGTTTATGTATGTTACTTTCTGGGGCGGTCAAAAGTCAAAGAGCGTTTTATGATCATATGTCCCAGATAGAACAATGAAATTCTTACTTGCTGCAGCACAACAGAGTATGTAAACATAGTACACTGTAAACAATATGATAAAAAACAAGTTCAGTGTGTGTGTATATATATACACATACAAGTGCAGACACACATATTCAAAGAACAATTAATACTAGTGCAATAATAATAGTAGTCTATTGTAGGTGGTGGCCTAACACCAAAAGAACTGGGAACCCGTGTCAGTGACAGGACCGGTTGGCGTACAACCGCTAGGAAGGCGGTCAACAGTTTCAAAAACAGTCGCCGGATCCGATTCCCGTATCAGAGACAGGAGGAAGGCTGCAGCCCTAAATCCCCCCCATCCCCACAGGATCCTTCACGTGCCCCCACATGTGTAACTCACACATTGGACTCGCGAGCCACCCTCGATCCCACGAGACATGAGACTGCACAATCATGCTATCGTCGTCCACGATGGGCCACCACCACGGTTGACGGAAGAAATAATTATAGATGTTCTACAAATAGGGTGCATAACTGATCAGTTGTTTCGCCCTCCGTCCGTTCCCCTATAAAATCTTCAGGTACTGGTTACCGACCATTAAGCAAATTGTCTTCATTATATTCCTCTTTTCAGTGTCACCTCCACCCTCCCCATTGTACCCTTGAACTGCTAATTGCCCTGCAAAACCAGTGAGTCATGTCCTGATCACGAGCCCTGAGATTCCAATTAAATCTACTTTTAATTTAGGTTGTGAAAGTAAATATAGCAGTGCCTGGGAAGGTTTGCATCCCAATTACAGTTAATTTAAAATGTTGTTTTACTGTGTTTTTTTCCCCTTAATTCATCTGTTGGTAATTATTTTTATTCTTGGGTTTGGATGTTACTGGCAAGCCTAACATTTATTCCCATCCCTCCATAACCTCATGTGAATAATAAGATATACTTGTATCTGAATAGCATCTTTTAATGTTTTGGAATGTGCTATGTCATCTCCAAAGTAAATGTGAGATTTTATGACAATATAGTCCAAATTTTATGATGTCTCTTAAAGCTGTCACCTTATGAAAGGGTTTGGGAGACAATTGAAAGCAGGCACTGGTCCATTTAAGTTCAGGGATAATCAAAGAGGACATATTTGAAATAACTGTTATATTTGGGCAGTAGAAGTGTTTCTAACTGCATCTGCTCAGTTTAGTTTGTTGTCACATGTACTGAGGTACAGTGAAAAACTTTTTGTTGCGTGCTAACCAGTCAGCAGAAAGACAATACATGATTACAATCAATTCATTTACAGTGTGTATATATACATGATAAGGGAATAACGTTTACTGCAAGGTAAAGCCAGCTATGTCCGGTCAAGGATAGTCTAAGGGACATCAAAGAGGTAGATACTAGTTCAGCACTGTTCTCCGGTTGTGGTAGGATGATTCAGTTGCCTGATAACAGCTGGGAAGAAATTGTCCTTTAATCTGGTGGTGTGTGTTTTCACACTTCTATGCCTTTTAACTGATGGGAGAGGGGAGAAGAGGGAGTATCTTGTACCTGATACAGCTAGGTTGTATGTACAGTGTAGGGGATGAGTATTTGCGCTTGTCAGTGGGCTGTCATTCGATGAGCAGCTTTGTTCTTGGTGACACCGCTTCTCAATGCGGGATAATTCATTCTCTTGTTGGAAATGGCCATTGCTTGGCATTTTTATGTGGCACTGGTGTTACTTGCTACTTATCAATAGATGTTGTCTGAAACTTGTGGGTAGCAACATGTTCAATCCTTTTCTTGCCTGATGAGTTGCCATTAACAATGACCACTGCAATCATTAGCAAATATCTCCAGTTTAGACATGATGGAAGTGAAGTCATCAAATCACATGAAAGTAAGGCAGACTTGCATTCACGTGTTGCCTTAGGGTACCCCTTAGGATTTTTTCAACCAAGTAATTACGGATGATTGTCATTTAGGGGAACATAGAAGTCTGTTGATGCACTGCAGTTTCAACAAACAGCAAATGATCAATCAAAGGTAGACAAAAAAGCTGGATAAACTCAGCGGGTGCAGCAGCATCTATGGAGCGAAGGAAATAGGCAACGTTTCAGGCCGAAACCCTTCTTCAGACTGATCGGGGGCGGGGGGGGGTGGGAACAAGAAAGGATAAAGGAGGAGGAGCCCGAAGGCTGGGGGATGGGAGGAGACAGCAGGGGGACTGATGAAGTGGAGGAGACAGCAAGGACTAACAAAATTGGGAGAATTCAATGTTCATGCCCCCAGGATGCAGACTCCCCAAATGGAATATGAGGTGCTGTTCCTCCAATTTCCGGTGCTGCTCGCTGTGGCCATGGAGGAGACCCAGGACAGAGAGGTCAGAGACGGAGTGGGAGGGGGAGTTGAAGTGCTGAGCCACCGGGAGGTCAGCTTGGTTATAGCGGAACGATCGCCCAACCTCCGCTTGGTCTCACCGATATAGATCTGCTGACACCTAGAGCAGCGGACGCAATAGATGAGGTTGGAAGAGATGCAGGTAAACCTCTGTCGCACCTGGAACGATTGCTTGGGTCCTTGAACGGAGTCGAGGGGGGAGGTAAAGGGACAAGTGTTGCATCCAACTGAATGATCAATCAATGTTGTTTTAATGGTAGACACAAAATGCTGGAGTAACTCAGCGGGACAATGTCAAGAGAGGGGGACTGGAGAGAAGAAATGGGTGACGTTTCGGGTCGAGACCATTCTTCAGACGGTGTTGTTTGATGGGTGTTGGTCAAAGGAGTAGTTTTGATAAGCCAGCATGGTTTACTTTGAATTTTGCCTGAATATCTTTGATGTGAAGCTGTGAGATGGTTGGTAATATCATTCTGATTAGTACAGGTGTCAGAGGTTATGGGGAGAAAACAGGAGAATGGGGTTGGGAGGGAGAGATAGATCAGCCATGATTTAATGGCGGAGTAGACTTAGCGGGCTGAATGGCCGAATTCTGCTCCTATCTCTTATGATCTTATGAGACACGAGTTATTCTGATATCATCATTTAAACTACCATTCCCATGGCCACACACAACCTGGTGGAACTGCACCTCATTCTGCTTTTCTATCTCCAAGCTTAACGATTCACAACTCTTTATTCTTTTGGGCTCTCACCTGCCTCTACATCTTTGGCATTTGTCCAACAATTTGCCTGTACCAAATAACCCCCTCGCCTGTGTTCACCGATTGCCAGCCATGCTCTCTCCAGCCCCTCTGTCTTGACATTCTTTCCCACCCGCCTACAATCAGTGTGAAGAAGGGTTCTGACCCAAAAGAGACCCAAGGTGAATTGGTGGAAATGGCAAAGGAATATGAGGAGAGTGGTTTACTGAAATTAGAACATTTAGTGTTGGTACCATACTAAATTGAATGTGAGGGTTTTTATTTCACTGCTTATGTGGTGTGAAGAGAGAGGAGGGCGAGGTCTGCTAGCCCCCCCCCATGGATTTTTTTAATTCTAAATGACTGGATATGTATAAATGAATTTGCAGAAAGGCTGAGAATGGCATGTGCTGGAGATGAACTAAAGAGCAATATAAAGTAATTAATTTGCAGTCACGAAGCGTGTTTTCTATTCAGTTCCCTGCAGTGCTTATAAAAGCAATGAAATTGTCTTTTAATTTCAGCTACCATAGATGGTCTATTTTGATTGCTGTAATGAGGCAGTGCTGCCATTTTGGCATGCTGTGGCACTGCATACTCGATGCTTTGAGCTGGTAACCTACCGCAACAAGAGAAGTTGACTTTAACGAGAAGCGAGCAATTCGTTCAATAGTGGCACAATGACTGATACATTGTCAGGTGTTATCAAATGGTGGAAAATATTTTAAGAAGTCACTTTCAGTGTTTGAGCTTCCCGTATTATGATTAGATATGATAGACGCGCGATGTTGGCAGATGTTTGCGATCTTCAGTTGGTGAAAGATTAGGCTATAAAACAGATCCTGTTTGGTGAAACAACCATACTTTTTTTTTCTAAATGGCATCAGTGATAATGTTCAAATCATCTATTTGAAATGAATGTCCCATTAATAGACAATAGGTGCAGGAGTAGGCCATTCGGCCCTTCGAGCCAGCACCGCCATTCAATGTGATTATGGCTGATCATCCCCAATCAGTACCCCGTTCCTGCCTTCTCCCCATATCCCCCGACTCTGCTATTTTTAAGAGCCCTATCTAGCTCTCTCTTGAAAGCATCCAGAGAACCGGCCTCCACCACCCTCTGAGGCAGAGATTTCCACAGACATTAATAAAGTGAACCCTGTCTCAAGACATCGGGGGCAGTGTTCGGAATACTGTCTGTGCAACTGCTTTGACAGGTGGTTTGTTTTATTAATTGAGGATGTTTCTTACACTGGGTGGGATAATGTTGTATGTCAGATTGGTTGCATGAGACTTGATTGCTGAGTGCGTGCAGTGGTGCTTTAGTGGTTAGCGTGTGGTACTTTCTTACCAGCTTTGCAACGTGCTGAGTCGTCATATTTCCTTCCCTGGGGCAGATATTTAGTAGCATCGCCCGCAAAGTGAACACCAGCAGGAAAATATCATTTACTCGTCTAATAACTACACTGCCTCGACTTGTGACAGTTTCACAGGATTCCACCGCTGCAAATAGCCCAGCTGCCTAATCGCTTCAGTTGTGGAGACTTTCATCCACACTTGTAACTGCATAAAAGAACATTAGCCCTAAATTACAGAGAGTCATGGGGCTATATTTAGAAAGCATTCTCTTTATGTAATGCTGCAGTGACTCGGTTTATACCAGCGCTGGAGAAGTTGTGCTGGCCTTTGAAGTAGAGCCAGAATCTTAATGTAATTGTATGCTACAGCATTAACTCGACTCTTGATGTAACTATTTCTATCCAATTATCTTTAAAAAATCTTGCTTCACTGTGCACATTCTAACAGCCTCTTCCATTGTTCGTTTTTTTATATCCACAGTTATAATGAAAATTTGTAAATCTTTACCCACTGTAATCTCATGGGATTAGCAATGTCACGGCACCTCTATTGGTGGGTAGCCAAAATCTATAGTGGGCCAGATGGTAAAGGTGGTGTTGATTATTGATGTGGATGTAGACATTTATCATTCCAATATAAAATAGTAATATGTGAGAACTTCAAAATATGGAATTCGGTTCTATTTAGATGATAAGAAGGGTCTCGATCCATTCCTTCTCTCCAGAGATGCTGCCTGTCCCCCTGAGTTACTCCAGCTTTTTGTATCTATAAGATGCAAATGCTGGGTTTAAAACACATTGAATACATTGTCTATGGGGTGTGGATTTTGAGAAAGGACCTTAAAGATAACGGCTATGTTGTGGCTCTGCCAGATACCTGCATTTGATCCTGACCTCTGTGTGGAGATTGCACCTTCTCTCTGTGACCACATGGATTTCCACAGATGCTCTGGTTTCCTCCCACATCCCAAAGGCCATGTTGGTTTGTTGGGTAATTGGCTCTTTATAAACTGCCCCTAGTATGTAGGGAGTGGACGAGTAAATGGGATAACATAGAGCTAGTGTGAGATGGTCGGCATGGCTCGGTTGGGTCGAAGGGCCTGTTTCCATGCTGCATCTTTTCAATCAATCAATCAATTTATAGAAAGAAACCATTTAAATGAATTTAAGGCTCTTAGAAAAATACTATGTTACAGCTGCAAGCTGACTCCTGAATAGTGTTTCCTGCTCAATGCCAAGGTTAATGACGTCTTATTGGGGATGCACAAGTAGTTGAGGATGAAAGATGCAGCGTCGTGGACCATGTCTGAGCCAGTGATACATGGGGCTAAGGTGTTTTGGTGAAGAGGAATTAAAAATTTTGGGTTCAAATTTTAAAAGGGGGACCAATGACTTGGTAGATAGACCCTGGATGACTCTCTGAGCCACATACAAATGGGTACAATGTCACTGAATACATAGTTAATTGCTCTGGGGGAATGGGGGTCGATTCATGGGATACTGACACCAATACTGCAGAAACAGAGAGCTGCTCCAGTGTGCGATGGCCTTGATTTGAATCTGGCTGAGACGTGTGCCCGAGTAAATTGGAAAAACCTGACAAACTAAGTAGTGGGTGGGTGAGGTTGGTTGTTTTAGTGAGGGCCAAGGTGATAGTGCAGGGTCGCAAAGTAATAATGATAATTGGAGTTTATCAGCCGCAGCGTTAGGGAATTGAAGTCAAAGTGGGGAAATTGGTAAAATAAATTTTAGAGCTATTTATCTCAATTCTTGCAGCCAGGTGAATTGGAATTAATGGCTGTTGTTTTGTACCATGGCGACATGGTTGCTAAGGGATGTGTTAAATATTTTAATATTTCTGGGAGTTAAATATTTCAGGATACATTTAAAAGGGAGAGACAAGATTATTTTTAAAAAGCTCTGATCAATGCTACAGCAGTGATTTGGATTAGAGAATGAAGTATAGATTACAATTTGCTGGTAACACAAGGCTGGGTGACAAGGTGGATTTGGAGAGGCTTCAGGAGCATGTGAAAGGCTATGTGAATGAATAAGGTCTTGGCAAATATAATATAGAAAAGTAACATGATCACAAAATAGCAGAGGAGTTGAGGTTTTTTTATAATGGTAAGAGGGGAAACGGTATGCATGCCCCTAATTGAAAGAAGAATCTTGCTGCAGTTAGCTGAGAATACACCTGAAATATTGTGCATTGATTTGGTTTCCTAAGGATATACTTGATTTTTAAAAAAGGTAGCTGGGTTGATACTTGGTGGGGAAGCAGTCCAAGGGGATGTTAAGCAGTCCGCATTCTTGTGTTTGGAAGAATGTTAGATCTAGAATGCAGTAAAGAAATAACAGAGTGAGGTTGAGTTAAGTGTACGTGACAGCATCTCTAAGGGAAGTAGGTGTGAAGGAGGTGATTGCTTCAGCAGTGTTGATAGCAGTGGGGGAGAAGCAATTCTTAACATATTAAGCGATTTGAGGAATATGAGGTTAGTACAAGAAAGTGGTTTAGTTTGGAGATATAGAGCGGAAACAGTCCCTTCGGCCCACCGAGTCCACGCCAGCCAGCAATTTCCCCCTACACTGGCACTATCCGTACACACTAGGGATAATTTACAATCTTTACTGAAGCCAATTAGCCTACAAACATGTACCGTTCTACCCTTGAAGCAGAAGATTAAATCTTAATTTGTGAGGTGGAGGAGCGGTTATGATGGACCCAATGGCTACCTATTTTTTCCAGTATACGGTATTGGTTGGCTGATACACAATTATAAGTATGTCTGCACTTTAATGGTCACCTGCTATTGCAGCTACATCTGTGCATATCAAATGCCTTTGTTTTTATAATGAATAAATGATACATTTACGTGACATATTGTAACCATGGAGCATGTCGTTAGGTCAGAGCTGCTGATAAAGTCAAGACTATTGTGGAATATGAATGACAAGTTAGTAAGATCATTATAACTTATGACCTTACTAAGTTGCCATTCATATTCCAAGTGTTAGTAGCAGAATTGGGCCATTCGACCCATCGAGTCTACTCCGCCATTCAATCATGGCTGATCTATCTCCCCCTTCTAACCCCATTCTCCTGCCTTCTGCCCATAACCCTTGACACCCAGACTAATCAACTAAAAATAAGAGCAGCAATCCATCCCCAAGGTACATCTACTGAAGAGTCGGGGATGCGGAATGATAACACATTAGTTCTGTGGAGAGACAAATAATATGTAGGCCGACACTTCATGAGTAGAGTGTGTAATACTTGGCAACGTGATGACTGGTATTAAACACCGTTATAAATCTATTGTTGCTGTTAAAGCAGCCAAAAGGTTCAGCAATAATAAGATTGTAGAAATAGCTTTTCCAGTTCAGTGATTTAAAGGATCACCAAAGACAATGGCCATTAAAAGATGCTTCAGAACAAATCAAAGGACTAAGTCGCCAGTGCTTTTTGATTAATTGACTTGAGTATTTTGCAATTGGTTTTCACTCGAGGCTGGTGCTCTAGTCCAGCACTTTCTGGGTGTTGCTCCAGTTGGTCGAGTCGGATGTTTAACTGAGATCCCACCTGCTCTTCCCCCCCCACCCCGTAGATGTAAATGATCCCAAAGTACAATCTGAAGAAAAGCAATCTTAATTTTCCCAGTGTTCTTCCAATATTAGTTTAATTTAACAATGCATTGTGGAAACAGTGCCTCCAGCACAGCGGGTCCGTGCCGACCAACGACCACAACTGCACTAGTTCTGTGCCTCACACTAGGGCTAATTTACACAAGCCCATGAACCTACAAACATGCACATCTCTGGAATGTGGGAGGAAACCGGAGCAGCTCGAGAAAACCCACGCGATTACGGAGAACGTACAAACTCCGTGCAGACAGCATCCGTGGTCATGATCAAACCCATGTCTCTGGTGCTATAAGGAGGCAACTACCGCAACGTCACTGTGCCATCCGATATTCTTCACTGCCACTTCTCTCAAAAAATCAGATTGCTGCATCTGGAAATGTTTCATTGTGACAGTGACTGCACCGTTAAGTATTTCATTAACTGAAATGTACTTGGGTGGTGTCCAGCATGTAAACAAAAAAAATCCTCCAAAAATATACACAGAGCAGTTCAGGTCCTTTGGCCCACAATGACCATGCCGGTCATTATGTAAAATTATTCTCCTCTGTCTGCATGTGATCCATATCCCTCCAATCCCTGCATAATAGCCTCTTAAATGTCACTATCATATCTGACTCCACCAACCCTGGCAGCTCGTTGTATGTGTGTGTAAAAAAAACTTCCCATGCGCATCTCCTTAAAACCAGGAAAGATAGTTGGAAATCATCTCCTTACCTTTTGTGGTGTTGCTTTTCTCAACAGAAACTAGCTGTACATTCCGGTATGGACTACGCTATCATGACTGGAGGTGACGTGGCCCCCATGGGACGTGAAGGTGTCACAGCCATGCACAAGGTCTTCGACTGGGCCTCCAGCAGCCGGAGGGGGTGAGTTTCTGTCCGTTTTGTGGGTGGGAGAGAGGGTCACATTTCATTATTATATTCCATTTTTGTTAACGTTGCAGTCTTAAGTAATTGTACTTTATGTAAGGTTCAGTTTAATTGATTGTCACTTGTACCGAGGTACAGTGAAAAGCTTTTGCTGCGTGCTGGCCAGTCAGCGGAATGACAATACATGATTACAATCGAGCCATTTAGAGCGTATAGATACATGATAGGGGAATAACGGTTAGAGCGAGGTTAAGCCAATAAAGTCCGAGGGTCACCAATGAGGTAGATAGTATTTCAGGATCGTTCTCTAGTTGTGTTAGGATTATTCAGTTGCCTGATAACAGTCGGGAAGAAACTGTCCCTCAATCTGAAGTTGTGCGTTTTCACACTTCTGTCCTTTCACTCGATGGAAGAGGGAGAGGCCAGGGTGTGACTCATCATTGATAATGCTGCTGGCCTTGCCAAGGCAGCATGAGGTATAAATGGAGTCAATGGAAGGGAGGTTGGTTTGTGTGATGGTCTGGGCAGCATCCACAATTCGCTGCAATTTCTTGTGGGCTTGCGTGGATCAGTTAGTCTTGTATGAATGATGTTTGAGGCAATAATGCTGACAAGAGTTTATCAGTGCGGTGAAGATTAACTCCACTGGGCCGCTGAGTTACTCAAGCATCTTGTGTCTGTTTCTGGAATAAACCAGCATCTGCAGATCCATCCTGCACGAAGATGAACTCCTGCTGTGTGAGCTGTCTACTTACATGGCCGTGATGTCTTTCAACTTCATTCGTGTTGCTTTTGTGCTGGGGAGAAGAAAGAAGTCTCCAAAGATTTGTACTATTTGTCCCATTTATTCCACCTGCTACTTTCTTCCACATTGAGTGTCAAGTGAATTAAGTAGCAAAAATATAAGCAGCATTGTACCTATATAGTGACTTTCATTTTCTTTATTTATTTTGTAAGCTTGGAGCAGTGGTCATGTTTTAAAGAACATGGGACGATTCAAATCCCTTATTTGTAGGCGTTAGTCAACTAAAACCTTCATTTTAATTTTAGCGAGGCCTACACTTGTTCCACGTGTGCCTGCGTATTTAAATATACTGATGTAACTTGCTTGTGCGCTGGGAATGTTTTATTGTTGGGCCAGTATTCTTGGCTTCTGAGACACTTAAGTCCAAAAGGAATGAATTGTGTTTGTCTTTTTTGATTTGAATATTTCAATGTGTGACGTCAATGGCAATAAATTGTCTCCTGCACGCAGGCTTTTGCTGTTTGTGGATGAGGCGGATGCATTCCTTCGAAAGAGATCTACGGTAAGTAGTTTACCCACATACACCTGCATTTTTAACCCATGCCAGGAAGTGCTGCTCTTGCATTAGTCCTGATCTGTTTTGAGCATTTTCTTTTTTTTAAGTTAAATTGTGGAGAAATGTCTTTCCATTGCAACTTGATTAATGTTTAATTGCTTCCCCAGTTGTAATTCTGCCTGGGTTAGTTCAATGTGAGACTGAGCCTTTGCTAATAGGGGCACAGTTTAAAGTAGATGTACGGGCATGTTTTTTTAATTACACAGAGGGCGATGGGTGCCCGGAACGCGCTGTTAGGGATAGTGAAGGTAGATATGATGGTGGGGTTTAAGTGGCTTTTAGATAGGCACATGGATATGTAGTGAGATTCATCATGTGTAAGCAGATGAGATTAGTTTATCTTGGCATCATGTTCGACACAAACATTGAGTGTTTCTCCACTGTCCCTGCTGCTCAGCCTATTCTCTGACCAGGTCAGGAACTTGCCTTGAAATTGACATATCAGGATTTTTTACTAGATAGAAATGCATAGTCTTGGGCACTTGTGACTATTTTACTCTCTCCTTCAAATATTCAACAAGGTTCTTCATGTTTGACCCATCTTTTACAAACCTTCACTGGCTAATGAAACTGAGTTTTCAAAGTGACCAGTCATTTTATCCTTTTATGGACTAGTAATTTCTTGACACCAGAAGCTGGTCTACAATTCACCTTGACTTTCTAAACAGTGGAATGATGAGTAATGTTATTGTCTGAAGACACTAATCCTGAGCCGAGAAGAATTCAGAATATTATGATTAAAATGGTTGTTCTCAGCCATTCCATTTAATACTGATAATAAACACCATCAGCTTCTGGTAATTTATCACTCTCAAGGCAGTTGTCCAATATATCATTTGCTTCCATAAATGCGGATATAAAGTAATCATTTCACAATGCCATCTATTTATTTTTATTGACAAAATCAGTCATCTGTTTACAAAGGCCCTATATTCATCCTGACCTTCTTTCCCAACAGTTAAGAATTGATGTTGACTGTATTTTGATTTGATTTTTGTGTTCTCGTGGATTAAAGCTTGATCTATCAGCTTCACTATCTCCTTCTGTTCGTTTGGTCTAGCTCCTAGTTGTAGGAATCTATATTATCTATGTTGAACTCTTGGTGGTGCTTTTTCTGTTAACTTAATGTCTACACGTTTTTAATTATCCATCTAGTTTTAACGCAGCTAATGATTTTACCTGTTAGTGTTTGTACATTAGTTCTGTAAAATGCTTTGTGGGCGCCTGCCGTTGATCTATAGTCCGCTGTCCTATAACGCTTTTTTTTTCACTTTATTATGAATGGGGTTTTTTCTCCTCATTGCCATTTGAGAGACTTTGTCGCCCTTTTACAAGTCTCCCTTTTTCAAACACGACACTGTTGGTTCTTGCATTTAACTTGTTGTTGGTGAAGCCATAACGCATGGAAACAGGCCCTTCAGCCCAACTTGTCCATGACAACCAAGATGCCCCGTCTAAACTAGTCCCATTAACTTACATTTAACCCATATCCCTCTAACCCTTTCCTGTCTATGTACCTGTCCAAATGGCACTTTAAATGTTGTTGCCGCAGCCGTTGCCTCAACTACTTCATCTGGCAGCCCGAAACGTTGCCTATTTCCTTCGCTCCATAGATGCTGCTGCACCCGCTGAGTTTCTCCAGCCTTTTTGTGTAACCTACCATTCCATATACCCGCTGCCCTCTGGCACAGTTGCCCCTCAAAGTTGCCCTCACCTTAAACCTATGTCTAGTTTTTGATTCCTATACACCGGGAAAAAGAGTCTGTGCATTCACCTCATGATTTTATACACCTCTATGAGATCACCCCACAGCCTTCCGCGCTCCAATTAACAAAGTCCCAACCTGCCCAACCTCTCCCTAAATCAGTAAGTAGGTTCCTGACATGAAACGTCGCCTATTGAAAGTGTTCTCCAAAGATCCTGCATGACACGCTGAGTTGCTCCAGCACTTTGTGTCTTACCTTAAAGCAATGAGTCCCGGCAACATCCCCATAAATCTTCTCTACACTCTTTAATGACGTCTTTCCTATAGCGTTGATAAATGTTTGTGCATCATTAACTTGGAACTTGGGAAGATGCTTCTTGTTCATCTCCCTCTTACCTTGTATTTTTACAGGAAAAAATCAGTGAAGATCTGAGAGCAACATTAAATGCGTTCCTCTACCGAACCGGGGAGCAAAGTAACAAGTAGGTATTGGTCTTGATACCCAAAGTGGCTGAGAGTTTAACCCACTAAACCACCATCTGAAGGAAAGAAAAATTGCTAGAATCTAGACCAAAAACAAAATGTTAAATTCCACCCCCCGTGGTGCCCAGCGGTCCCGGAAATCCCCCAGGGTGCCAGTGGACAGCACGTAGTCCATCTCCAGTACCAACCGGGCACAGACATAACCGCAGAAAAGGGGCAGGCAACTGGCTCGGGCATAGCCTTCTTCCGCCTGGCGCTGTGACTCGCGGATGGCCAGCTTGGCCAGCCCCAGGAGTAACCCAACCAGGCCTATCGTCCCCTCCCCTCTACACACAGGGTGTCCAAAGATGAGGATGGTGGGTGAGAAATGCAGCCAGAAGGCAAGGAGCAGCCCCTTTAGGTATTGGAACGGGGGCTGCAACCTCTCACACTCCATATATACGCGGTACACAGACTCTTCCAGCCCACAAAAGTGGCTGGCGAGTGGGTGAACCACAGGTTGCAGGGGACTCCCCGGGGCAGTACCTTCCCCCCCAGTTACCCGATGTAGAGGGGGAGAATCCCTACAAGGCCCTCTCGCGACCAACAGGCAACACTGGGCGCCGCTTTGTGTCCGGATGGTGGTGCGGCTGCAACATTGGGTCGACACGGCTGTTGTTGCGGCTCCCGTTGTAGCCCCTGGCCGACGGCTCTTTCTTCAGGCGCGGTTGATCACCGTGAGGCTCGCCCTCTTCACACCAGCTGCTGCTTCTACCTGTCGCCCATTGCTTTGTCCACTCCCCCCCCCTCCACTACCGCTGTCTTCTCCCCCGCGGTCACCGACATCTTTCACAAAGTAGACGGAGGAGGCGGTGATGGAGGGGGGAGTGGACGGCCGACGGAAGATGCGGCAGGGGGGGGGGGGGGGGGGGGGGAGTCGCATGGTGATCAACACGTTCTGATTGTTACTTATATTAGCAAATACCTTTTAAAAAATTCATTCAAAACTTCAATCTGCTTGTTTGATGTGGATGCAGTTCTCCTTCCAGGCACCCGTGGCCCTTTGACGATGGGCACCTAATGCAAAATGCTGAACTCACTTTATAAATGAGGCATTAGTTTGCGTCGTAATTGTCTTTTTTTCTTTTAAGTACCGTTCCTAAACACAAGACGGAGCAATAAAATCCTTGCCGTAATCCTGTATCAAAACAATTGGAACAGAGTATTGCTGGTTTTCACTTCAGGCAATGAAGTAGACTATTTTTAGGGTATGGGAGGGTTTAATATGTACACACCTGTCAAGGCAATGTTTTGCTGTCTACAAGGGTGGATTGCCACAATTGTAGCTTGCCCTCCTTGCCATTTAGTGCAATCTTTGCACTTTGTTTTTTTGGGAAATCTAATTGCAGCATGCTAATACTGCCATTCACAGTAAATATAATTGCAGTATAGGGATGAATACATCTGCTTCATGTCAATGTGGTTTTACAATGATTGTACAACATCTTGAATGTTAATGCACCTGCCGGTTAGAAGCCTTATCAGCTCTTTCCAGCCGACCTCTGTCATACCTCCAGCTTATTGATTGGCACACAAGCTTGATGTTTAAAATAGCTGAAGGGTAAATAACTGTCTAAAGTAAGAATACGTTACAGTTCAACTCCAAGCAACTGAACCCGTTAATAAGCAGCCGGTGATAGTTTCAGCTGGAGGGGAATTTTCTGATCTTGGTTAATGCTTGCAGGTCTGTGGTTTGAAAAATCTATCTTGTTTTATTGTTCCAAATCTGATGCAATCTCACGGTTTTACACAAGGTGAGGAGCTGTGATAGGATTTTAAGGTCAACAAATATAGCAATAAGGAGTCGAGAAAGCTGGAGTAACTTAGTGGGTCAGGCAGCATCTGGGGAGAAAAGGAATAGGTGAAGCTTTGGGTCGAGACCCCGCCTCTGAACGTCAACTATTCCTTTTCTCCAGAGATGCTGCCTGACTCGCTGAGTTCTGGCTTTTTGTGTCTATCTTCGGTACAAACCAGCATCTGCAGTTCCTTTCTACACAAAGCAATGGGAGTGCTTTGCTTTGGGTTGGCTCAAAGGCAGCTTCAAAGCATATTTCAGTGTCCTCCTAACCCCAGCTGTGCATGTTTACATATGAAGTCCAATGCGATCTATTCCAGATTTGCTTTCATGCTCTGCAAATCTTTAAGTGGTGGTGATACTGATTTGGCTCTGAGCTGTTCCTGAGCCCAGTGGTAGGATTGTGGTGCATTACCCCCTCCCTCTGTGTCCCCACAGTTCGTAAGCTTTCTCCAAAGAATCAATGTATTAATTTTGCTGGTGCAAATTGTCCTCTGTCGCATTCATGTACAGATGTAAATGATATCCCTCTATTGTAATGTAGGTTGCAGCAGTTACGGTTACTACTGATATCTGAACACCAATGAGCTGTGCCCTGCTGAGCCAGCTTTCTGGTTAGAAGAGAAAATAATTTTACCTCAGTCGTTTAAGCAAAGCAGCGATAGAAAGAGGAAAGTTATTCTATATTCAAGACCCTGACAGGCATTTGTTTCTGAATCTCATCATTAACCCATCATTTGAATTATAAATGGAGAAGGAAGGCCAATTGCCAATATTTTGCCATCAGCAATGAAGGAACTGCTACAGTCCTTTTCGGAGCGATGATTTAGACAACCAAGCGGGAAATAAAAATTGCATGAGATTGAGGGGGAAGAAAATTTAATCATAAAACAGAACATAATTGTTTTTAATAAATAAACAACATTCTGATGCCCCTTGCTGAGTTTAATTTTTCACGACCAGGGTGCGTTTTCAATGGTAATTGGGGGGTTTAAAATTGTATCTTTTCAGCTCCCCGACACTTGTTTCAGAATCTTCTTCATTACCCCCTCTTTGCTTGTCAAAGATTCTTAAATTTTTAATCTTAAATTCACAGGCTTTAGTGCACCTACTTTAGGTTTTATTTATTACTGAAATAACATGTTCAATATATATATTTTTTTAATAACTCCTGCACAGCACCTCTAGGAAGTTAAAGGTAGACAAAAAGGCTGGAGAAACTCAGCGGGTGAGGCAGCATCTATGGAGCGAAGGATATAGGCGACGTTTCAGGTCGAGACCCGTGCTTTTTATCTGATGGCAAAGAAAAACAATTTCTGGGCTGAAACACATTGATGTGGTGTAAGACCAATTCACCAAGGCCTGATGCTGGGTGATTCACAGTTAAGCCCAGATGATGGACAATCCAAAAGAGGAGCCACCCATTGCTCCAGGCTATCTTTTGCGCAACAAATAAGAGAGCAAATTAACATGAGAAAATAATTGAGGACCACTGTATGTTCCTCCTCCTGCTCATAACTATTCCATTATTGGCCAAATAAAAAAATTGATTTAAAACCCAAGAGCTACTGTTGATTCAGAAATACATGCAGTTGTGTTGGTGCCAATCCTGCTAGGATTGCAAAGGAAGCTGGAATGCTTGTGTAAAATATCATAGTATGTGACGTAATTTATGTAACCAAGGTATTTGAACAGTATCCTATCTGCACGTAACTCTAAAGTCTAATTAATTGATTTACATTGAGGTACATCTTTAAAGCAGAGGACTTTATTGCTTCTCGTCTCTGTTGCAAAGTCGCATTCCTTTGCGAGCTGCAGCTGTTCTGACAATCGATGCTTGGGCAGTGTGGAGTATTGACTTCCTTTGTAGATGTTCACCTTGACTGAGATCGGATGTATTGAGTACTTGTAAAGCGGTTTCCCCCCCCCAGTGAGTCAGCTCTGCGACAAAGACTAGGTTCCCGGGTAGCGTATAATGCGAGTAGTGGACATTGGTTAGCGGGGATTCATTTCAGCAGTTTATGTCACATCTCCCCGCACTCTCCAAGTAAAGTGTAGAGTACGGAAATGCTACAGAAGTGTTGTAATTAGGGTTGTCTGAAGAAGGGGTTTGACCCGAAACGTTGCCTATTTCCTTTGCTCCAGAGATGCTGCCTCACCCGCTGAGTTTCTCCAGCATTTCTGTCTACCCATAACATTTATCCAACTCGATTTCCATTCCTGAAGCAAAGCAATGTATATGTGAGAATTTGAAATAAAGATTCTAGCATCTCCAGTTTCTTACCAAAACAAGGACATGTTATAAATACTGAGAGATGGGGTGTCTTCTGTTCAATCAAAGAAAGGTCCCGACCCGAAATGTACCCTGTCCATTCCTCCCTTATTGGTGCCTGGGCCACTGAGTTACTCCAGCCTTTTCTGTTTACCAAGGAGTCTACTATCATCGTACATTTTGACATTCTTTATAAGATGCTCTCAATTTGTGTCAACTTCATTTATTTTTCTTTCCTCAAGCTAATCACTCCCTCCTATTGTCTCGGCTTCACTTAGAAGTCACTTTCTGTGGTGGAGGGTCAGTGCTTGTGGAATCCACACCTGAGCAGTCAACATTTCCCACAGGAGGGAAGAAAATTCAATTTCAAAGATGCTGTGCTAAGCATTTTTTTTTTTTTTTAATGTGAATCTTACAATAGGATGCCTTTGTTATTAACCATAAAGAGTTCCCGCGCGTATATATTCTTGTAATTTTCCTTCGATGAATATTATTCTTCATCTTGCCCATCGACTGCAATTATCAATAGCCGCTTAACCAGAAAGATGGTTGTTTTATAATATCTTAAAATAAAATGGCCCACTTGTCAGGGATCCACACTAGTATTTTATCCATTCGTGCCAGCCTTTAGAGAAAATATTTCCATTAAACCAGCAGCTTTAATGTTGCCACATAATATCTCATCAGATCAGGACTCATACGCTACTAGCTGTTTTATATCACAAAGTACATTCTCTAAACAAAAGCACAAATTTGATTATGTTTATCTATAATTGTGTGGTTGACTATGTTCAATCAATGATGGTATTGTATGAAGGGTACACAAAAATGCTGGAGAAACTCAGCGGGTGCAGCAGCATCTATGGAGCGAAGGAAATAGGCAACGTTTCGGGACACTTATCTTCTCGACTTTTGGTATTCAGGTCCTGCGAAATATATCTTCTATGATTCTTCAGAAACAAAGTTAAGGGCTGACCCAAGCAATTTCATTCTGTGCATCTTCCCAATCCTAGTGTCCGGCTGCTTTGTGGTGTTTTTTAAAGTGGTATAGAGACGGGTTAGTGGGACTAAGGGAAAAAAGTTGTTCGGCACGGACTTGTAGGGCCGAGATGGCCTGTTTCCGTGCTGTAATTGTTATATGGTTATATGGTTATTATATGTTGTTACATGGTTATATGGTTATACGGATGAATGTGAATATGGTTAACGGATGAATGTGAAACCTGGCCTGGGTTATATGTGAATGTCACAATGAATTATGAAGTGAAAAGCATTGCAATCAATTGCTCCAGTTTCCTCCCACACCATGAAGACATGCAGCCTCTGTAAATTGCCCCTAGTGTAGATGAGAAAGTGGGATAACATAAAACTAGGGTGAATGGGTGGGCCAATGGACCTGTTTCCATGCTGTATCTCTAAACTAAACTAATTCCACAGTGATGTACTAACCTGCCTTCATAGATTTGTTGAAATGACATCTTAGTACTTCTACTTATAGATGTCTCGTCTGCTTCTAACAGGTTTATGTTGGTGTTGGCCAGCAATCAACCAGAGCAGTTTGACTGGGCCATCAATGACCGTATTGATGAGATTGTTAACTTTGGTCTACCTGGGCTGGAGGAGAGGGAGCGGCTGGTGAGGTTGTACTTTGACAAATATGTCCTGAAACCTGCCACAGAAGGAAAACAGTAAGTCCTCTATCTTGCTGAAGTGAATTGTGTTTGGGGGAATACAATGCAGACTTGCTATGATCATTTTTCTGCTTTTTCAACAATTTTTTTCTAAATTTTCTCTCTCCCATTCCCAACCTCATTTTGACAGGCCTTACCTTCAGCTACTTTTAAAGATTGAATTTCTTATATTTTATGTAACACTCATTATTTTCCCATTGCTTACCTGTGTCCCAGCCCGTCCTCTTTCACCCCTATATCCCCCCCCCACCCCTCCCTTTGGCTTTACATTTCACTCCACTTTCGCTCCTTATCCAAAACCCTTATGTTCACTTTTTGTCTCATTTGCATCTCTTGCCTTTCTCCACATGTCTGCCCCCTCACCTATATCCACTTAACAATTGTCCCACCCCACTTTTACCCCTCCACTACAATCAGTCTGAAAAAGGGTCCCAACCCGAAATATTGCCTCGTCCATCCGCCCCACAGATGCTGCCTGAGCAGAGTTCCTCCAGCACTTTGTATTCTACTTTACCTAGCCACTAGTTGACAAAGCCCGCTACTGAGAGATGATAACATCTTTGTGTGTTCATTCAACTTCTATTGTAGTTACAGGAAGTTGGAGGAATCCATCATTTACTGAGGATCTCTCGCCTTGCCTGCCTTAAATATGACCTATCACTTCTAATCTGTGCAATAGATATAACTTATGAGCATCTCCTTTTAGTAAACCCTCTTCATTTTGTTGCTTAATGGCCCTCTCCCCTATTTTATCCTGAATTGTTCACTGATCGGGGGAAAGAAGATAAAATGATCTGATTTGGACATTGAACGGTGAAGGCATGCGTCAGTGTGAAACTTGTAACTCATTTTGCACTTGTCTCTTCATTCATTTCCATCTAAAACGAATGTGCCGTTGCCAAAAGTCTCTCAGCGCCAGTGGCCAGAGTTCAATCCTGACCTCGGGTGCTCTCTGTGTGGAGTTTACACTTTTTCCCTGAGACTGCGTGCATTTCGGCTGCTCCAGTTTCCTCCCACATCCCAAAGACGTGCGTGTTTGTAGGTTAAACGGCTGATGTAAATTACCCCTAGTGTGTAGGGAGTGGATAGGAAAAGTGGGGTGACATAGAACAAGTGTGAACAGGTGATCGATAGTTGGCATGGACTTGGTGGGCCGAAGGGCCTATTTCCATGCTGCATCCCCAATCTAAAGTGGCAGCGAGTACCCATTTAACAAACCCAGTGATTGAATTTGCTCTTAAAACTAAATGTGTTCCTAGGTTAACCAACTATAACATTAGCAACCTTCGTTTATAATGCCTGTTTAAGAAAGCAAAAAATATCTCCAGGTACCTCAGTGGGAAAATGCCAAACAGAAAAAAGAGAATTTGGACAGTTGATCAAAGGATACATAGATACATTGACAATAGGTGCAGGAGTAGGCCATTCAGCCGAGTCCTCGTCAACTGGCGATCACCCCGTACACTAGTACTAACCTACACACGCTAGGGACAGTTTTACAATTTTATCTAAGCCAACTAACTTGCCAACCTGCACGTCTTTGGAGTGTAGGAGGAAGCCGGAGATCATGAAGAAAGCCCACTCGGTCACGTAGAGAACGTACAAACTCCGTACAGACAGCCCCCGTAGTCAGGATCGAACCTGGGTCTCCGGCACCGTAAGGCAGCAACTCTACCGCTGTGCCACAGCTGCCAGTGACCATCTAACTTTGCTTTCACAGACGCCTGAAGGTGGCACAGTTTGATTACGGCAAGAAATGCTCCGAGATTGCTTTGGTGACTGGAGGGATGTCGGGCAGAGAGATCTCCAAGCTCGGAGTGGCCTTGCAGGTATGGTTTTCATTTAATGTTCTCATCATTTGAATGCTCAGCGTTCACAGTTGTAAGCTCTTCACTATTTTTCCTGAATATTCATTGTCATTGTCCAATTGAGATGATGTAAAGAAAGTCCATGTGCACGTTCACTTCTGTTCCCCACTCTGTATTTACTACTGGTGTAAGATTTTAACACCAGGAACCGCAGGTGTCGATTTGCAAAAAAAGACACGATGCTGGAGTAACTCAGCGGGTCAGAGGACATGGACAAGTGACGTTTCAGGTTGGGAGTCCTTCAACCCTTCAGTAAAAGGGTCCTGATGTGAAACATCACTAGTCCATGTTCTCCAGAGATGCTGCCTGAACTGCTGAGTTACTCCAGCACCTTGTGTCTGTAGATTAAGATCCAGTGCCCAGTGTACACCTGGTGCTGATTCTCCAAAGTTACTGATGACTAAAACAAAAGGACATTTTGTAGTTTAGAGATACAGCGCAGAAACAGGCCCTTCGGCCCACTGCGTCCGTGCCGACCAGCGATCCCCGCACATTAACACTGTCCTACACCCACTAGGGACTATTTTTACATTTACCAAGGCAATTAACCTACAAACCTGCACGTCTTTGGAATGTGGGAGGAAACCGGAGATCCCGGAGAAAACCCGCGCAGGTCACGGGGAGAACGTGCAAACTCCGTACAGACAGCACCCGTCGTCAGGGTCGAACCCGGGTCTCCGGCGCTGCATTCGCTCTAAGGCAGCAACTCTACCGCTGCGCCACCATGTCCAGTATTGTGCGTCTTGCTTCGTATTCTCTGCCACGTGTGTCTGTTCATGGACGTGGTTTTGGCTCCACTTTACTGTAGTTAGATCACAAACCTGGGGCAGGTAACACCCTGGTTACAGGCCCTGCCTGCAGCCGCCCTTCTGTCTGCACTTGCTTTAACAATGTAGAGTTTCTGACTGGATTCTCCCGCACACTCTGCCTTGGATGAACTCTTCCCCATATAGCGTTGCATCATTAACACTTTTTAATGTACATTTACTGCTGACATAGGCAGTAATAACTTGGATCTATAAAGAACAGGGCATTGGCATAAATGTCAGCTTGGAACAAATGGCCACCAGCCTTGACCCAAGTGATCCAACATTCTTGCCTCCTCCGATAAACATGAATGAAGGTATTGGTAGTCTCAGCAGATCTTGCCAACATTTCGTTGAATTAAGGCAGCTGAACTCTGACAGTTCACCCCCAGGCTGCCATTATTGTTGTTTTATTTCATTCTGCAGCAAAGTCGGTGAAGTAATGAATAGATGAGCCCTGTATAAGGAAGTTGGGATAAGTGCCCAGGTCTATCTTTTTTTGTTAGACCTTTCATTCTCAGTTAATAAACTGA
This sequence comes from Leucoraja erinaceus, assembly GCF_028641065.1. NCBI lineage: Eukaryota > Metazoa > Chordata > Chondrichthyes > Rajiformes > Rajidae > Leucoraja > Leucoraja erinaceus. The sequence goes on along the minus strand of NC_073406.1, from coordinate 4,492,923 downwards.
GCAGATAAACGATTCACCAGATCATAAATTACAGGAGGAAAAAAGTATGCATTTGCTTTGGGTGCAGTGAGTTGCCACAAGATTTGCTCTTTTAAGTGTGACTCGGTCAATTTTGGTGAGATCCAGAAATTGGTCATATTGGCAGCTTAAATGAGCAGATGGGGTCTCGTCAACACTGGGATTATTTGTTGAGAGTTAAGGATTTATTAAATGTAAAAGGCAAACGAGCTCTTTGTCCCCTGTATTTGCATCGAATAAAAAAAGAGCTTGCACTACAGTTTAGTCTGGTTTAGAGATGCAGCACGGAAACGGGCCCTTCGGCCCATCAAGTCTGCGCCGACCAGCCATTTCCCCCCCCCCCCCCCCCCCCCCCCTCACCAACACTCACCTACACACACACACGCGCGCGCGCACACACACACACACGGGGCAATTTACAATTTTACCAAACCAATGAACCTACAAACCTGTGCGTCTATGGAGTGCGGGGGGAAACCCATGCTCCTGGAGAAACCCCACGCAGTCACGGGAATAATCTCCGTACAGACAAGAAGAACCCATAGTCAGGGTGGAACCCGGGCCTCTGGCGCTGTAAGACAACAAATCTACCGCTGCACCACCATGCTGTCCATACACACCATCATTCACCACTTCTAAGATTCACAGAACGTCCCAAGCTTAAAATGGCTTTGCTGTTGTAATCTAGGCTAGGCCTGAGAGAAACATGACTGCATGATCTAATATTTGGCGGAGAATACTCAAACTCCTCTTCACATATTGAATTGGAGTCTTTAGTAATTGCCTCAGTAGGTATGCAAGAATTTGAGTGAAAAGAGTGGCATTCTTTTGGTGCTGCTGCCGTCACTGAGGTGACTGGTCATTCAGCATGAAAACATCCATTCATTTATTAGAGGCACAAGGAACTGCAGCTGCTAAGATCGTAAGCAAAAGACAAAGTGCTAGAACTACATAGCAGGACAGGCAACGTTTCAAGTCGGGACCCTTCTTCAGACACTGGGACAAGGTGGTGGTTCAGGCAAAAGTCTTTAGAAGGTTACTGACCCGAAATGTCGCCTGTTCCTTCCCTCCACAGATGCTGCCCGGCCAGCTGAATTCCTCCAGCACTTTGTGTTTTATTCGTCCATTCGCCTGGTATCCGTTAGTGCTTTTAGCATTTTGATCCACTGTTGTAAATGGCGATTTTCTGCCATCATGTTGGAGTAACTAGAATCTCCTCAGCTTCAAGAGCTTGAAATTAAGGCAATCCTCAGCTGTAGATGGGGTAGTCTAATATCTGAGCGGAACAAGTCTCATAGCATTTCAGTCCTAAACAGTGAGTGGCCAAGAATAGTTCATCTTATGAAATATTCTTTGGGCTAAGATGTGCTCATATGCTTTTTGGTTCAATTGAGTTAATTTTGGCTCCATGATTCCAAAGTGTTTAAACCAATTTAATTTGGTTTAGTACATGTGGACAAGTTAGCATTGGTAATTAATTATTGCAGTGATCGATACCGATGACTTGAATTATCCCCAAAATAGATTGGAGGAAAATGATTGCTCATGTGGACTTTTATAACGTTGCATTCAGGGGCTTTCTTCCGAGATTTTAGTTTCAATTCGAGTGAAAGGATGCATTTGTTGATTATATTAGCGGGAGGGGAATGATGTGACAGATGCAACGAGCATCTGTAAATTCCCTTGTGCAACATAGGGCTATCATAGTCACCACTCGCAGCTCCTCAATGACCCTGACAAGGTTGCCGATCTGTGGGTCAATATTCCTCAGTTCTACATAATATACACAATCTTCCCGCAGTGCCGTGTATCGGCTTTCTAATAATCTGCAGAGCCGACCACTTGCGTAACAACCTGTGACGTACACTTGGTGGTTGCAGTGGACCTTGTTTAGAGATATTGGTAACAATTCCCATAGGAGTGTTTTCCACAAATTGCCAGTCCATGCAGATTATACACAGGACCTTCTACCCCAGCACCTCCAGACTCACGAACAGCTTCATCCCCAGAGCTATTGCTGCTCTGAACAGGCCCTGCTGAGTGCCCCCCCCACCCCCATGAACTGTCTCCCTTGGATGGTCACGTCGCACATCGACCCGGCACAGACCTATTTGCACTTTAGACCGTTTTACTGGGTTTTTTTATAAACCATGTTTCTCGGGGTATCTAAATTTTATCCGTTGTTTAAGTTATGAAATCGGATGGAAGCTGCGTACCAAATCTCGTTGCACCTATGTGCAATGACAATAAAGTATATTATTATTATTATTATTATACGCTAGAATTTAATAGATTGAGGGGGGATCTTATAGAAACTTACAAAATTCTTAAGGGGTTGGACAGGCTAGATGCAGGAAGATTATTCCCGATGTTGGGGAAGTCCAGAACTAGGGATCACAGTTTAAGGATTAAGGATTTAAGAGGGAAGTCTTTTAGGACGGATATGAGAAAATCATTTTTTCACACAGAGAGTGGTGAATCTGGAATTCTCTGCCACAGAGGGTAGTTGAGGCCAGTTCATTGGCTATATTTAAGAGGGAGTTAGATGTGGCCCTTGTGGCTAAAGGGATCAGGGGGTATGGAGAGAAGGCAGGGTTGGGATACTGAGTTGGATGATCAGCCATGATCATATCGAATGGCGGTGCAGGCTCGAAGGGCCGAATGGCCTACTCCTGCACCTATTTTCTATGTTTCTATTATTATTTGTTATTTTGGAAGCTAAAATTCGCAAGCGTTGGCGCTGAACACGTTTGTATCTGGGCCCGATGAGTCGTGTCGTGACATCAATACCAGAATCACTGCTGATTACCATTACTGCAGCTCCTTAATGTCCTGTAATTAACTCAATGCTGAAGAATCGTGTGGCGAGCATCTGTCTTCTCGCTGCTCGGACTGGGAAACAATCGCATGAGCAACCTGCCGGGACAGCAGTTTTGATAATGGATGTCGGAAGTCCTTCGTTCAGGGTTATTGTCCTGGTTACTTTCTCCAGGTTCTGTACATTAATTGGCTTTGGTTGAAATTGTCAAATTGTCCCCAGTGTGGGTGTAGGATAGTGTTGGTGTTCAGGCATCACCGAAAAGGTCCTGTTCTCCGCGCTGTATCTCTAAACTAAATGTTAGGTTTATTGTGTTTAAGAAAGAACTGCGAATGCTGGAGAAATCGACGGTGGACAAAAATGCTGGAGAAACTCAGCGGGTGAGGCAGCATCTATGGAGCGAAGGAATAGGTGACGTTTCGGGTCGGTTCGACCCGAAACGTCACCTATTCCTTCGCTCCATAGATGCTGCCTCACCCACTGAGTTTCTCCAGCATTTTTGTCCACCTTACGTTTGTTATTGCCATTTGACGTGAGGCGCAGTGAAAAGTTCTTGTTTGCATCCTGTCCAATGTAAGCAGATGATACTATGCATGAGTACAATCAATCCATAATCATTCTGGTTGAAACATAGACAATAGGTGCAGGAGGAGGCCATTCGGCCCTTTGAGCCAGCACCGCCATTCATTGTGATCATGGCTGATCGTCCCCTATCAATAACCCGTGCCTGCCCTCTCCCCATATCCCTTGACTCCACTAGCCCCTAGAGCTCTATCTAAATCTCTCTTAAATCCATCCAGTGACTTGGCCTCCACTGCCCTCTGTGGCAGGGAATTCCACAAATTCACAACTCTCTGGGTGAAAAAGTTTTTTGTTTTTTTTCTCACCTCAGTCTTAAATGACCTCCCCTTTATTCTAAGACTGTGGCCCCTGGTTCTGGACTCGCCCAACATTGGGAACATTTTTCCTGCATCTAGCTTGTCCAGTCCTTTTATAATTATATATGTTTCTATAAGATCCCCCCCCCCTCATCCTTCTAAACTCCAGTGAATAAAAGCCTAGTCTATTCTTCAATACAATCAGCCACAGATGAGTACAAAGGGCAGGCAGGGCAAAGAGAAAGATATCAAAAGGCAAAATGTAGTTTCTCAGCATTGTGGCATTACAGTTCGTGAGGGAAAAAAAATCCAATGCCTGCACTGGGCTCGGTTGGAGAATCTGAACTGTACCCCAACTTATGAAAGAACAATTCAATGTCTGAAAACAGGTGGGAAGAAGCTGTTCCCGGGACCAGTGGTATGTGTTTTTAAGCTTCTGTTTGTGGTGCATGTCTAAAATATAATTCCCTGTACATGCTTTCTTTTTTCCTAAAATGCTGGAAATGAATCTCTTTCCAGCTTTCTCCCCCATAATATAATCAATCTGAAGAAGGGTCCCAGCTTGAAACGTCACCTGTCCACTTCCCTCTCCACAGATGCTGCCTGACCTGCTGCCTTGCTCCAGCACTTTGTGTTTTGTCCTAATTGGATGGATGTTTGTTTCATTAAGTTTTGATGACTGTGTTATATTTGCTATATTTAAGAGGGAGTTAGAAGTGGCCCTTGTGGCTAAGGGGATCAGAGGGCATGGAGAGAAGGCAGGTATGGGATACTGAGTTGGATGATTAGCCAAAAACTCAGCGGGTGCAGCAGCATCTATGGAGCATAGGAAATAGGCAACGTTTCGTCCCGAAACCCTTCGGGTTTCGACCCGAAACGTTGCCTATTTCCTTTGGGTTTCGGCCCCATTTGTGGCCAGTTGAGGCCAGTTCATTGGCTATATTTAAGAGGGAGTTAGATGTGGCCCTTGTGGCTAAGGGGATCAGAGGGTATGGAGAGAAGGCAGGTACGGGATACTGAGTTGGATGATCAGCCATGATCATATTGAATGGCGGTGCAGGCTCGAAGGGCCGAATGGCCTACTCCTGCACCTAATTTCTATGTTTCTATGTGTTAACCCTATTGTGCCCGTGGTTGTGCATTGTTAGTTGCACAATGCCTCACTTACACTGACAGTGTTGGTTACACTGAGCTGACATTGACAGTAACAGCCCCCACTTACACTGTGAGCTAACATTGTTAACCCTGTCCCACAGGCTGCAGCATACGCTTCAGAGCACGGGGTCCTGACGGAGACCATGATCGACGCCAGGGTGACTGAAGCAATCCGCCAGCACCAGCAGAAAATGGTGTGGCTGAAGAACGAGCGGGGGGAGAAGCCTGGCGTGGCGTCTCGTGCCGTGCCTGCGGTGACGGAGGAGGGTACACCAGTGTGAGGGTCCAGCGCAGTGTCCGCACTGCGTACCCGGGCCAGGAACCCCTGAATTCAAATGCTGCGCACCAACGTAAAACAGTCCACTCGCCAAGGTGGTTCACCACCCACCCACTGCCACACACACCAGCAGCCTTGTACACGTGTCTGACCCAGGACCACAGTCGGCTGCTGGCCCTCGCTCCGCCTGCTCTTGCACAGATGTTTGCAGCTGTTTATCTGCTCACCCAGTGGGTCTCGGAGGAAAATCTAACGGCAATCGTGATCTGTGGCAGTGACTGGAGTGCCTGTGTCCCGTGCGTGCCCACACAATTCCCCATCGCTGCTGGGTATTCAACGTGGACACCTCTGGTCTGGGAGCAGATTGTGGCCGTGAATTCCACCACTGGAAGACGTTTTGCGTTGATGTGAGTTGTATTCCTGGATTCCTCATCCCAAGAAGCTGCTCTCTCTAATCTACAGTTGAATCATCGAGCTCAAGATCAGGTCCCGTTTGCTGCCTACCTCAGATGCATTTATTTGAGTAACTTTCCAGTAACAATTCAACAGATCATGGGATTCACAGCCCTTGTACAGTAACATGTTGCTGCTGAACGGGGGGGAATTTGGTTTGGGACTGAACAGGTTATTCAGCTGAGCTTTACTGTGATGAGAAAAATAACCCTATTATAAAATAGTGATTAAATCTTATATATAATCGAGAGCGAGGACTTGTTCCATTCAGAGTTGGACTCTGTGTCCTCTTGTCAAATGTAATGGCATCTTGTGATGTGTTGCCTGACACTGTCCACAGGGATTAAATAATTCTGCCTCCCGGTAATCCCAACTGGTAACTCGGCGACTCTGGAATTCCTGGAGGTGACGTTATTGGATCATATTACCGGCTTGCTTTCCGTTACCTGCCATGTAAGAACACATAGAACATAGACGAGTACAACGCACGAACTGGTCCTTCAATCACCATTTCAGTGCCGACCATGATGCCATGATTAAAATGCACATTTGCCTGTTCACGTTCAACATTTCCCCATTCCCAGCCGGTTTGTACTCCTGTCTAAATGCCTCTTAAACACGGCCTCTTAAACTCCTCCAGTTCCCCTGGTAACACATTCTAGCCCCCGACTACTCTTTTAATTTAAATAAAACTTTCCTTGTAAATCTCCTTTAGACTTCCCACTCTTGCTTTTAAAGCTACGCCCTTTAAACTTTCCCCCTCTGTCATTTAAGCTGTGCCCCCCCCTTCAAACTTAAACCCTCCCCCCTCTCACTTTTAAACCTACGCCCTTAAACTTTGCCCAACTTCTTTTTATAAGTAAAGAAAACTGAAATTCGTCAATCTATCGCATTTGTTTAAATTAAACATTTAATTTATCCCATTTCAGTTTAGAATCATTTTAAAGATGATTTCTGGGTCTGAAGTTTGACTTCCAGAAATGTATTCACTCTGATTTCGAAGGGTTAAAATGCGATAATATTTTAACCCAGCTACTGACGACATTGGATTAAAGCCAATGTTTTATTTTGATGCAAAACTATCCGTAAACAGTGGGGAAACCCCTCGTTCTGCTCTTCCTGGCAACTTTCATCCTGCACAGTGTCCCTCTGAAGTTGCTCACCTTACAGCAGCTAAAGAGGAGATTCATTGGTCTTTGATTCTAATGAGAATATATTTAATGTGAAACTGATAGAAACTTGAAAGAAAAATATAAAATTATACACAGCATAAAACACTGCCCGATGTCTTCCCTGATGAAAGATTTGAGTCAGTTCTTAACAACTTTTGATTTCCAATTTAAACAGTTGGAGGACCTCAAGTTTTCTACCCAAAGCCTGTATTCAAGGGAAGGGGAGGGGAGGGGATTGAAATGCTTGTTGCGTTCTGCACTTCCCATGCAACCAGCAAAGAGAGGAGCTCGCTCTGGGGCGCTGATACCAATGGATCATGCCTGGGGTCCAGTTACAGCGGGTGGCAAGAGTTAGTTCTGATGTACAACACTGTAGCAATAGTTGCAGCCTGAATACCTTTTCTCCAGAGATGCTGCCTGACCCGCTGAGTCACTCCAACATTCTGTGTCCATCTTCATGCTGATGCAACGGTTTGTGGCAAGTCTAGTGGTTTCATAGTCACAACAGGACGGGTGCAGGCCCTTCAGCCCAGCTTACCCATGCCGACCAAGGCGCCTTATGCTACCCTAGTCCCACTTGACTGCATTTGGCCATTATCCCTCTAACTTTTTCTATCCTAAGGTTTCCTCTTTGTTTAAACCAATTTATTAAACATAGATTCAAACAGCATGGAAACAGGCCCTTCGTCCCACTTGTCCACACCGACCAACATGTCCTGTCTATACTAGTCCAACCTGTCTGCATTCGCCCCATATCCCTCTAACCTTTCCTATCCTAAGGCTTCATCCTTGTTTAAAACGATGACTGCATATGGCATTCTACCTTGATGTTGAGCCTAATGGCTCAGGTTCTGGATAATTCTGTGTGTGGTTATTTTCCCATGATTTTTTTTTAAATGGTAACGTTTCTCCTCCAGCAAGTGGTGTGGTCTGTAAATTGATCCACATAGACTATCAGCGGAAATCGCTTGCTTTCGGTGATCCTGCAGTGTTCCTTGCCTCTGTCCCGGGAATGTGCAGACCTTCCTGGTGGCTGGTACTGAGCCTTTGTAGACTGGGCCCCCATTGTAAATGAGAGTAGTGGTGCATTGAATCATGTTTGAGCACATGGGTGCTGGGGTTTCTGGTCCGTTTCAGATATTTCCGATGCTCTGTTAATTGTTGAAGCAATCCTGGTGATTCCACAGTGGGGGGGGGAGGGGAGGAAACCCCCCCACGTTCTCTTTTGTATAAGTTGGAACAGAATCTGTCTTTTTTGTTTTATACATCATCACTATATTCCAACGTGGAATGATTTCAATTTGCTACATCCTTTTTTATTGGATTAAACATGTAAATCCTGTTCATCTAATAAACTGAGATTATGATTTGTGAGATATTTAGTGGAGAGGTTATTTTGCAAAGAAAATGAATGGTTTCTTGTCGACAGCGGAGATGTCTATCATTGTGATCTCTTGATGTGAAAAATACAGCATTGAAACCGGCCCCGTCAGTCCGCAGAGTCTAGACCAACCACCAGTCACATTAGTCCTATGTATCGCACTTTCTATTGCCCTACATAAGGGGCAATTTACAGAGGCCATTCAACCTAGAAACCCTCACAATCACGGGGACAACGTGCAAACTCCACGCAGACAGCACCTATGGATGGGATAGAACGCAAATATCTGGCGCAGTGGGCCAGCAGCATTCCTGGCGGATGTGCATTGGTGATGTTTTGGGTCGGGACTCTTCTTCAGACTGATTGCAGTGGAGTTGGATGAAGCTGGATCAGAGGTAGGTGCGGGACAAAGTCCAGCAAATGATAGCTGGATACAGGGCTATTGGAAAAAATGGGATTATGGATATACAGCGCCCTCCATAATGTTTGGGGAAAAGACCCATCATTTATTTATTTGTCTCTGTACTCCACACTTTGAGATTTGTGATAGAAAAAAAAATCACATGTGGTTAAAGTGCACATTGTCAGATTTTTAATAAAGGCCATTTCTACACTTGTTGGTTTCTCCCATGTAGGAATTACAGCATGGTGATTGGAGATCGAACTTGGGCACTGCATTCGCTGTAAGGCAGCAACTCTACCGCTGTGCCACTGTGACCATCCACGTCAGTAGATATTTTTAAGGCAGAGATAGATAGATTCTTGATTAGTACGGGTGTCGGGAGGGGGGTTATGGGCAGAAGGCTGGAGAATGGGGTTAGGAGGGAGAGATAGATCAGCCGTGATTAAATGGTGGAGTAGACTTGATGAGCCGTATGGCCCGAATTCTGTTCCTGTCACTTATGAACATGAAAGGTCGCAGATATTTAGGTGATTGAGAGGGGATCTTATAGAAACTTACAAAATTCTTAAGGGGTTGGACAGGCTAGATGCAGGAAGATTGCTCCCGATGTTGGGGAAGTCCAGGACAAGGGGTCACAGCTTAAGGATAAGGGGGAAATCCTTTAAAACCGAGATGAGAAGAAACTTGGTTTCTCACACAGAGAGTGGTGAATCTCTGGACTCTCTGCCATCTATGGAGCGAGGGTTTACCCTTCGGGTTTGAGGCCAGTTCATTGGCCCTAATTATTAAGAGGGCTATATTTAAGAGGGAGTTAGATGTGGCCCTTGTGGCTAAGGGGATCAGCGGGTATGGAGAGAAGGCAGGTACGGGATACTGAGTTGGATGATCAGCCATGATCATATTGAATGGCGGTGCAGGCTCGAAGGGCCGAATGGCCTACTCCTGCACCTAATTTCTATGTTTCTATATGACGAGGGCCAAAAATGATGCTGTCGAGGAGATATCCACCATTGGATCCCTAAACCCCAGCACTGGGCAACTGCTTATTAAAACTGCCCAGTGTGAACATTAATATTACAGTTCTGATCACAACAGTCAATGAACAAAGGGAAGTCACAGTACACATTATACACCTGATGGTAAGGTGTCAATAATTAGTTGATGTGAAATGAACACTCAGTATCATGTAAGGTAGCAGAACACATTTTAAATTTAGGAGACTTTGATGACGATGCCAAAGAGGATTTAGCAGGATGATTTCCTTCGCTCCATAGATGCTGCTGCACCTGCTGAGTTTCTCCAGCATTTTTTGTGTACCTTTAGCAGGATACTGCCTGGATTGGAGGCAATTGGCTCCGGAGACGGGTTGGATGGCCTTTTGTCTGCAACGCCGGAGACGATAGGACCTGATAGACAATAGATGCAGGAGTAGGCCATTCGGCCCTTCGAGCCAGCACCGCCACTCAATGTGACCATCCACAATCAGTACCCCTTCACCCCATATCCCCTGACTCCGCTATCTTTGAGAGCTACACGACCTCTACAGAACTAGTTTGACATGACATGACAGACATGACTTCAGAATTAAGGGACAGAAGTTTAAGGGTAACATGAGGGGGAACTTCTTTACTCAGAGAGTGGTAGTGGTGTGGAATAAGCTTCCGGTGGAAGTGGTGGAGGCAGGTTCATTGGTATAATTTAAAAATAAATTGGATAGGCATATGGATGAGAAGAGACTGGAGGGTTATGGTATGAGTGCAGGCAGGTGGGACTAAGGGAAAAAAAGTTGTTCGGCACGGACTTGTAGGGCCGAGATGGCCTGTTTCCGTGCTGTAATTGTTATATGGTTATAGTTTAAAGCAAGTTTGCAGAATCAATGACTGGGATGTTTCCAGGGCTCAATGGGACGTGTACAGGCAGCACAGTGACGCAGTGGTAGAGTTACTGCCTCCCAGCGCCAGAGACTCGGGTTCCATCCCTGTCCGCACGGAGTTTGCACGTTCCCACCGTGACCACGTGGGTTTTCTCCGGGATCTCCGGTTTCCTCCCACATTCCAAAGATGCGGCAGGCCTGGTCGGCCATTTGGCTTCAGTAAAAATTGTAAATTGTCCCCAGTGATACGAGTATCTAAAATCATGAGAGGCATTGAAACATAGGGTCAGGTCAGACAGTCAGAAGCTTTTTTTTTCCCCCAGCACAGAAATGTCACAGACCAGAGGACAAAGCTTCAAGAAGATCGGGGCAAAGTTTCCAGGAGATATGCGGGGCGAGTATTTTACACAGAGGGTGGTGGTGGAGGCAGATGCGAGAGTGGTGCTTCCTGGAACGTCACCATTCCATCTCCCCATAGATGCTGCTTCACTCACCCGCTGAGTTACTCCAGCATTTTGTGTCTTCCTTTTAAGAGGCTTTTTATATGGATGGTGGATGCGCAGGTGGATATAACGGGGAATGGAGGGATATTATCGATCATGTAGTGACTAGCAACATAGAAAATAGGTGCAGGAGTAGAGGCCATTCGGCCCTTCGAGCCTGCACTGCCATTCAATATGATCATGGCTGATCATCCAACTCAGTATCCCGTACCTGCCTTCTCTCCATACCCCCTGATCCCTTTAGCCACAAGGGCCACATCTAACTCCCTCTTAAATATAGCCAATGAACTGTGTGGCCTCAACCACGTTCTGTGGCAGAGATTTCCAGAGATTCTGTGTGAATTTATTTTTTCTCATCTCAGTCCTAAAAGATTTTCCCTTTATCCTTAAACTGTGACCCCTTGTCCTGGACTTCCCCAACATCGGGAACTATCTTCCTGCATCTGAACACCTTAAGAATTTTGTAAGTTTCTATAGGATCCCCCCTCAATCTTCTAAATTCTAGCGAGTACAAGCAACATGTTCGGGGCACGGACATTGTGGGCTGAAGGGCCTGTTCCTGTGCTGTACAGCGCTTTCCTTGACGTATTCTCAGAAAGGGCGCGTGTTGTAACCGCAGCAGCGCCTTCCCACACACGAGTTCATTCCTATCCGACTTCATTCAGATTTCAAAAGACTTTGGTGTTTAAGGAGGAACTGCAGATGCTGGAAAAATCGAAGGTAGACAAAAAGTGCTGGAGAAACTCAGCGGGTGCAGCAGCATCTATGTGGAGCGAAGGAAATAGGCAACGTTTCGGGCTGAAACTCGATGGAAATAGGCGACGTTTCGGGCTGAAACTCGACGGAAATAGGCGACGTTTCGGGAAGAAACCTGAGGGAAATAGGCAACGTTTCGGGCCGAAACCCGGAAGGGTTTCGGCCCGAAACGTTGCCTATTTCCTACAGTGGAGATTGTTCAACTCTTTGCATGGAGCGAAGGAAATATGCAACGTTGCCTATTTCCTTCGCTCCATAGATGCTGCTGCACCCGCTGAGTTACTCCAGCACTTTTGTCCACCTTCAATAGACATTGGACCAGTTGTGGGTTTTTCCGCTGGGATTTTTAACTAAAAACCACTGGGCTTGTAATACCTTGCGGTTGTAATATTTCCAGTGCTGTCATAATAATAATAATAACATGCTATTTATAACGACAGCGGCCCAGGCCCGAGCCTCGCTGACCAGATGGTCTCCGCAGGAGTTCCTCCCAGTCCACGAATTAAGACTGATTCATTCAGTGGCAGTGGCCTCACATTCCCAGCCATATAACACAGTGAATCATCTTGTGTGAAGCTGACAGGCTTGGTACAGGGTGGATGTGGAGAGGATGTTTCCACTAGTGGGAGAGTCTAGGACCAGAGGTTATAGTCTCAGAATTAAAGGACGTTCTTTTGGGAAGGAGATGAGGAGAATTTATTTTTAGTCAGAGGGTGGTGAATCTGTGGAATTCTTTCCCAGATGAGGCCAAGTCAGTGGATATTTTTAAGGCAGAGATAGATAGATTCTTGATTAGTACAGGTGTTGGGGGTTATGGGGAGAAGGCAGGAGAATGGGGGTTAGGAGGGAGAGATAGATCAGCCATGATTGAATGGCAGAGTAGACTTGATGGGCCGAATGGCCTAATTCTGCTCCAATTATGACAGGACATGGACAGGACAGGAGAGCGAAATACCGCAGATACTGAAGTAAAGCGGTAAACACTAGTATACGCTCTCATATACATTATACAGCTATATTTAAGAGGGAGTTAGATGTGGCCCTTGTGGCTAAGGGGATCAGGGGGTATGGAGAGAAGGCAGGTACGGGATACTGAGTTGGATGATCAGCCATGATCATATTGAATGGCGAATGGTGCAGGCTCGAAGGACCGAATGGCCTACTCCTGCACCTAATTTCTATGTTTATATGTTTCTATACTTACAAACTTGCTCAGCAATCAGACACAAGGGGACAAAGGAGGTTTGAGAGAGCGTTGGACACTGCCCCGTCCATCACAGGCACTTTGTATTAACGAAAAATAAATGCATTCAATTATTTACAACAATAATATTTACAAAACAAACGACACTCACCACCCAATACAAAAATAACCAAAAATTCTAAATACTATAAATTAAATAACTATATTCCAACCCTGGTCTTGGATGCATTCACAGGCAGTGTCCTCTCCACCCTACAAGGGGTCTACAGTGCATTCAGAAAGTATTCAGACCCCTTCACATTTTCCACATGTTGTTACGTTACAGCTTTATTCGAAAATGGATTAAATTCATGTTTTTTATCATCAATTCCATAATTAAAAAGTGAAAACAGGTGTTTAGACATTTTTGCAAAGTAATTACAAAGAAATAACTGAAATATGACATTTACATAAGTATTCAGACCCTTTACTCAGTACTTTGTTGAGGCACCTTTGGCAGCGATTACAGCCTCAAGTCTTCTTGGGTATGACGCTACAAGCTTGGCACACCTGTATTTGGGTAATTTTGCCCACTCTTCTCTGCAGATCCTCTCAAGCTCTGTCAGGTTGGATGGGGAGCGTCGATGCGCAGCTATTTTCAGGTCCCTCCAGAGATGTTCGATCGGGTTCGAGTCCGGGCTCTGGCCGGGCCACTTGGCTGCCGGCATCATTCACCAACGTATCAGGTGACCGAAACATGTGCGCCGCGATGGCGTATTGACGCGCGGTGTTTTTTTCAAGTGTCGCAACATTTTTTTGTCGCCGCTGAATTTTGAAATGTTCAATATCTTTTGGCGACGCTGATATGATGCCGACAGTTGCCGAAAAATATCGTGTGTGTGTATGTATGTGTGTGTGTGTGTGTGTGTGTGTGTGTGTGTGTGTGTGTTTGTGTGTGGTGTGTGTGTGTGTGTGTGTGTGTGTGTGTGTGTGTGGGGTGTGTGCGTGTGTGTGTGTGTGGTGAGTATGTGAGTGTGTGAGAGTGAGTGTGTGTGTGTGTGTGTGTGTGTGGTGAGTGTGTGTGTGTGTATGTGAGTGTGTGTGTGAGTGTGTGTGTGTGTATGCATGTGTGTGTGTGAGTGTGTGTGGGGAGTATGTGAGTGTGTGTGTGTGTGTGTGTGTGTGTGTGTGTGTGTGTGAGTGTGTGAGTGTGTGAGTGTGTGAGTGTGTGTGAGTGTGTGTGTGTGTGTGAGTGTGCGCGCGTGTGTATGTGTGTTGCATCTGATGGTGAAATCATTGAAGTCAGGATGCAGGGAGTCTAGGAGAGGAGGGGGGGTGAGGGGGGGATCTGGAAACAAAGCAAGGCAGGATGAAGATCCAGGGACATGGAAAGGTTTGGGAGCAGGGATTTGAAACGGAGGTATTTGAGTCTGAGTCGACAAGTGTGGCGTGATACTGCGACGCACTGGGGTTTGAGCAGAGTTTTGAATGAGCTCATGGATAGGAATGGAAGGGTGAGTAATGAAGTCAAACACTGGAGCTCCGCCCTCCCAGACTGGACACGTCAAACATCAGACAGCTTTAGCACGAGGCTTTAGCCAACATTTTAAGATTAGCAAGGCAAGTTTTTTTTCCCTCACACAGAGTGGTGGGTGCCTGGCCTGGGGAGGTCATACGACACAGAAACAGGCCCTTCAGCCCAACCTCCCCATGCTAACCCATCTACACTCATAGCGATGGATGTGACAACATTAAGATGATTAAGTTTGAGGAAGGCGCAGGAGGAATGCAGAGATTAGGATCCAACATAGTTGGCTCGGGACAAAGAGCCTTTCTACATTGTAATTTTGGCCAGTGACTTGGTTTCACCAAAACTCTCCCAAAAACAATCTGCTCCATCTAAACCCGCGGTGGCTATAATATTCTTCTCTACAATTGTGTTTTTTTTTAATTATTTACTGGTAAATTTCTAATAGGTACGGGCTCAGTTCCAGGTTTGTAGGAGGATTGGTTTTGCTAACTGGATCCCAAGTGGGACTCCACCAGTGAGACTCTAGGTCATTGACTCTGGGTTTTGGTCATTGATGCAGCTTCCATTTCCTCATTACAGCACAGAACGAGGCCGTTCGCTCCATCGGATCCATGCCAGCCCCACAGCAGAGCAACGGCATCGGTTGCTTCAACCATTCATTGCCCTGTACCAGTTCATTGGCTATATTTAAGAGGGAGTTAGATGTGGCCCTTGTGGCTAAAGGGATCAGCGGGTATGGAGAGAAGGCAGGTACGGGATACTGAGTTGGATGATCAGCCATGATCATATTGAATGGCGGTGCAGGCTCGAAGGGCCGAATGGCCTACTCCTGCTCCTATTTTCTATGTTTCTATATACCCAGCAACTCCCCTCTTGTTTAAGAAGGAACTGCAGATGCTGGAAAATCGAAGGTAGACAAAAAGTGCTGGAGGAACTCAGCGGGTGCAGCAGCATCTATGTGGAGCGAAGGAAATAGGCAACGTTTCGGGCCGAAACCCGGAAGGGTTTCGGCCCGAAACGTTACCTATTTCCTATAGTGGAGATTGTTCAACTCTTTGCATGGAGCGAAGGAAATAGGCAACGTTTCGGGCCGAAACCCTTCTTCAGACTCCCCTCTTGTTTAATCTTTACCAGGGCACGTGGAGGAGATGCATTTGGTGAAAGGGGGCAACGTGCAAACTCCGCAGAGACAGCAGCGGCGGTGGACAGGATTGAACCCAGGTCCAGGGTGCCCCAGCTCCAGCACTAACCAGGTGTGATAGATAGATAGATATGCCATTTATTGTCACTATACATGTACAGTGAAATTGAAAGCAGCGCGTACTCAGTGCATACATATAATTTAGTACAAAAAACAAGAAACAGAAGGGAGGGGGGGGGGGGGGGGGGGGGGGGGGGGGGGGGGGGGGGGGGGGGGGGGGGGGGGTGGGGGGGGGGGGGGGGGGTGGGTGGGGGGGGGGGGGGGGGGGGGGGGGGTGATAGGGTGCACAATTCTGCGGCTTATATACATATATACAGATGGAAGTCCGGGTGTTGGGCTGTGAAGTCAGTGCATGTATGAATTTGAATTAAGAGTAGTTATAATTTTCGGAAAGCAACTATTTCTGAGTCTATTTGTCCTGGACTTAGTGCCTTTCGAACTAAGTATAGATTTGCAGGGAAATGGAAGGCTATGGATCAAGTGGATGAGTTTAACTTGGCATCAAGTTCAGCATGGACATTGTGGGCCAAAGGGCCTGTTCCCATGCTATCCTGTTCTTTCTGTGACTGCCAACAGGACTGTGCTTGTGATATATATAGTGACCATGTCCACATTTCTCTGAGTATTAGTCAATCCTTCGTGGGTAGAATTCTGACACAACAGGAGGGAGGGGGAAAAAATCTGATCGTTACACAAATTAACATTGAAATGACGTCTTTAATTATTGGCACGCTTCACATTCACCGACCGGGGTCCGTGTTGTTAAAACGTCGTGGCGTCTCCATCCGACTGCACGCCCGTACACAATTCACACACATTTCAACAGGATAACGTCAATAGAGTCAATGATAAACACACATGGTGACAGCTCGCACCCCTCGTCTCCCCATCCCCATCACAGCCCAGAGACCCAACAAAAACACCCAGCTGTTGCAACTGGCCTTTCCACAGATACATGGCCTTTAGTCATGTTCCCACAAGGATGGGACCAATCCTAGACTATTGTCCTCCCGTTCGGAAGGGCTGGGCTGCTGGTCTGTGTCTCCCCCATTCTGCCAACTGACCTCAGGAGTCCTGCCCTCTTGCACTGGGTACATACACCAACCCCTGGCAACTCAATCCTCTGTGGGGCAACAATGACCCAACGACAGCAACTGGGTCAGCACAAACCTGAACCATGACTCTGGTTCAAGGGAGGTGGGAGGGGAGGAGAAGGGGAGGGAGGAAGATGAACACAGGAGAAGGTGGAGAAGGGAGGGAGGAAGGGAGAGAGGAAAGAAGGAATAAGGAAGAAAAGGAAGGAAAGAGGAGGAGGGAGAGGGGAGAGGGGAAGAGGAGGAGAAGAGAGGGGAGAGGAGAGAGGAAAAAAAGAGAGAGGGAAGGGGGAGGAAAGAGAGGAGAGGGAAGGGTAGGAGGAAAAAGGGAGAGAGGAGGGGAAGAAGAGAGGGAAGACAAAGAGAAGGAGAGAGGGAAAGAAAGAGAGAGAAGGGGAGGGAGAGGGGAAAGGGAGGAGAAGGGAGGGAGAAGAAAAGAGGGAGAGGGAAAGGAAGGGTGGGAAAGGGGAAGGAGGAGGGGGAGAAAGAAGAAAGAAGGAGAGAGGGAGAGGAGAATGAGAGAGGGAAGAGAGGGAAAAAGGAGGAGGGAGGGGAAGGAGAGAGGGAAGGGGAGGAAGGGAAATGGAGAGGGAGGGAGGGCAGAGAGGAGGGGGAAGAAGGGGGGGGAGGAAAAAGAGGAGGAAGAAAGGGGGAGGGGAGAGGGGAGGAAGGAGGGAGGAGAAAGAGAGAAGAGGGGGGAAAAGAGGAAGAGGAAGAATGGAGAGTGAGAGTAGGGGAAGAGGAAAAAAAGAAAAGGGGGAGAGGAGAAGGGAGAGGAGAGGAAGAAGTGGAGGAGGAGAGGGGAGGAAGGAGAGAAGAGAGGAGAGAGAGGAGGAGGGGAAGAGAGGAAGAGAGAGGAGGGAGAGGAGAGGAGAGGAGGAGAGAGAGGGGGGGGGAGAGGAGAGGAAGGAGAGGGGGAGAGGAGAGGGGGGAGGGGGAGGGAGAGATAGAAGGAGAGAGAGAGGAGAGAAGGAAGAGGGAGGAGGGAGGAGGAGGAAGAGGAGAGGAGAGGAGAGGGGGAGGAGAGGAGGGAAGGAAGGAGGGGAGAAGAGGGGAGAGGGAGAGGAAGAAGGCGAGAGGAGAGGAGGGGAGGAAGGGGAAGAGAGAGGAAAGAGAGGGAGAGGGAGAGGGGAGGGGGGGAGAAGAGGGGAGAGAGGGAGGAGAGAGAGGAGAGGAGGAGGAGAGGGGGGGAAGAGGAGAGGAGGGGAGAGAGGGAGAGGAAGGAAGAGGAGGAGGAGGAGAGAGGGAGGAAGGGAGAAGAGAGGGAGGGGGAGAGGGGAGAGGAGGAGAGGAGAGGGAGAGAGAGAGAGGAGAGGGGGAGAGGAGAGGAGGAGAAGGAAGAGGGAGAAAAGAAAGAGAGGAGAGAGGAGAGGAGGAGGAGAGGAGGGAGAGAGGAGAAGAGGGAGGGGAGAGGGAGAGAGGAGAGAGAGGAGAGAGAGAGAGAAGAGGAGCGAGAGAGAGGAGGGGGGGAGGGGAGGAGAGGAGAGGGGGTGGGAGAGGAGAGAGAAGGTGGGAGGAGAAGGAGAGGAGAGAGGGAGGGGGGAGGGGAGAGAGGAGGAGGAGAGAGAGGAGAGGAGAAGGGGAAAGAGAGGAAGAGGAGAGAGGGAAGGGAGAAAGAAGGAGGAGAGGAGAGGAAGAGGAGAGAAGGAGAAGGAGGAGAGGAAGGAGAGGAGAGAGGAGAGAAGGGGGAGGGAAGGGGGAGAGGAAAGAGGAAGAAGAAGAGAGGGGGGGAGGGAGAGGAGGAGGAGAGGGAGAGAGGGGGGGGAGAGAAGGGAAGAGGAGGAGAGAGGGAGAGAGGAGAGGGGGGGGAGGGGAGAGGAGAGGGAGGGGAGAGAGGAGAGAGGGAGAGGGAGAGGAGAGAGGAGAAGAGAGAAGAGGAAGGAGAGGAGGGAGGGAGGGAGAGAAGAGAGGAGGGAGAGGAGAGGAGAGGAGGGAGGAGGAGAGGAAGGGAGGAGAGGAAGGAGAGGAGAGGAGAGAGGAGGGGAGAGGAGGGGGAGGGGAGGAGAGGAGAGGAAGGGGGGGAGGGAGAGGGGGAGGAGGAGGGAGAGAGAGGAGAGAGAGAGAAGGAGAGAGGGAGAGGAAGAAAGGAGAGGAGGGAGAGAAGGTGAGAGAGAAGGAGAGGGGAGAGGGAGAGAGGAGAAAGCGGGGGGAGAGAGAGAAGGGGTAGAGATAGTGGGGGAGAAGGGGAAGAGAGAGGGAGGAGAGAGGGGGAAAGAGAGGGAGGGGGAGAGGAGGAGGAGAGGAGAGAGAGAGAGGGGGAGAGGAGAGAGGAGAAGGAGAGGAAGAGAGAGAGGGGAGAGAGAGAGGAGAGGAGAGAGAGAGAGAGGAGAGAGAGGAGAGGGAGAGGAGAGGGGGGAGAGAGAGAGGAGAAGAGAGAGAGGAGAGAGGAGAGGAGAGGAGAGAGAGAGAAGGAGGGGA